>NC_084469.1:107326278-107632432 GCF_027409185.1 Cynocephalus volans
GACTTTGCTGAAAGCAGCAAGAAGCAGTCAACACACTCCAACATTCTGAATTTTTTCAGTCATTTCCTCTAGAACTGCATTTCCACAGAGTGATGTGCTCTGTCCATATTGTAATTAACAACCTTCCCAGATGTTTTATCCTATCATGAATGACCTGCTTTCCAGCATGTTCACATATGTCCTCACCACCTCCTGCTAAGCCAGGCTTTCTCAATTACGACACTGTTGATATTTTGGGCTTGTTAATTCTTTGTTATGAGGGTGAGGGATTGACCCATGTACTGTAAGATATTTAGCAGCATCCCCAGCCTATACCCATCAGTTGACAATAACACCTCTCCCTAAGTCAAGACAACGAAATGACTTAATGATAAAAGGACTGATCCATCAAGAAGACATAACAATCATAAATATGTACGCACCCAATGTTGGAGCAGCCAGATTTATAAAACAAACTCTATTAGACCTAAAGAAGGAAATAGACAATAATACCATAATAGCAGGGGACCTGAACACCCCACTGTCAATATTAGACAGATCATCTAGGCAAAGAATCAGTAGAGAAACACAAGATCTAAACAAGACTCTAGACCACTTGGAATTGGCAGATATCTACAGAACATTCCACCCAACAACCTCAGAATATTCATTCTTCTCATCAGCACATGGATCATTCTCCAGGATAGATCACATATTAGGTCACAAATCAAGTCTCAATAAATTCAAAATAATTGGAATTATCCCATGTATCTTCTCAGACCACAATGGATTAAAACTAGAAATTAATAACAAACAAAACTCTGGATACTATACAAACACATGGAAATTAAACAGCATTCTACTTAATGACATATGGGTCCAAGAAGAAATCAAGCAGGAAATCAAAAAATTTATTGAAACTAATGAAAACAATGATACATCATACCAAAACCTGTGGGATACAGCAAAAGCAGTATTGAGGGGAAAATTTATTGCATTAAACGCTCACTTCAGAAGAATGGAAAGATGGCAAGTGAACAACCTAACACTTCACCTTAAAGAACTAGAAAAACAAGAACAATCCAAACCTAAAGTTAGCAGATGGAAAGAAATCATTAAGATCAGAGCAGAACTGAATGAAATTGAAAACCAAAACACAATTCAAAAGATCAACGAATCAAAAAGTTGGTTTTTTGAAAAGATAAATAAAATTGACAAACCATTAGCATGGCTAACGAAAAAAAGAAGAGAGAAGACTCAAATAACAAAAATTAGAAATGAAAAAGGCGATATTACAACTGATTCATCTGAAATACAAGGAATCATTCGAGACTACTATAAACAACTATACGCCAACAAATTTGAAAATCTGGAGGAAATGGATAAATTTCTGGACACACACAAGCTCCCAAAACTGAACCATGAAGATGTAGAAAATTTGAACAGACCAATAACAATAAAGCAGATTGAAGCTGTTATCAGAAGGCTCCCAACAAAGAAAAGCCCAGGACCAGATGGATTCACAGCACAATTTTACCAAACATTCAAAGAGGAATTGACACCGATTCTTTACAAACTATTCCAAAAGATTGAAATGGACGCAAATCTCCCAAACTCATTCTATGAAGCAAACATCATCCTGATACCAAAACCAGGTAAAGATATAACCAAAAAAGAAAACTACAGGCCGATATCCTTGATGAATATAGATGCAAAAATCCTCACTAAAATACTAGCAAACAGAATACAGCAACACATACGAAAAATTATTCATCACGATCAAGTGGGATTCATCCCAGGGATGCAAGGTTGGTTCAACATACGCAAATCAATAAATGTGATACACCATATTAATAAACTCAAACACAAGGACCATATGATCATCTCTATAGATGCTGAAAAAGCATTTGATAAAGTTCAGCACTCATTCATGAAAAAGACCCTCTATAAGTTAGGTAGAGAGGGAAAGTATCTCAACATAATTAAAGCTATATATGCCAAACCCACTGCCAATATCATCCTGAATGGGGAAAAGCTGAAAGCTTTTCCTTTAAGAACAGGAACTAGACAAGGATGCCCACTCTCACCACTCCTATTCAACATAGTGTTGGAAGTACTAGCCAGAGCAATCAGAGAAGAGAAGGAAATAAAGGGCATCCAGATTGGAAAAGATGAAGTCAAAGGGTCCCTGTTTGCAGATGACATGATCCTATATATCGAACAGCCTAAAACCTCTACAGAAAAACTCTTGGAATTGATAAATGATTTCAGCACAGTAGCAGGATACAAAATCAACACACAAAAATCAGTAGCATTTCTTTTCTCCAATAGTGAATATGCAGAATGAGAAATCAAGAAAGCCTGCCCATTTACAATAGCCACCAAAAAAATAAAATACTTAGGAAATGAGTTAACCAAGGAGGTGAAAAATCTCTATAATGAGAACTACAAACCACTGCTGAGAGAAATTAGAGAGGATACAAGAAGATGGGAAGATATCCCATGCTCTTGGATTGGAAGAATCAACATAGTGAAAATGTCCATACTACCCAAAGTGATATACAAATTCAATGCAATCCCCATCAAAATTCCAAAGACATTTTTCTCAGAAATGGAAAAAACTATCCAGTCATTTATGTGGAACAATAAAAGACCACGCATAGCCAAAGCAATGCTGAGCAAAAAAATAAAGCTGGAGGCATAACACTACCTGACTTTAAGCAATACTACAAAGCTATAATAACCAAAACAGTATGGTACTGGCATAAAAACAGACACACTGACCAATGGAATAGAATAGAGAATCCAGAAATCAACCCACACACTTACTGCCATCTGATCTTTGACAAAGGCACCAAGCCTATTCACTGGGGAAGGGACTGCCTCTTCAGCAAATGGTGCTGGGATAACTGGATATCCATATGCAGGAGAATGAAACTAGATCCATACCTCTCACTGTATACTAAAATCAACTCAAAATGGATTAAGGATTTAAATATACACCCTGAAACAATAAAACTTCTTAAAGAAAACATAGGAGAAACACTTCAGGAAATAGGACTGGGCACAGACTTCATGAATACGACCCCAAAAGCATGGGTAACCAAAGGAAAAATAAACAAATGGGATTATATCAAACTAAAAAGCTTCTGCACAGCAAAAGAAACAATTAAAAGAGTTAAAAGACAACCAACAGAGTGGGAGAAAATATTTGCAAAATATACATCTGACAAAGGATTAATATCCAGAATATATAAGGAACTCAAACAACTTTACAAGAAGAAAACAAGCAACCCAATTCAAAAATGGGCAAAAGAGCTAAGTAGGCATTTCTCTAAGGAAGATATACAAATGGCCAACAGACACATGAAAAAATGCTCAACATCACTCAGCATCCGGGGAATGCAAATCAAAACCACAATGAGATACCATCTAACCCCAGTTAGGATGGCTAAAATCCAAAAGACTCTGAACGATAAATGCTGGCGAGGTTGCAGAGAAAAACGAACTCTCATACCTTGTTGGTGGGACTGCAAAATGGTGCAGCCTCTATGGAAAATGGTATGGAGGTTCCTCAAACAATTGCAGATAGACCTACCATACGACCCAGCTATCCCACTGTTGGGAATATACCCAGAGGAATGGAAATCATCAAGTCGAAGGTATACCTGTTCCCCAATGTTCATCGCAGCACTCTTTACAATAGCCAAGAGTTGGAACCAGCCCAAATGTCCATCATCAGATGAGTGGATACAGAAAATGTGGTACATCTACACAATGGAATACTACTCAGGTATAAAATCGAATGAAATACTGACATTTGCAAGAACATGGATGGACCTCGAGAGAATTAGATTAAGTGAAACAAGTCAGGCACAGAAAGAGAAATACCACATATTCTCACTTATTGGTGGGAGCTAAAAATTAATATATAAATTCACACACACACACACACACACACACACACAACACTGGGGGGGGCGGAAGAAGATATAACAACCACAATTACTTGAAGTTGATACGACAAGCAAACAGAAAGGACATTGTTGGTTGGGAGGGGGGAGGGAGAAGGGAGGGAGGTTTTGGTGATGGGGAGCAATAATCAGCCACAATGTATATCGACAAAATAAAATTTTTTTTAAAAAAAAGAGAAAGTTTTAAATGGATGTAATGGATAAACCTGGAAATAAAGCCACCGATACATCAAAAAAAAAAAAAAAAAAAGACAACCAAATGTCTCCGTACATTGCCAAATGTCCTGGGGTGGAGGGGGACAGAATTGTCGAATCATGCTGGGTTGAGTACTATATTAAGACAATGTCATATATTTGGGTATCTGTCAATGTAACACCCTTCTCCTTGTACCAAATTGTGTATTAGTTTGAATATAGATTTGTTTTTTAACACACAGAAACCTAGCATTCTAGATTAGTAACATAAAAGTCCAGGGAGGCAGTTCAGAGGTGTAATGGAAATCGGGGCTTCATTAATAACTTGCTATGGTTTCCACCTTGTGTTTCAATATGGCTGCCCAGTGCCCCTTTCTCATGCCTGTGGCCAGCAGGAAGGAGGAAGGAAGAAGGAAAAGACATGCTCTTCCCCTTTAAGGGCATGACCCGGAAGTTGTACTTACAACTTCTGCTCACTTCCTATACTTAGTCACATGCTATCCTTAGCTGCAAAGGAGCCAGGAGACAATCTTTAGGTTGGCAACCATGTGCCCAGATCTAATTTCTATTACTCTGCCATTAGGTGGAGTATGGATTTGGGGGGAAATTTGAAGTTTTTGTGACACTCTTCACCCATCAACAAAAGTGTACTTGAGGCAGCAGTCTTTGAGAAAATGCTAAAAACATAGAATGGACAATTGGGTGATCTCAGGTTCAGACTGACGATGAATGGAGTAGGGCAAGTGTTACAGTCCTAACAAAGGTGTTAGCCCATAGAATTCTGTCTGTGAAAGATGGTGAAAAACTTACTAGAATTTAAAAATAAGAAAAGGTCCAATCACCTCATTTTACAAATGAAGATGCTGAGACCCAGAAAAGAGAAGCAATTCAACCTAGGTCTCACACTGAGTTTGTAGCAGGTTAGGGCTAGATTTGAGGTCCCCTGACTCCCCGCTCAGAGATTGCTTTACAACCTCATTTATCTTCTAAAACTGTCGGCTAAGTTCTAAAACCATGAGGCTTGTGGCTTTGGCATTAAGGAAGCAGGACACCACCAGATCAAGAAGGGGAAACACTTGGGCTGAGGATAGGCTGGAAGGGCATGGAGAATCCGTAGAGGCTAAGTGTGGCTGTAAAATTATACTTTGTCCAGTATGAGAAGAATATGAGTAGAAGTGATATGTGCAATATTCTAGCCTTTCTCTTAAGGAGAAGGAGCATGCATGCTCTACCCTTCTCTTTTCCTCTTTCCTGATGATTGGAATGTAGGATGTGATGATGGGAGCTGGGGCAGCCATTTTGGGCCACATAAACAGAGAGGACAAATATTGACAAGGCAAAGGCTGTGTGTTGAGGGAAGTAGAGCAACAAAATAAAGGCAGTTTGGCTGCCTGGAGATTATTTAGCTTTGATTCCAGCTCTGGGTCATTTATCTGCATTTTTGCATGAAAGAAGAAAGTGGACTTCTATTTGTTTGGGTTTTTTTTTTTAATGTTTTGTGTTGTTTTTATTGGTTATGAATATTCATGGGGCACAAAGCAAATTGTCAACACTTATGCCTAAGACACGATGGCCAGATCCATACTGGCAGCATGTCCATTACCACAAATTGTGATTATACCCCATGGCCCCATAGACTTCTATTTCTTAAGCCAATTACAACTGCCAAACTTATATTCTAAACAGTACAAGGGAAAAAAGAGAGAGAGAGAGAGATGATGCCTTTTGGTTCCCACCTTGTGTTAGCAGGAAAATTCTGGAATCCCCTTTGCCTCTTTACCTCAGGAGGCATAACCGAGGACCTAAGCAGCTGTCTACTTCCACTTTCCCCAGTTGATCACCTGAGTCATCTACTGACTTGCCTATGTCCCTGCAAATAATTCTATCCCTTCTTTGTGTGACCTAGAAGGGAGCTTAATGATCCCTGTTTTCTAGGGTAAGCTCAGAGTGCTAGAACAGCCTAGAAATAGCCAAATCTTGATCTAAGAAGCCCCTGCATACCTGTTCAGCCTCACCCTTCTTCTGTTTATACTATAGGAAGCAGTGAAGAACATACATGCTGGAGTCAGCTATTGGTTCAAACTCTGGTGCTGCCAAGTATTGATGGAGAGACCTTGGAAAACTTATTTACTTCTCTGTGCCTCAGTTTCCCCAATATATAAAGTGATCATACTAACAGTTCTTACTTTGCTGGGGTGTGATAATTAAATGAGATAATACACGTAAAGGGCTTAGAATAGTGCCTAGCACACAGTGAGCACACCATAAACAGAGAGGATAAATATTAACCTGAATAATTAGAAGTGTTATAAAGGAGCAGAGTTAGGTGTTATGGATGCATAAAACTAGGGAGATCTTACCCTTTGGAGTGAAGGCAGGTCAGGGAAGGCCTAAAGAAGCTGACATGAAAGCTGACACCTGTAGCATGAACAGGTATCAGGTGAAAAGCAGAGTGGAAAAGGATGCTCCAGGAAGGCATAACAGCCTGTGCAAAGGTCCTAGGGCAAGTGGGAAAGCATATGGTACATTTGTGAAGTTGAAAAATATTTTTAGGACGGTGGTGGATGAGGCTGGAAAGGTTTCCAAGGTGGCCCAGTTTTGCAGATCAGATACCTGTTTGGATGTGGTCTGGATGTCTCTTTCCTTTATATTCACTTAATTCGGGACCCCCTCCCCTCACGCATGTGCCACATTGTTGAAAAATCATTTTCTTTATCTTTCTTATTGGAACATAGTTGGCTGTGCATATCTGTGGGGTACAGAGTTGAATATCAATACCTGCGTGCAATATGTGATGCTCAAATCAGAATAATTAATATATTCATCATTATACAATGTAATCTATTTTTGTGGCCCTGAGAGTCACTTTCTTCCATAAGGAATTTCATTATCATTGATGAAAAAATTCTGCAATCCATCAGTAGACTTGAGGACTCGAGGATGATGGGACTGTCGGGATCAGTGGTCTCAAGTACCCAGTTTTTATCAACAGATTCTTAAAGAGGTTCTCCCCCTCTGGGATACTCACCAAGTACCTGGCCCAGTGCCTTAAACATTGAGGAAAGTCGTCTCTGGGTTGATTTGAGTAGTCTTGGAGCTATTCATCTGTCTAAGTTCTGACCCTGCCACCTGCAGCAATTGGGGTCCAAGGTGGGGAGATTGGATTTCATCCAATTTGGCAGAAAGAACCATTTTAGGACAGAAGCCTACAGGAATGGCTCCTATCTCTCCCTTTCAAATCTTGGACCCCTCCCATTGGCCTCCTCTCCAGCTGCAGGGCCTTTTGTACATGTTGGTCCTTTACCTGGGCCACTCTTTCTCACTCCCCCTTGGTTCCACACCTTTGCCCAGAAAATTGCCACCCATGTGTACCTCTTCCTCAGGGAAGCAGCTCAGCCATCTCCGTAGAAGTAGTAGTCTTAACTGGTCTCTGTAAGTTCTCACAAAACTGGCTTCTCTCCTTGGTGTAATTATCTCAGATTCCAAATATGTATTCATTAGTGTGATTGTTTTATGAATGACTGTCTCCCACCGGTAAACCTAAGTCCAGAGAGCATGGACCATATCTAATTTTTCTCCATTATATCCACCATACCTGGGACAAAGCAGGCAGACAATAGATGTAGGCAGGCAGGCAAGAAGAAAGGGAAGGAAGGAAGGAAGGAAGGAAGGAAGGAAGGAAGGAAGGAAGGAAGGAAGGAAGGAAGGAAGGAAGGAAGCGAGGGAGGGAGGGAGGGGAAGTCCTACCTAAGAACATTCCCTCCATTGTGGAAAAAACACTCTTTGTGTAACACCATTAAGCTTCTCCCAGCAGAAGCCACTCCATGTCTTCTCAGGTCCTAGAATGTCATCAATAGAACCCCTCGAGATTCACGATGTCCTATCAGTTGATATGTAGTTGTCAGCAGCGGACTTCTGTTCCATCCCTCTGTGTAGAAATAGCCTTGCACAAGCAGTTCCCCTGAAATACTTTGTTGGCAGTAATTTTCCACCCAAGCACCCTTTCACATACTTGCTGGGATTGTCTGTCACTCATTCTTTTCTGTCTCTTTCCTCGCCCGTTTCTGAATACAAAAACACGTTGCAACTCTTTATTGCAAGAGTAACCACAATTGCCATTTCTGCTTCTTCATGGCACTAATGCATGATAACTATTCTTTTATCTTCATCTCATGCCTCATTAATAACACAACTATTGCATTCATCATTGATTGCTATGAAGTCATCTCATCCCACGGTGGTGTGAACCAGGTCCTCCCAGAAAACTTGGCGCAGCTCATGGATAGAATTGGTTTGCAGCCACCTCCTTCCCTTCTCCTTTGCTCCATCTTCATCATGAGAAAGACATCAGGGCACACACCACGCAGCTTTCAAAACACCAAGCGGCTGACCAGAGCCAACCTCCTTGCATACGGTGACGAGGAAGTTGTCCTGGGGCATGGGTGTGACAGGGGCTTGTCCGGTCACACAGCCAGCTAGTGGAGATCCATTAGGAAGCTGCTGCCCAGGTCTCAGACGTTGGGCATCTCAACTAGGGTGGACAAGTGATGTTGGAGAGAAAAGGATGAATTCAAGAAGTATTAAGGAAGTGAGAGAGAGTACTCCATAGAAAACAGTGTTTTAGATATGTTAACCCCTCACAACACTCTGGTAAGGTGGGCATTACTATCCCTTTTTTCCCTATGAGGAGACTGAGTCACTAAGAGGCTACATAATTCGAGTCACTGGGTCAGGAATTCAACCCAGAGAGTCTGATTCCAAAGCAGGCATCATGTACCATTACACTATTATGCTTTCCATTCAATTATCTGCTTGCTGCAGAGTAAAGATTTCCCATTTGAATTTTTTTAACTTTTTATTTTGAAATAATTATAGATTCACAAGAAGTTACAGAAATTATACGGAGCAATCCAGTGTTCGCTTTATCCAGTTCCCCCAATGGTTGTATTTTAGATGACTACAGTACACTATCACAATCAAGAAATCGACATTAATAAAATGTACATTCAGTGCCGTTTTATCACATGTGTAAGTTTGTATAACCAAAAGCAAGATACAGAACTTTTCTATCACCTTAAAGATCTCCCTCATGCTACACTTTCTAAAAAAATTTTTTGAAAGGGGGATGGGAAAGGAGGTTGGGGATAATTGGGTGAGGGACACAGGATGTAATCACAATTTGTGGTAATGGGCATGTGCCAGTATGGATCTGGCCAGCACATCTTGGGCACAAGTGGTGACTGTCAGCTTTCTACCCCATGAATATTCATAACCAATAAAAAAATAAAATGAAATGAAACAAAATAATTTTTAATTGTACATATTTATGGGGTACTGTATAATATGTTGATACATGTATACAATGTGTAATGATCAAATTGGATTAATCAATATAACCATCACCTCAAACATTTATTATTTCTTTGTGCTCAGAACATTAGAAATCCTTCTAGCTAATTGAAAATATACAATAAATTTTTTAGTTATAGTCACCCTACAGTGCTATAGAGCACTAGATCTTATTCTCTCTCTCTCTCATATATACACACCTATAGCAAATTGGTATAGATGGGAGTAACATGTAGATGCCCAAGGAGTGAACCAGGCCAGAGAACATGACCATGCAGAGGGGACTTACTCAGTCAAGGTCAGAGAAAGCTGCTTCTATTACCCAATTTGCCTCAGTTTCTCAGATGGTGTTGGCTTACTCATTTATTCTGCTGAGCTCATATGATAGACCTGGAGAGTGGCCAAGGTCTTTTATTTCTCTTTCATTGATCTGATCCTTGGGCCACAAAGGAAGAGAAATAAGAGGATTTAGAGGTCCCAGAGAGCTGCCTTCAGTGCCCAGCTGCACCACATTGGAGCCAGCTTACTTAACTTTTCTCAAATCTCCGTTTTCTCGGCAGTTACCCAGTTGTTGTCAGGATTAGAGTTCCTGTGCTTGAAACGTTCAGAGGGAATGGAGAGCATCCCCTAATCCCTTGACTCAAGTAAGTGAAGGTCAGGTAAAAGAACACTTATAGTCCCTGAAATGTAGGTAGTTTGTGTTGTTGGTTGACAGACTGCACGTATGCTTTACATATACCATCGGCCTTCCATATCTGCAGGTTCTGCATCTGCGGATTCAGCCAACCACAGATCAAAAATGTGTTTAGACTTATGATGGTTGCATCTGTACTAAACATGTACAGACTTATCCTTTCAGCATTCCCTAAACAATACAGTATAACAACTATGTACAAAGCATTTACATTGTGTTAGGTACTATAAGTGATCTGGAGATGATTTAAAGTACATGAGAGGATGTGTGAAGGTTATATGCAAATACTTTGCCATTTTATGTAAGGGACTTGAACAACTGAGGACTTTGGTACCATGGGGCGTCCTGCAACCAATCCTCCAGGGCTGTCTGTATTTTGTTTTCAGAAGTAACGTGTGATATGCCTTGATGGGAAATCAGCCCCCATCTGCACACAGCTGATTGCAAGAATACATGCAGATAGGATCAAGATTCTCATCCTACAACAACAACTTCTAGTAGTAGTGGTAGTATTACTAATACTAAACATATTGAGATTTTTAAATTCTGATTGTATGTAGTCATAAACATCAGGAGGAACATAAAAATAAAATAAAGTAAAATAAAATAAAATGCTCTGAGTGGATGCTTGAGAAATCACAGCTGCGCTCCCCCCGTTGCATTGCAAGCTCAGTGGCTTACAAAACTTGGATATGTTCAGGGAGGGAAGGAGTGCCTTGGGTACTTGGGTGTCTTCCCAGATTGTGGCCAACAAAATCTTGTCTGACGAGATGCCGTTTCATCTTGTCGGGCAGGCATGGGTTGTTTACCCCCCAAGGGAGACGGGGATGACAAGGAGTTGCCAAGCCTTTGAATAGTGCCACCTCTTTGAACACGATGATGAGATCTCGCTGCTGTAGCTTCCGACACAGGCAAAGGGGGCCCCAGAGGTCTGGACCTGAGGTTCACATGGAACGAGGGGCTGGTGACAGAGACAAGAATCAGGCAGAGAAAGGGCTCTGTGGCTACAAAGATGGATTCATGCATGTGCATAGGGGATGATTATGAGCAATTTGGGCACGTGGCCATTTTCCGACTGTGTGTGAAGTCAGGACATACACACCATGCCTGAGAACTCTCAGAAGAACGGTGCCCAAGAAGAACATGCCTGTTCAATAAACAATTTCATTCATTCTTTTGCAAAATGATCCAAGAGACTGGGATGCTTAGAGACTGGGAACCCTAACCCACATCGATTTGAGAAATAAGTCCATTTCAGACCTACGATGTCATTGTTGGTTTTTTAATGAATAGTAGTATTTTTTATATTTTATTTTTAATTGACCAATAATAATTGTATTTACATACGGGGACCAATGTGATGTTTTGATCTATGTATACATTGTGCAATGATTAAATCAAGCTAATGAACGTATTGATCACCTCACCTGCTTATCCTTTTTTGTGATGAGAACTTTTTTTTATTGAAACATAATTGATTATACATTTTTGTGGGTACAGAGCTGAACATCAATACCTGTGTGCAGTATGTGATAATCAAATCAGGATAATTTCTGTACTCACCTTTATAAAATGTAATCACTCTTTGTGACCCTTTACCAGTTTTTCCCTCACCCCCCCATCCCCTTTCCCACTGCTGATAACCACAGTTCTGTTCTCTCCTTTTGAAAGCTCAATGTATTATTGTGATTGTTGTCTCTTTCTTTTTTCTTTCTTTCTTTCTTTTTATTTATGTATTTGTTTATTTATTTTTTAGCTCCCATTTGTGAGTGAGGACATGTGGTATTTCATTTTCTGTGCCTGGTGTACTTCATTTGACATAATTTTCTCCAAGTTCATCTATGTTGCTGCGAATGGCAGAATTTCTTTCTCTTTTTCAGTTGAGTAGTATTCCATTGTGTAGATAAACCAGATTTTCCCTATCCACTCATCTGTCAATGGAGATTTAGGTTGGTTCCAACTCTTGGCTATTGTAAACAGAGCTGCAATAAACATGAAAGTGCAAGTTTTCCCTTCAACATGTTGATTTCCATTCCTTTGGGTGCATACCCAGAAGTGGGATGGCTGAATCGTGTGGTAGTTCTATCTGTAGTTGTTTCAGAAACCTCAATACTGTTTTCCATAATGGTTGTTCTAATTCACAGTCCCACCAATAGTGTAGGAGGGTTCCCTTTTCTCCACATCCTTGCCAGCATTTTTTATTCTCAGTCTTCTGGTAATAGCCAGTCTAAATGGGGTGAGATATCTCAATGTGGTTTTGACTTGCATTTCCCTGATGATTAGTGATCTTGAGCGTTTTTTCATGTACCTGTTGGCCATTTGTATGTCTTCCTTTGGCAAATGTCTATTCAGCTGCTTTGCCAATTTTTCAATTGGATTATTTGGGGTTGGTTTTTTTTTTTTACTATGAAATTGAGCTTCTTGTATGTTCTGGATATTAATCCCTTATTGGATGTATACTTTGTAAATATTTTCTCCCATTCTGTAGGTTGTCTTTCTGCTCTGTTGATTGTTTCCTTTGCTGTGCAGAAACTTTTCAGATTTATAGAATCCCATTTGGTCTTTTTTTTTTTTTTTTTTTGGCTTATGCTTTTGGGGTCTTATTCATAAAGTCTTTCCCCAGTCCTACTTCCTGAAGTGTTTCCCCTGTGTTTTCTTTTAGTAATTTTATGGTTTTGAGTCTTATCCTTAAGTCTTTAATTCATTTTGAGTTGATTTTGGTATGTGATGAGAGGTGCAGATCTAGTTTCATTCTTCCTCATATGGATGTCCAGTTTTCCCAGCATCATTTACTGGAGAAGAGGTCTTTTCCTCAATATATGCTCTTGATGCCTTTGTCAAAGATCAGTTGGCTGAAAGTATCTGGGTTGATTTTGTGTTCTCCACTTTGTTTCATTGGTCCATATGTTGTTTTTATGCCAGTACCATGCTGCTTTGATTACTATAACTTTGTAGTATAATTTGAAGTCAGGTAGTGTAATGCTTCTGGGGTTTTTATTTGTTTGTTTGTTTAGTTGAGTTGAGTTGAGTTTTTCTCAGGATTGCTTTGGCTATTCAGGGTCTTTTGTTGTTCCATGTGAATATTAAGATTGTTTATATATTTCTGTGAAGAATGTCATAGGTATTTTGATGGGGATTACACTGAACCTGTAGATCACTTTGGGTGGTATGGGAATTTTCACAATGTTGATTCTTCCAATCCATGAACAAGGAATGTCTTTCCATCTTTTGGTGTCCTCTTTCATATTTTTTGGCAGAATTTTGTAGTTCTCATTGTAGAGATCTTTCACCTCTTTGGTTAAATTTATTCCTAAGTATTTTATTCTTTTGGTAGCTATTGTAAATGGGCTTGCTTCTTGATTTCTTTTTCTGCATGTTCATTGTTGGTGTATAAGAATGCTCCTGGGTTTTGTGATTGATTTTGTATCAGCCACTATCCTGAATTTGTTTATCAGGTCTAGGAGGTTTTTTGATAGAGGGTATGGGTTTTTCTTTACACAGAATCATGGCATTTGTGAAAAGGGACAGTTTGACTTCATCTTTTCCAATCTGGATGCCCTTTATTTTTTTATCTTCCCTGATTGCTCTGGCTAATACTTCCAATACTATGTTGAATAGGAGTGATAAGAGTGGGCATCCTTTTCTCATTCCTATTCTTAGAGGAAAGCTTTCCACTTTTCCCCATTCAGGATGATATTGTCATATATGACTTATTGTGTTGCAATATTTTCCTTCTATACCTAATTTGTTGAGGGTTTTTACCATGAAGGGATGCTGAATTTTGTCAAATGCATTTTCTGCATCTGTTAAAACAATCATATCCTCAACAACATATTAGCAAACAGAATACAACAGCACATCCAAAAGATTATACACCATGATCAAGTGGGATGCAAGGATGGTTCAACATATGCAATTCAATTAATGTAATACACCACACCAACAAAAGCATGTACCTGGCTTCTTTTACTGAGTATAATGCTTTCAAGTTTCATCCATATTGTAAATCAGAACTGCTTCCTTTTTATATCTGAATAATATTCCATAGTATGGATGGACCACATTTGGTTGATCCACTCATCCACTGAGGGACATTTGGATTGTTCCCATCTTTTGGCAATTGTGAATAAGAATAAGCAAATTCATAGATACAGAGAGCAGATCAATGGTTTCCAGGGGCTGGGACAAGGGGAGAATGTGGGAGTGACTGCTTAAAGAGGACAAGGTTTCCATTTGGGGTGGTGAAAAAGTTCTGGAACTACATAATGGTAAAGATTGCACAACAACATGAGTGTACTTAATGCTACTAGATTGTACACTTTAAAATGGTTACAATGGTTAATTTTATGTTACATATGGCTTGAGTCTCACCAACTGAATCAGATTTCTGGGGATGGGAACCAGGCATTAATATTTTTTTCAACTCTCTTGGTGATTCCAGTGTGCAGCCAAATTGGAGAGCCAGTGGTGTAAGAAAGAGGGGAAGAAGCCACTTGGGTTGAGCACTAACCCTTCCAGCACTCTGCTCAACACTGTCTCCTCTGAGACTCATCTTGACCATCCTGTCCTTACCTCCAGTCACTCTCTGTCACCTCATTGGTCTGTTTTAAACACATCACCACCCAAATCGCCTTGTCTACAAATTTGTTCACTTATTTTCTGTCCTTTCCCACAAAACCAGTAGTATTTGTCCCTGTGATGTATTTGAATCACCTTGGGGCTCTCTTTAAAAGAAGATCAATGTCAGGACCCCACCTCGATTGCTTAAATCAGAATCTCTGTGGGAAAACCAAGATTTGTGTGGTCTTTTATTTATTTATTTTTTATTGACAGCTAAAAACTATATCTACTTACCGTGTATATATTGTTTTGAAATACATATACATCATGGAATGGCTCAGTCGAGCTAATTAACATATGCATTACCTCACATACTTACCTCTTTTTGTGGAGAAGATACTTAAAGTCTACTCTCACCAATTTTCAAGAATATAATACATCATTATTAACTATAGTCACCACGATGTACTGAATAGATCTCTTGAATTTATTCCTCCTGTCTAACTGAAACTTTGTATCTTTTGACCAATATGTCCCCAGCCCCTGGTAACCACCATTCTACTCTCTGCTTCTATTACTTCAACTTTTTTAAATTCCACATATAAGTGAGATCATCAGTTTTCTGTACTCTTAAGAGCTCCCCAAATCATTGCAACATGCAGCCATGAAGAAGTGCTCCCATGCAATGTAAACCCCTGAAGACCATGTGTCCACAGCTCCAAGAACAGGGTCTGACTCCCAGCCTACCCAATGGTCAGGTGGTGCCAGGCCACTTTGCAGAAATTATTTAATTTTGCCCTCAGGACAGTTAGCTCTCGGAAGTAGGTATTATGGGTGGATCAATTCCTGCTCAGAAAGGTTAAGTAATCTGCCTGCAGCCAAGCCTGAATGGGAATGCAAGTTCAGGGACAGCCCAGACCCACTTTCTGTGCTGGGCCCAGTCAGGGTTCTCTTTGGGGCTCCCACAGCCTCTCCTGCACCCCCATCTCAGCATTGGTCACCTCGACCTCTGTCTACGAACTGTCTGGATCCCCCAGGAGAGCTCAATGAAGACTGTTCACCATCATAAAACAAAACAATAAAACATCATCAAATCAAATAGTAAAGTTGGACAACTGTTAAATTAGTGATCATAAATGTAATTAATCAATTTAATGAGTTGATTAATTAACTAACTGTTGCTCCAGCTCATGATGATGCATCCTTCCCTCATCAATCTGGTTCATACTCCACTAAGATTTCTTGTTCCAAGCCCTGTATGAGGTGTTTTCATCTACATTCTTTTTTTTTTTAACTTTTTTACTGTCACTTTTAATTGACAGAAAAGAAATGCATATACTTATGGGGTATAATGTGATATTTTGACATATGTATACAATGTGGAATGATTAAATCAAGCTAATTGACATATCCATCACCCCACTATCACTTTTTGTGGTGAGACATTAGAAATTTACCGTCTTAGAATTTTGAAATTTATATTATCATTAACTATAGTCATCCTGCTGTGCAAAAGGTTTTACAAACCAATTCCTCCTGTTTCACTGAAACTTTGAATGTAAATTAGTACAGTATGAAGGTTTCTCAAAAAACTAAAACTAGGACTACCATATAATCCGGCAATCCCACTACAGGTTATATATCCAAAAAAGGTTATACAATATATACATGTATTGAAACAACAAACTATATTCCATAAAAATGTATACTAAAAATTAATTATTCTTTAAATTTTAATGAGAAAATGGTTGAATAAATTAGAATACAGCATTATTATGGAATATGATAAAGACAATAAAAAAGCTATCTCAGTAAGAATTGATATAGAAGTATGTTTATGATATAGTGTTAAATTAAAAGAATAAAATTTGCACAATAAAAAAGAAATTAAATCAGTATGTTAAAGAAATATCTGCACTCCCATGTTCATTGCAGCATTAGTAACCATAGCCAAGATATGGAATGAACCTAAGTGTTCATCAGTGGATGAATGGATAAAGAAAATGCGGTACACTTACACAATGGCATACCATTCAGCCTTTAAAAAAAGGAAAATTCTGTCATTTGCAACAACATAGATGACCGTGGAGGACATTATAAGTGAAATAAGCCAGGCATAGAAAGACAAACACCACATGATCTCATTCAAATGTAGAACCTAAAAAAGTTGAACTTATAGAAGTAGAAAGTAGAATGGTGGTTGCCAGGGTCTGGGGGCGAGGGGAGGAAATAGAGACATGTTAGTCAAAGCTTACAAAGTTTCATGCTACATACTTGTTGAAGGATGTGGTATTATTCCCAGTTTATACCTGCAGGGTTAAGGAGCAAGAGTGTCAATGTTGACAACACCAGGACTTTTCTCACAATACACAGACATTGAACATTTTCCATGTGCCGTGCTGGGTACCGAATAAACATATGTATGGCTCACACTCTCACCAGTTGATTGCCTATTGGAGAAGCCAGACATCAAAGCAGGTGCACGGTTCTGGGGTCGGGTCAAGAGAAGGAGTTGAGTTTCGCAGAGGAGCTCCAGCTTTAGGCAGAACAGGTGTGAGTGATTTCAGTAAAGAATTGATAAGGCCTGTGACAGAGGATTAACAATTGGACACATCTGTGCTCTCTGGTACAGGAATGTATATTCCTTGGCTTCAAAAGCATAGAGAAACTGGTCATTGGAGGGATTTTGCTCAGACAACAAGTGCTTGTTTAAGTTTTATCCAAGAAGCTCTGCTGAAGCACCAAAGGCAGCAAGCTGCAGAGTACATGCATAGTTATTTTCAGACCCTGGAAGATTCAGATAGCTACAAAAAGCAGGCTGCACCTGAGATTATTTCAAGGCTTGGAAGTGAAATTCTATTTTATCATCCCCAAATCAGCATGGAGACTTTCAATACCTTTGCTGACTGGATGAAAAACATTGGCGTTGTGAATTATTTAAAGATATCCTTACAACATGTGTTAACACCTTCTGCATCACAGAATGTTTGAGGGTGCAAACAGAAATCCAAGTGAGGTAGAGGCATGAAGATGAGGTGAGAAGTCATTTTCCCAGGAAATATTAATCAGTCTTATTCAGTCCTATAAGGAGCTTTTGCAATATTAAACTTGGCCTGAGAAGAAGTTGGAACTGTGAAAGCTTACTGAGAATAATTATGTTTATAGCACAGCAACCCGAAATAGGCTCAACCACAGCTGGAAGACATCTGTAAATCTTTGTGCACTGATTCAAATTCCTGGAGTTTAGGACCCTTTTGTGAAGAGTTATGTAGAGATGCTGGAATTCTTTGGTGATAATGATGGAGCCCAAGAAGTACTCACCAGTTATGCCTATGATGAAAAGTTCCCTTCAAATTCAAACGCCCATATCTATTTATACAACCTTCTAAAGAGAGAGAAGGCACCAAGAGCAAAACTGCTGTATGCTTAAGATTTTGCTCCGGGTTGCACCAACTCATAAACTTATGTTAGAATTTCATACATTATGCAGAAAATCAGAAAAAGAAGAATGCCATAAACTGGCGTTGGAGGTATCTTGAGTCTTGGGTATTGCTGAATGCTCTAAGAATATAACTGCTTGGAAATATTTGCAAAATATCCGAGACAGACTTTAATGGGAAATCACCTTGTGTGGGTTCAAGAAGAGTGGAACTACAGGAAAAACTGGAGGCCAAACTCTCATTTCAGCTATGTTTCAGCAAAAAGTGACTGGAAGGAAGATAAAGCTGGACTACTGTTAGGAAAAGGTTGTAGATATTTTCAGTATATTTTAAAACAAGTTCCTGAAATCTTAAGAAAATTAAGCAGATGAAGAAATTAGTGAAAAAAACAGAGTATTTTAAATTCAGGACTCCCAGGTTGGATTTTAGTTATTTCACAGTAGTAGCTACACAGTAATAGCTCAGTAGATAGTTATTGAATGTATTTATTTGCTGTTTTAGAAGGTAGTTTATATTGCTACAAAAAAGTTATTTTTTTATATTTTCTTTCACTGTCACAACTAGGGAAAGTCTCACTGCGTTTGCTCTTTGTAAACATATGTTTTCTTTTTCATAGTGTTAAATTTAACATTTATTAGGAGTAATTCTTCCAATGAAAAACAAATTTGTTTAATTAGAGAATAAAGTTCTACAGCAGTTTTGTTTGCCAACAATTTGTCTCTATTTGTGTAATAAAATGTAACTTGTGCTGTGGGGGAAAAGGACATCGAAGGAGCATTCTAAGGCCAGCGTGACTCCCCAGGAGAAGTACAGGAAGCAATGGAAATTGGTATCCAACCTGGTCAAGGGAGGGTTCAGAGACAGCTTCCTTCAGAAGCTTCATTTTTCCTGTGATACAATTGATCTTTTAACAAACAAGAGTTATGTGCCACTCTCCAGCTCAGAATTCCTCAATGGCTCCCTATTGTCTATCAGACAGGGGACCAATTCATTTCACTTTGCCAGGGACTTCCCTGGCATTTTAGCACCAAAATCAAATCTCCACTTGCCAGAAAAACCTGCAGTCCTAGACAAACCAGGACAGTTGGGTACCCTATAACCCAACCAAATCCAGACTCCCTAGAATGGTTTCAAGCCCTTGATGATTCCACTTCTTCCTGGACTCACCTCTCACCACCAAGACTCACCTCTCTCATGGACTCATCTCTCACCACCTGGACTCATCTCTCACCACCTGGACTCACCTCTCACCACCTGGACTCACCTCTCACCATGTGAACTCATTTCTCAGCACCTGAACTCATTTCTCACCACCTAGGCCCATCTCTCACCACCTGGACCCATCTCTCACCACCTGAATTCACCTCTCACCACCTGAATTCACCTCTCACCACATGGACTAACCTCTCACCACCTGTATTCACCTCTCACCACCACCATCTCTTACACTTTATTCTCTGGCCACACTAGAGCAGATACAATGCCTTGCATCAAGCTCTCTCATTCATCTCTGCTATTGCCCATGCAGGATCCCTCTACATGGGCTGCCTCTCCCATATGCACACCTGCTCAATCCTCAGGTCCCAGGTGAAATGCACCTCCTCTGCAAAGCCAACCCATCATCCTGTAACCCCTCAGCATGTGTCCTCTGTGGAATCTTTACACCAGGTATTCTTTCTCTGACTCATCAATTGTCAAATAGCTCTGATTGATATAATTAATCAGTTTAACTAGTTGATTAACAGTTACTCCAGCCCATGGTGACACAACCGTCTATCACACTGTCACTGTGTAAAAATGTGTCTCATCAGAGGAGTGGGGACCTCCTGAGGTCATTATTGATGGACTGAGGAGGAACTGAGGAACTTTCTCTGCCACCCTCCACTTCAGAAGATAACTGGACATCCCAGCACATTCTTCCACCCAGTTCTTCCTTCCTGGGCATTTCCTATGTGCCTGACTCTGAGTGAAATGCTTAAACATGGCCCTCACCCCAGAGACTGTGTACAGTATGCATAAAGCAAATGTACTTCACAGGGCCTGGTTTTCCAAAGCCTTGCAGTTTCAAATATTGACCTTGCAAAGGATAGGAAATTTTCCCCAGGCTATATAGTCTCTGTTGTAAGATAAAGAATTATAACACAACAAGGTTGCTGACTCAAAGACAGACAGGTTACTGATTGATACGTAAAGATACTGAGAAATTGCTGTAAGAAGAGAATATTTGCTAAAACCAAGTTTTTGTTAGTGAATCAACTTAATTGCATGTTACCAGCTTCTATTGTTAAACTTGCTAAACTGTACTTAGCAAAAACCCCACCTATGTTCTCTTCTTGTAACTTCCTGGACTGGAGAATAAATGCAGGAAGACAACACCAATTCGTGGTTAATTTCCCAAATGGAGGGAATGTCTCTCTCTTGAGGGTTCTGGGAGATTAACCCCTTATTGGGGCATCTCTGCTCAGAAGAGATGGGTTTTGAGTAATCTTTGGTGGCTCTGTCACCCAGGGGAAAAGGGGTGGCAAATCCGTGGGAGGAAAAGCAACAAATGGTGACCATGACATGATAAGTTCTGGGTCCACGGATCAGAGACCAACCTGCCAAGCCTTGGAAAGGAAAAGAGAGAGTACATCCTGACAAAAGTGGCGAAAGACAGAGGACGTCTGCCACTCATCCCAACTAAAGGGGGGCCCTGACAAAAGGGGAGAATAGAAAAAAATGCCTGGATAAAGGAAGAGGATGTCTACTCATCCCGTCGAGAGGGAAATCCTGTTAAGGGGGACTCACCCCGGTAAAGGGGATCACAGGGATGGCTTTCGATTAAGCCTGCTGCAGTGTCTAGCTAGGGCTTTGCCCAGAATTTTCACCTTTTTACTCTCAATTTTCTATCTATTCTTGCAATTATAGGTAGTTTACTGTCTAAGAGGGAAGTTCAACATAGTACAGTCCTTCTATGTCTCCTTAAGGCAGTAGGTTATAAAGTAACTAACCGTCATCTAACTAAATTATTATCGATTATGGTGGTTTGGAAATTTTGTCAAATTGCTTTAAAAATTATTCAGAACCTTAACAAAAGGGAAAAAAGGTGTCTATGCCACCAAAGAGGATTTAAAACAATCCTCGCCTCCTCCTCCTCCTCTCCCCCCGCCTCCACCTTTGGAGGCAAAAAATTCATTTGTTCCCTTGATGGAGTCCTGTCTTAAAGAAGGACATAATATGGGAGTTGATGCTCATCATGTCTTTCCTGTTGTAAGAACTGGGACTCAGTCGAGACATGAAAACCTCCCATTGTCCTTGGTTGAAAGATTTAAAAAGAGCATAACAGAAGATGGCTTACATAGTACTTTTACTAAGGGATACTTAGAATCAATTGCTAATGGGTATAATATGACCCCCTGGCATTGGAAAACTCTTGGAAAAACTGTTTTAACTCGCTGTTCAATATACTATATGGCTACCAGAATATTGGGAAGCCTTACATGCTATTTCACTGGAAAATTTATGAAATGAGGTTCAAGTTAGCATGGACATGTTACTTGCCCAAACAGCTAGAGCAGCCATAAAGTCTTGAGACAAAATTCCTGAAACAAAATCTAAACTTCAACGTCTTGCTTCCCCTGATGCATTTTTGATACGAAGATTAGATAAGATTCAGCTGCTGTTGACATTATCTGTTGAACAAAACTTAATTACAGACTCGGGGGCTGATGTTACCGTAATTGCTAAAAAGGATTGGACTTCATTATGGAAAGTAACTTCTTCACCAGTTACACTTACTGGATTAGGTGAGTTCAAAATCCCTTATGAAAGTAAAAATCCTTTGTTGTGTACTAGACCCGAGGGACAAACTGCCTCCATTATGCCTTATGTTCCAGATATACCTCAAACCCTAGGGGGCTGAGACCTCCTTGCTCAATGGGGTACTTATATTGGGACATCTCCTTCAAAATTTATCATGATAGCCATGGCCACACTCCCACCAGTCAAAATAAAATGGACCCCTTGTCCTCTGGTTTGGGTAGAACAGTGGCCTCTTAAAGGGGAGAAATTAAATCAAGCTACCTTACTTGTTAAACAACAGTTACAAATGGGACATTTAAAGCCATGGCATAGTCGCTGGAATACTCCCACCAAATCTTTTGCTACTGTTAGACAGGGACCCACTGAGCCTTATATAGTTTTTATTAACTGTCTTCAGGATGCTGTAAGTAGACAAATTGACAATGATCATGACAATCCAGAAGTGCTATCACAAGTTTATTTACATTTAGTCAAACAAGTTAATAATCTGGCTTATGAGTAGCTCCAGATAAAATTCAAAAAAAAGGAGCCTTGGAAATGCCCTGGTTTTTTGATCACTCAGAGAAGTACACAGCCACAAAATACATCTTTCAATATTCAGAAGCCTTTTACTCTAAATGACTTACAAAAATTACTTGGCTGCCTTAACTGGCTCTGCCCTTCTATGGGTGTTCCTACTTATCAATTACAACATTTGTTTAATACTCTGAAGGGAGACCCTGATCTGTCCTCCCCTCATTACTTATCTGAAGAAGCAAAATTAAAATTAAAACAGATTTTTGCATTCCAGACAATTAACACATATTGTTAAATCTCAAGTCATTCAGTTCATTATTTTAAACACCCCACATAGTCCTGCAGGTTTGCTTTACCAATTTCTTCCTCAAATAGGTGTCATTGAATGGATTTTCTTACTCCATCAACAAAAAAGGAAATTATATACTGAATTGGAATAATGTATTCAGCTGCTCACTGGGGGAGGACACTGTTGTTGAGTGCTTGTTGGGTGCAATCCTGATGTTGTTAAATCTGGTCTTTCTGGGGCTGATTTTTGCACTTCCCTTGAATAATCAGAGTCTTTGTGGATGGCTATGGTTGGTTTTGTTGGTGGGATGCAGTTCTCATTACCCCATGAAAGAGTTTTTCAGGGACTCCAAATGCTGCCCATGCAGTTGGGATCCTGTTTGTCCCGTTCCCCTCCTTTGGCTGTTGGCTGTGTTTGTTGGTGGTTCTGGCGGATCAGGAGGGAGATCTGTGGCATGGCGGGAGCAGGGAATCTGGAGGCATTTTGTTGCTGTCCATCGTGGTCCATTCGGGGGGCTGGGTTGGCAGCTGCCATTGCAGCTTTGCAACATTTTTACAATCAGCCACTTAGTTTAGTAGCTGACTCTACCTACTTAGTTGGAGTCTTACAGGTAATTCAAGATGCATCTATCCATGATGGAAATGATTTTCTTTTATTTGAATGTTTGGACATTTACAAAAACTTATTCAAAAAAGACATCATCCTTTCTATGTAACTCACATGAATTCTCATTCTGGTCTTCCTGGCCCTTTATCAATTGGAAATGATATAGCTGATCACTTTGTTATGTATAATAATGTTTCACAGAAACCTATAGATTCTCATGAGTTTTTCATCAGGGTGCACAAGCTTTGGCTAACATGCATCAGATCTCTTGCAGGCAAGCTCAAGATATTGTTCGTGCTTTTCCCAATTGTCAGAGGTTTTCTAAATCTAATTCCCCTGGAGGAGTTAATCCTCGAGGAATAACAGGTAATGAAATTTGGCAAGTGGAAGTCATTCTCAAATATTTACATGCTACTGTTGATACTTACTCTGGTCTTATTCATGCCACTTCCCAAACAGGAGAAACTGCTAAACATGTTTTTAAAACATTGTCTTTCTGCCTTTGCCACCATCAGGATTCCAAATCAAATTGAGACAGATAATGGACTGGCATACACCTCCAAAGTCTTTCAAGTATTCTGTGATAACTGGAAAATTGAATATGTCACAGGAATCCCATTTAACCCCACTGGCCAGGCAATTGTTGAAAGAACTAATGGCCTTCTTAAATCTCAAATAAGTAAACAAAGGAGGGGTAATATAGATATCAGATGTGACTCTCATGAACAGGTCTTTAAAGCTCTGTTTACACTAAATTTTTTAAACTGTAACTCCCAAAAATTAGTGGCCACAGAATGACACTTTCTACCTCCTAAAAAGAGACCTAGACCCTTGGTTTTATTCCGCAACCTGCTGACGGGACCACAATTGTTGGGACCTGTTGAATTGTTAACATGGGGGAGAGGGTATGTGTCTGTTCTCTCACCCACAGGCTGGCTATGGATTCCTGCTAAGGCTGTTAAACCTTATGTGGAAGCTCAAACCAGACAAGGAATTGGATCTGATCCCCAAATCTCAACACCTCACCATCACATCTCAATCCATCTCACTGGGTATGGTACACATCAGACCACCAGTAATGAAAATAATGACAACAAGTTCCAAATTGACCCAAATTTAAAACTTCAGTAGTCAAATAGCTCTCAATAGCTCAGTCCTTAAGCTCAGTAACTCATTTGAGAAACAAAAACTAACCTAAAATCTACCCATTTAACTAAATGATCTCAAATTTTCTGGCATCCAGCTGGTTATCTTAAAGACTTCTAAATATTTCTTCACAAAATCCTATGGTAGAATTCTATGCTGTTTTCTTAAAACGAAGAAAATCTTCTCTGGATCTTCTTAAAAAGGTTTGCATGCTTTGCTTTACAATGTGAATTTGTTATCTTACTTTCTTTAAGGCAGGTTGAGGCCTCACCAATAAGTCTTTTAAAAAAAAACACAATCTAAACCTGACTGTCCTTTTTACTAGAGAGCTTTTTTACATCTTGAACAAAACCTATAAGATCCTTGTTTGTTCTTTTTGGTTACGTCTGCATATATTTGTGTGTAAGGTGTATGTGATGTCTATATGTTCATGTCTGTATGTGTAATCGTGTTATGTGCAAGGTACCAAATTGGCTTATACTTAATGCACACTCATTAAATAAATAAGTATACTTTTCAAGTTCATGTGACTTAAATCTTCTAAAGTTTTGATAAATTTATTTTCAAAATTTGATTTAAACCTTTTACCTAAATTTGTCTCTAGGTCATTATGTCGCCTTGTTATCTCAGCTCTGCCTCCTGGCCATGCTGGGAGAAACAATATCTTTTAGACATTATCTTCATAAATACCTCCCTCTGTCTTAAGCTCCACATGGCTCCAAATGCCATGTGGAAACCTGGGACCAAAAATGGCTAGTGAAAGGAAACCTATGCCCAATATCACATAGGCCCTAGTTAACATTAATTGATAAGGGTGTAGATCTAATATACCAAGGTTTTGGCTGGGAAACTATAAATATGTATTTGGTAAATATAGCTAAGACTCAAACTGGGCTTTGTATAATTTGCTCTGATAAATGGATGCCTATTTACTAAACTGAATGTATAAAAATGTTCTTATCAACATACATCATTACCTGGGTTTACTAATCAAACAGGATTACTAGAGATCTTTTCAATTGACTGCTCTTGATACAAAATTGTAAAAGGTTTTCTTTGTCCCTTAGATAACTGATTTAAGAAACTGATTTCATATAATTTCTTGTGCTCTCTGCCTTTGAAACCCTTTATCACTTTGGTTTTACCTTTTGTAATAATTTGTGATTTTATTCAACTAAGTATTTTAAGCCTTTTGTTACTTAACAAAGCTTTCCAAAACTGAAAGCCCAATCTTTTTGGTTTAAAATAACCTTGAGGAATTCCAAGGGCCCTTGAGCTTCTCAAAGGAGGTATAAAAATGTATCAAAACTAATTGGCTTATTTAATAAATTAGACTATATGGGAAAGCATTGTCAGTACTGAAGGTGTTATGGACATGTGTTCCAAAATCCTGCAAGGTTCTTAAATATCTGTGTCTTGATGTAAATGCTACTGGTCATAATCTTGGTTTAATTATAATTTTTAAATGTTATGTTTTCAAATATTTCATGAAAAAACTCTGATAGGTACAGTTTCCTGACAAACTTTGAGTTCATAGCTTTCAACTAAAATTCCAAAATTTTAATGAAGAAACTGATGGGTTTGTGAAATTGTTCACAAAAGTCAAAACAACAAAGATTAATTAGTGAACTAATTAAAAAGAATTATGGGTTTTTACAATTTCCTTATTTTGAAATATTTTGTTTTCCAAATATAAGAAAACTCTCTCTCTCTCATAAGCTATCTATAACTAACAACAGTTTGGTAAAATATCATTTAAAACAGAGATAAAGTATTTGTTTTCTCCCTATTTGATCCCCCCAAAATTTAATAACTTTAAGTATCCTTATGATTATTATGGCAATGTGGCTATCTTTATAAATTCAATGAAAACTAACTCTCTCTCTTTATAACAGGATATAATTTAAAACTTTGGATATAAGGTAGCATGTCTCACTTCTAAGTTGCTGACCTCTCTTTCATGTTGCCTTAATTTGGCCTAACTGCTCCTTCATCCTGCTGTTCATCTTTCCCCCCAGTGTGGGACAGATCACCACCTGGGAAAGGACTTCCCAGTGCCATGGGATTTATACAAAGAAAAGTAAGTCCTTTTCAATCAAGATATTGATCATCAATGCTTTTATGAGGAATACCTTGATCATAAAGGGGAAAATAATGTCTTCTCTACAAAAGCAGTTCTCTAAATTTTCCTGGCCTTAAAGAGGGTGTTTATAACTTGAATGAGACATTCTATTCTTAAACAAAAGACTTGTAATTGATCAAAAATTTTACAAAAGACTAGATGCTCTAAGAGCAATAATGTCCTGGACAGATTAACATTAACAAACTCTCTGGACTCAGAGTCAACTATTATATGGAGCAGAATCCCATTCCAGAGTTTCAACAATTGGTAATTACACCCAATTCACAGCACCTGGAATGATGCCAATGCAGCCACTCTGAGATGATGACATCATCAGTCCTCACCTGAAGTGAATTAAAAGGACTTGCCATGCTAAATGATACCAACTTTGCTTTAAATGCTTTTATCTTGTCTGTGAAAACCTGATCTACAGCTTTTGCTTTTTCTTTTAAATAAATAAAATGGGGTGAGATGCAGAGTATGCATAAAGCAATGTACTTCACAGGGCCTGGTTTTCCAAAGCCTTGCAGTTTCCAATATTGACCTTGCAAAGGACAGGAAATTTTCCCCAGTCTATATACTCTCTGTTGTAAGATAAAGAATTGTAACACAGCAAGGTTGCTGGCTCAAAGACAGACAGTTACTGATTGATATGTAAAGATACTGGAAAATTGCTGTAATAAGAGAATGTTTGCTAAAATCAAGCTTTTGTTAGTGGATCAACTTAATTGCATGTTACCAGCTTCTATTGTTAAACTCGTTAAATTATACTTAGCAAAAAACCCCACCTATGTTCTCTTCCTGTAACTTCCTGGACTGGAGAATAAATGCAGGAAGAGAACCCCAATTCGTGGTTAATTTCCCAAATGGAAGGAATGCATCTCTCTGGAGGGTTCTGTGAGATTAACCCCTTTCTGGGGCTTTTCATTGCTCAGAAGAGTTGGGTTTTGAGTAATCTTTGGTGGCTCCATCACCCAGGGTAAAGGGTTGACAAATCCATGGGAGGCAAAACAACAGGACTGGGCTGTCTAGACCCACCTGCTTCCATGTAATGGGGCTAGCTCAGGAAACATGCTTTTCAATCCTGGGCTGATCCCAAGCCAGTTCTTCTCAACTCCGCATTTGATGATGCCACATTGGTAGCTCAAAATCATCCATGGTGAGAGTATTTACACCAGGAAAACTGGCAAACACTACCAAAGAAAATATTTTTTACCTTTTGTTATTTTGGGGTTTTTTATTGGTTTGCTATGGTTTTTTTTGTTTTGTTTTGTTCTGTTTTGTTTTTAGTGAGCCAGGTGTTAGACACTTTCCAGCACGCCATTGCAAACGCCCCTATTTCCAATTCTTCCCCCTAAGATCCAATCCTCTTAGCTGACCAGACCCTATGAAAGAATGATGTTTCAAGGAGAAAGAAGGATAGGAGTACAGTTTAGCTAAAATGTTTGGCATGGGGTAAGGGCAGAATGTTAGGTTCAGTTTGATTTAGTGTTTCTCTGGTGGTTGTTTCTCTCTCAATGAAAAATGTGTGCTTTACATACCATCCCAGAATTAAGTGGTGTCATATCTCCCAACCTCTGTAGATGATTTCATTCATTTCCAGGTATGTTGTTCTATTCCCTTCTTGAATGATTATACCTTACCTGGGTCATTATGAGGAGACATGAGAGGGAATGTTGTGATGAGAAGCTATATGCTTCCCATACACAGTTCAGTAGCACCCAAGTCCTGTTCCTGCACAGAAAACATATGGTTGGGGTGTGGTCTGTAGTTAATACTTGCTACAGTGCTAGAGACAATGGGGCACTCTGCAAGATCTGTGGGTGCTGTTGGTGACAGAGAAAATGAAGAAGAGGAGGAGGAGATGACATGAGATTGTAATCTCTACAAAGACAGAGACCACACCAGTTTTATTTATCAATGTTGGCTCAACATCAGACACAGTGTTCGTGAAATACTTGTTGAATAAATTGCATGAAGGAGGAGGAGAGTGAGGAAGAGGAAGAGGGAGGGAGTAGTGTCTCCTACAAGGGTACTTCTGAAAGTATGTGGAAAAATGGAGTTAAAAAATAATATGAATCTTTCTATGAACTTTTTGAAAACCCCTTGTATATGCCAAGAACTAGCATTTCTGGGTGCTTTACACAAGATTCCTCTCTAAATCTCCCCCAGCAGTCCTAGAAGGCAGGTATTATCATCATTTTCCACATGAAGAAACTGAGGCTTAATAGGGATAGCCTGTCCTGCTGGTAATGAAGGGAACCACATACACTCATATTTTTGAGATGGAAAGTGAATTGGTAAAGCCATTTGGAAAGGCAAGTTGGATGTCAAAACACATCAAAATTTTTGATGCCTGTGTTTTTAGAACCATTCATTCCACTTCCTAGAATCTCTGCTCCAGAACAGACTCAATCTTGTGCCTAAAGAAGCATGCACAAGATTGCTTATGGCAGTACTTACCATGGTGGAAAACCGGCAACACCTGAATGTCCGTCAGCAGAGGAATGACTAAACAAATTACTGTATATGTCTATTCTATAAGATGTTGTGTAGCTTATAAAAGCAATGAGGTTTTACATGTACCAAAATGACCAAAATATCAAGTTTTGCATGGATTTAGTGCCCTCATGCACTGCTAGTGGGAAGACAGAAGCAGTATACCCCTTCTAGTTTGGCAGTAGCTACCAAAGCTGTACATATACATTCCCTGTGATCTGGCAATTTCACTCATAACTGCATACCCCACAGAAATATGTAGATATATTCACCAAAAGGCACGTACTAGAATGTGCATAGTTCCATTGCTCATAATCTAAAAACTAGAAACTACCCAAATGCCCATCAGTAATATGTTGGATCAATAAGTTGTGGTATATTTGCACAATGGAATACCATAAAAAGCATACATACTCAACAGGAGCCATGTCACCTCCACAGGGACAAAAATTGGCTTTCTGGGAGCTTTTATGTCTAAAGCATAGATATACAGGTATACACACAGTATATAAATACAAGTATTGATATAAGCCATTCTCACCATGTGATACCTTGGTTGCCATGGGACCCTCGAGAGAATCCCTTGCAGAAGAAGGCCCTCACCAAATTCACCCTCTGGACCACAGACTTCCCAGCCTCCAAAAGTGGATTGAAATTAATGAGTGTCAGGAGTGAGTTGAGAGTGGTAATGACCATGAAAACCTGGAGTTATATCCCCTACAAGAGAGCTGCTGGAGTAAATTCAGAAACCAGAGTGGCAAACCAAAGGAACAGAGAGAGAGAGAAAGAATCCTGATTTCACTTGATGAAATGGATATAGCAATCCCTGAAGCCAGATCAACCCCTAGACTTTCAAGTTCAGTGAATCAGTAAATTCCTTGTTTTCCTTAGGCAGGTCTGGACTTCTCCACTTGCAACCAAAAAATCCTAACTAATACAGCTAATGATTATGTGAGCTGGGCTTGAAATAGATCTTTTGACATCAAATCTTTGGCCGTTTCCACTATGCATACTTCAGAAATGTACTCTATAAATGTTGAAACTGATCAGGTGCTTTTGTGGGAGATTTAAAAATCTGCCCTCTTTTCAGGGGGACATACTGTCCCTTCAAATTTGCAGTTTAAAAATTTAGTCAAGAGAATGAGAAGACAAGCCAGAGATGGGGAGAAAATATTTGCAAAAGACATGTCTGAGAAGAGACTATTATCCAAAACATACAAAGAACTCTTAAAACTCAACAATAAGAAAACAAACAATCTGATTTTAAAATGGGCAAAAGACCTGAGCTGACACCTCACCAAAGATATGTAGATAGCACATTAGCATATGAAAAGAGGCTCCACATCATATGCAATTAGGGAACTGCAAATTAAAACAACAATGAAATACCACCACACACCCATCAGAATGGGCAAAAATCCAAAAACTGAGAACACCAAATGCTGGTGAGGATGTGGAGCAACAGGAACCCTCGTTCACTGCTGGTGGGAAAGCAAAATGGTACAGCCACTCTGGAAAAGTTTGGCAATTTCTTATAAAACTAAACATACTCTTACCCTGTGATCCAGCAATCTCACTCCTTGGTATTTACCCAACTGATTCAGATGCCAACTGTACCAATTACTGGTTGGGTGACCTTGGGAGTCACATCACCTCTATGGACCTCAGTTTCCCTATCTGCAAAATGGGACCATCAATGCTAATGATCTCTCAGGGCTGTTGGGGATCCAATGAGACAATAATCAAGAAAAGTTGGTGTTATCTGCACAGTGGCAGGCAGCATAGAAACAGGTGAAATGATGGAAATGATGGATTGTAATAACCAGATGAGCTAGACCTGGGGTGGGGGTGGGGAGCCTTATGGTTGGGCTGACACCAAAGCTCTGTCTTATTTGAATGCTCTGTCTCAGACATCTTAGCCAGGGGGTGTCAGCTGAGCCTCACCATCACCCATTCTGTGGGCGTTTGGCTCCATTTCCAGACCAGGGCTGTGCCAAGGGTGTGTCCCTCTTGTTGTGACATTTCTTGAGTGACAGAAAACTTGCTGGCAATAAAGGGCCAGACAATTGTGCTGTCCAATTCATAGGCAGGCCTCTCAGGAGACACCTGGGAAGCTTCCGCACTGTCAGCCCGTTCTCTAAGATCAGCATGTGGGTCTGACTCCTCCTTGGTGCCCAGCCCTGGGCTGGCAGCTAGGGGAGTGGAGACACTGGGTCTCACCTTAAGAAGCAACTACTTCTAGAGTTGGTAAGTGACTTGGCAGATATTGGCTCTTCTCTCTCTCTCTCTCTCTCTCTCTCTCTCTCTCTCTCTCTCTCTCTCTCTCTCTCTCTCTCCCTCCCTCCCTCCCTCCCTCCCTCTCTCCCTCCTCTCTCTCTCTCTCTCTCTCTCACACACACACACACACACACATACACACACACACATTTTCCCTCTCCCTTCATGAATGAATGCTCTGGCCAGTTTGGGCAGAACTGAAGAAATTTCCATCCATCCATCCATCCATTCTTTCATCTGTTTGTTAGTTTATTATTTGTTTACTCAACGAATTCTCCCCAATCCCACCTCTGTGCTCATTCTCGCACTGTTGGCCCTGATGGAGATAGAGATAAAGAAGTCAGCCTTTCCATCCTGAAGACTGAACTACCAGTTCAGCCACGAGAGTAAGAGCCAAAATCACTGTTGTGACTCAGGTGTAAACAACCAGAGCTGTGGGATCAGAGAAGGGAGAGGCAACTTCCAAGAGGTATGTAGTGATCATAAAACCTACTCTGCTTTGTCATTGCTGTTGATCACCCAATGCTCTTCCCAAGTCCTTTTCAGATGGGAAAACTGCGTCTCAGAGAGGGTAGTGAGAGGCTCAAGGTCACACAGCTGGGCAGGGACTGAGGCAGGTCCTGATTCTGGTTTATCGGGCTCCTGAGCTGTGTTCCTCTCCCTTCCTCTCTCCCAAGCTTTGGCTCTTCTTTCCTTGCAGCACTTGCTCCATTTGTGTGTGTGTGCCTGTGCAAGAGAGAAATGGAGAGACTGAATGTTCATTTCTGTTATAGAATAGAGCTACATAAGGGCTGGGAGAAAGTCTGACTTATGTTGTGTATTCCCAGTGCCTAACACATAATAGATACCCATAAAAGGTTTGCTAGATGGATGAATGGATAGACGGATGGATGGTGGGTGGATGGGTTGATGGATAAATAGATGGATGGATGGGTCGGTGGGTGGGTGAATAAATGGGTGGTTGGATGGATGGATGGATAGGTAGATGGATGGATAAGTGGATGGATGGATAGATGGATAGATGAATGAGTGCACAGATGGGTAGATGGAAGAATGGATGGGCTGATGAATGGATGGATGGGTGAGTAGGTGGATGAATGGATGACAGAGGAATGTATATCAGACATTATGCCACCAAAAAGGGTTTTGACTAATAAAGAAGAATTTCCAGGCTGGGGAGGGTGTGTAGGAAGAGGCAAAAAGATGGGAAATGCCAAGCATGTGGCAAAAGTCTTTTAGTTCACCCAGAGAGCAGAACAATACTGACATGAGAATGGAGAACTTGGATGAATGTTCAGGCTCTAGGCAGAAGGAGGGAGCTGGATTGACCTCTTTGCATTGAAGAACCACCAGAACTGTTTCCAAGTAGTACTCCGCACTTTAATGACATTCTCACTTTAAACCCAACCCCAAGGCACGTCCTTATTCATGCCTCTGCAGCCGGTCATCTCCTGGGTAGAAGAGGAGAGTGCATGGGCCACTGGTCCTGCTCATCAATCCATGGCCTTCAGGGAGAATTCCAGTCTGTCATAGGCTGGTGAGAGTCCTGAGGGAAAGATAAGGCGGTTCCAGGGCTCATCAGGAGTTTTTAGGACATCCAGGAATGGAAGACACCACTGGATTGTCATTCTGGAGATAATATTCTTCATGATCTGTCATCTTTTGCCCAGGTCTGACCATTCCCACCACTGTGGTTCTATTTGGCCCTGAAAATCCCCATAGATAAGCCAGTCTGTCCCCTGAACTCCTCTGTCTCCCCTTGGAGACACTCCACCTGTCCTCTCTTGACCTCCAGGATCAGACAAAGTTACTGAGAGCTGGACTTAGAATCAAAGGAGAAATGACCAGCCCTGGGCCTTTGGAGAAGGTGAGCTGGGTGCAGGTTGAGGGAAGGGGGAGATTTTGGGGTGAAAGGAAGTGAGGTACCTAATGTTTTGGAAAGGCTGGAGAGAGTGAGAAACTCATGACCCAGACTCAGAGCTAGAAGGTGCTTTGTGATCATTCAGATGGCAAAAGAAGACTCGGAGATGGAACTCAGGTTGTGCGGGGAGCCAGCTCCACGGGTCTCCGAAGATCACATTCTTTTTTCTTCTTTTTCTTTTTCTTTTTTTTTTTCATTTAGTTTTTCTTTCTTTCTTTTTTCTTTTTTTTTTCCTTTTTTAGTTGAAATGTAATTGATTACACATATTTGTGGGGTACAGAGTCTACTATCAGTGTCTGTGTATCATATGTGATGATCAAATCAGGATAATTAGCATATTCATCATTGCAGAACGTAATCTTTCTTTGCATCCACTAACTAATTGCTCCCTAAGGCCCACGCCCTCCCCCTTTCCCACCTCGAGTAACCACAGTTCTGTTCTCTCCCTCAAAGATCAAGTTCTTATCACTATGGTACTCAGTACCTTGCTTCTCTTCTGAAAAGAAATGTTGACCACAATATCCTTCCTCCTCAGATGGGATAACATAGGCTCTCAGTATTAGCTTCAGAAATGCTGAGACCTCTGCAAGTGAGGAAGGAATGGAGAAATGCTTGGTACTGTCTTGGGAAGGACAGGGAAAGAGGCAAAGTCACCAAATATGACAACTAGACAGGACCGTCAAAATCCCACACACATGCTCATTGTCTATATTTGCAAACTGAGGCTTAGATAGGAGCGGTGACTTTCCCAAGTCTACACAGGGCTGGAACAGAACTAGACCCCAGAGTGGGTTGACAGGTTGGGCAAATAAAAATAAAGGATGCCCAATTAGATTTGAATTTCACATCAACAACAAATAGTTTTTGTAGTATATCCCACGCAATATTTGGGATACACTTATACTTAAACCATCCTTTTTTTTTTCTTTGAAATTTGAGTGTAATTGGGCATCCTGTACTTCACCTGGCAACCCTAACCCCAGGTCTCTCTTGACTACATCTTCTGCTTGTCCTTCAACCTCCCCTTGTGGATTTTTGTCATCTCTTGGCCCAGGAGGCATATGATATGTCAGGTGCCCGCCTGGCCCTAACACTGTGTGTCACCAAAGCCCGGGAAGGCTCAGAGACAGATCTGGATGCCCTGGAATACATGTTCCAACAGCTGAGATTTGAAAGCACCATGAAGCGAGACCCCACTGCCCAGGTATTGATCTGCCAGCTCCTGGCCAGGGTCTTGGGGGTGGGCAAAGGGGCTGGGTAGGATGGATGGGCTCTGGGAACCCACCTGAGTCTGGCCATTCCTCTCACTCCAGCAATTCCAGGAAGAGTTGGAAAAATTCCAGCAGGCCATAGATTGCCGGGAAGACCCCATCAGCTGTGCCTTTGTGGTACTCATGGCTCATGGAGAGGAAGGCCTCCTCAAAGGAGAGGATGAACAGATGGTCAAGCTGGAGAACCTCTTTGAGCTCCTGAACAACAGGAATTGCCGAGCCTTGAGAGCCAAGCCTAAGGTGTACATCGTGCAGGCCTGTCGAGGAGGTGGGGACAGAGCCCAGAGCACAGAGACCATGTTCTTCATACAGCCAAGTCCCACATCCAGAGACCCAGCTGAGCCTGGTGTACCACCAGACTGCCCTACAACCTTCTCCCTTTCCCAGCGTCCTCTCTGAAGATGTTCCTCTCACCTGTCCTTCTTCTTGGTGTTTCAGAGCAAAAGGACCCTGGTGAAACAGTAGGTGGAGATGAGATTATGACGATCACACAAGACAGCCCCCAAACCATCCCAACTTACACGGACACCCTCCACATCTACTCCACGGTAGAGGGTATGCTCTCCTGGCTGGCCCAGAACAGAGAGCCTCTGTTCCTTTCCCTCACCCACCGCTCCTGACCCCTGAGCCTCTCCTCCAGGACCCATCCCCTTCTGGGGTCCCCTTTACCTCCCTGCTGTTCCCCCAATCCCAGCCCTCTGGAATCCCACAGGGTACATCGCCTACAGACACGACCAGAAGGGCTCCTGCTTCATCCAGACCCTGGTTGATGTGTTCACAAAGAAGAAAGGACCCATCCTGCAGCTTCTGACAGAGGTGAGCTGGGACAAGGTATTTGGAACCCCCACCCAGACCAAGCAGGGTACAAGTAAAGCAGGCTGAGCCTCCTCCAAATCTTTCTCCATTTTCCCCAGCCCCAAATCCCACCTGGGTCCCAACACACAGACTAAGATGCCTATCTTCCAGCAGCAACTTTCTCTAATGCAGGGCATCCCAAAGCCTATAATATGTGCAGTAGTTTAGATGAAAGGCAGATAAACTTTTATAAACCCTTCAGATTTAAACAATGTTTGGGCAAACTTTTTTCTTCTAATGGTTATGTGTTTGTATTGCATCTTAGAAATAATCTAAACTTGTTATACATACATACATATATATATGCAACAAAAATGTGCAAACAGGAAACTATGATATAGAATGATGAGACAATAAAGGTCTCTTATCTTAGGACATGGATACCCATCTGCCCTGCTCTCTAAACTTTTCCCCATAAGCCCATTACACCAGGTGTGGCCCCCAACTGACCACACCTGTTGCCGCAGGTGACCCGGCGGATGGCAGAAGCAGAGCTGGTTCAGGAAGGGAAAGCGAGGAAAGTGAACCCCGAAATCCAAAGCACCCTCCGGAAACAGCTCTATCTGCAGTAGCCGTGGAAAGGACAGAGAGGGGCTCTCCTTCAGGTGCTCTCTCTGCCCCACAGATATTCAGAAGCAGCTCTTATCACTCCCCAGCTAAATGGCACTCAGTCCCTCTTTCATCACATCCCTCATGCACGTCTCCCTTTGGTCCGTCCCTGATCTTCTTAGAGCAAGCCAGCCAAAATGAAGCACGAGGCATGGTGGTAACATTAACATCACCTCCCTCAGGCTGGACTCGCTACCTCTATTAATGCAACCTAAGAGTACATTTGCTTATCCACTTTCTGATCCTATGCTCTTCTTTCTCCCATGAATCATACCTATACAAAAATAACTGAATAAAGTTTAAAATATTTCCGCTGACAAACCAGTGCCTACTCATCACCTCCCACCCCAATCAAACTTTGCTGCCTCCTGCATCTCACCTGGAGTAATAGCCTCCTCTTGAGCCCACATTCTTTACCATCTCCCAGTGATTCCCTTCTAAACACTGGAGATTTGGTAAGGCAAGAATCGTTCTCTCTTTTCAAGACCTCTCTTTCTTGGCTACCAAGTTGATGCCTTGACGTTGCTCTCCTCCTGGCTCATGGCTTCTTTTTAGATGACAAAGTTGCCTCCTTCTTTTCTTATCTCTTTGTCCTAACATCCCTCTCCACAAGGCCCTGGACTCTTTCCTCTCTCCGAGTAAACCCATCCATCCATCTATTCTCGCAGTTTCAACTTTCAACCATCCTGAAACAGAGCATGTTGGAACTACGGAAAATCCCCTGGGGTCACCCTGTTATTTTGCAGACAATGTAATAAAGTCCCAGAGAAACTAAATAATTTGTCAAATGCCACACAGTAACACAGAGGCAGGGTGAAGCTCTGACTTTTCCTTCTCAGCCTCCTTACCTCTACCTGCCAAGTCTTGATCCATCAAAAAACTTTTCTAATTAGAGGAGCTGCCTCATAAAAATTCTCCCTACCTTGGAGGTAGGAGCTTTCTGGAACACTTCTAGAAATTCTCAATAACCACCAGCCCAGGTTCCCTCCATGGAATTCCAGCCCTGGGCTGGAAGATGGATCAGCTTCTCTGTCTTCTAAGTCTATGCTCCTTGACTCCCCATCTCTAGTCCTGACCTGTCCCACTCGAACAACCTGTGGGCACATCCACCATCACTGAAAATTTGTGGTTAAAGATGAGTCTTTTCTTTCTGGTTCCTCCTTCAAGTATTCCCTGGTGTCCTCAACCTCAAACTCCAGGTTGGGAACTCTACAGTTATCTATGACTCTTTCTTCTTGCATCTTTCACATGCCCCCAGACACCATGTCTAGCCCAACCTGACCTTTCTTCCTTTCCCTCTCATGTCACTCCAGGCTACAGTCCCTATCCTCTCATATTTCCATCTTCACACTAATGTCCGTCCTTGCTTCTCTGCCTGCCCATCTCAACCTTTGTCTGTCTTCCATACCATCTGCAAGAGTGATCTCCCTGGAACATTCAAGAAGACACAGTGCGTCCTGTCATCTACAGACCAAGGCTAAATCCTGCATTTTTACTTTTCACACCCTTACAATTCCACCCTCTAACAGCAATCAGCTAAACTCATCTCCCATCTCCCCCACCGTGAATCCACCCTTCCAATGAATCTAATGTCCTCTTACTCACCCTGCCTCTAAGCCTTTGCTGTCACCATGTTCCCAAGCTAAGGGTCCTTTCTCTCCCTTCACTCTCTTTCCAGTACGTCCCACCCCTACTTATTCTGTAGATCCATTCCTGATATTTTTTCTAGTGGATACTGCCCTCTCACCCAGGATGAGACGCTGGAAATTATAGTTTCTGGGGGACAGGAAACAAGTCTTTGATCAACGTAATGAGTGTTCAATAAACAGTTGTCAACCTTTCAAAGAATGTGTTTGAATCTTCACTCTGTGTTTAAATCATGAGGCTGATATGAAAGGAGTTATGGATTTGATGTCTTTTTCCCAGTGGCCGGCTGCCTCCAGGTATGTCTATCATGAACAGCGAATCAGGAGCCTTGACCTGTCTCTTTCATAAAGGCAGATGTGTTTGGAATTGGTAAATGTACAGGCCATGCTTCTGTGCTGAATGTTCCCAAGGAAGTATTCAGACACAAAATTGGAGCTTTTCAGACCTATAAGGGACCTTGGAGATCATCTAGTTACAGGATCACAAATATTTAGCAAGTGTGCCTTCTCTCTCTATCCTGGTACCCATGGCAGACATAAATAATCAATCACAACTGTTTTCTTACTGCGCTCAGATGTAACCTGAAAATCTTTCTCCTCTCAGCACCCAGGAAACTGACACATATCTATTGGCAAAGGTACATCTTTCTCGATCCAGTTGAAACCCCTCATTTAGGACTGACTTGCCTAGGGTCATCTTAAGTGGTAGACTCATAGTTATGGCAGTAGTTTGGGCTTTATTCATGGGAATGGCAGAGCAAGTGGCCAAGGCAGGACCAAGTAGATCTGGGGTGATGCACATACTGAGTTCTGTGAACCCACCTATGTGCAAACCTGTGGTCCAAACGCCCAATGATTCTGGAGTCTCCAAATATAGGAGTCAGAAAACTGTGGCCCATTCACCAAATCCAGCCTGCAGCCTGTTATTATAAACAAAGTTTTACTGGCACACAGTCATGCTCATTCATTCACATATTGTCTATGGCTGAATTCACCCCACGAAAGCAGAACTGAGTTGTTACAACAGACAACACGTGGCTTGCAAAGCTGAAAATATTTACTGTCTGGCCCTTTCTAGAAAAGATAAGCCAACCCCTACCCTAATATCCTTCCAAAAATTCCAGTTTTGTTATCAAAACCACAATGAGATATCACCTCATACCTGTTAGTGTGGCTATTATCAAAAAGACAAGAAACAACAAATGTTAGCAAGGATGTGGAGAAAAAAGAACCCTTATCCAATGTCAGTGGGAGCATAGAAGGGTGCAGCCATTATGCAAAACAGTATGGAGGTTCCTAAAGAAATTAAAAATAGAACTACCATGTGACCCAGCCATCCCTCCTCTGAGTACATATCCAAAGGAAATGAAATTAGTGTGTTGTAAAGATGTCTGCACTCCTGCATTCATTGTGGTATTATTCACAATAGCCAAGATATGAATAAACCAAAGTGTCCATACGTGAACGAACGGATAGGAAAAATGTGGTTTACGTTTACAATGGAATATTATTCAGCTTTAAAAAAGAAATAGATTCTGCCATTTGCGACAACATGAATGAATCTGGAGGATATTATTATGCTAAGTGAAATAAGCCAGATACAGAAAAAAAAATACTGCATGATGTCAACTCACATGTGAAATCTAAAAAATTGCTTTTTAATTTTTTTTTGAATACACAGAGATAGAAAATAAAACAGTGGTTATAGGGGGAGGAGGAAGAAATAGTGACATGTAGGTCAAAGGATACAAAGTAGTGGACACGTAGAATGAACAAGTCTAGAGATCTAATGTACAACATGAGGGCTCTACTTAACAATATTGTACTGACTCCAGAGTTTTGCTTAGAGGGTAGATTTTAGGTGCTCTTGCCACCCACGTTTTAAAAAAATGGTATCTATGTGAAATGATTGATGCTATAGATTGTATGTGTCCCCCGAAAGTATTAGAAACTTGACCCCTACTGTAACAGTGTTAAGAGGGTAGGAAAACCAATTTATAGTATTTGAAAGGGGGCGGGACTTTGAGAAGTGATTGGATTGTGAGGATTAATCCATTCATGGAGTAACGAGTTGTCATAGGTGTGGTTCTGATGGCTTTATAAGGAGAGCAAGTGAGAAGCTTGCTCAGGCCATTCTCACCATGCGACACCCTGGTCACCATAGGACCCTGTAGAGAAGTCCCACCCAGAAGAAGGTCCTCACCAGATGCGTGCCCAGGACCATGGACTTCCCTGCCTCCAAAACTGTAAGAAATAAATTCTATCTTTTGGGCTTCCTGGTTAGCTCAGTTGGTAAGAGCATGGTGCTGACAACACCAAGGTCCAGGATACTGGCCAATCCCTGCACTGGCCAGCACCAAAATTCATTAATTAATTAGTACTATTTCTTTATAATTTACCCCACTTAGGGTATTCTGTTATAAGCAACAGATATGGAGTGATACAATCAATATGTTAATTTGCTTGACTATAGTAAACTTTTCGCTATCAATATATACAACAAAACATCATGTTGTACACTATAAATATATACAGCAAAAAATTTCTTTATTCCAATTTTGCATAAGCTAGCCAGAGTTGTTCCCCTCTAAGAACTGTACCTCATATAACAGGTTACACAGCACTGAAATCCATGTCTTAGTTCAAGACCCCTGACTAAAGGTTTTCCCAAACGATTAAGTAAGGATTTGTAAGATTAGCCTGGAAGTTTATTATTAAGCACCAGGATGAGATGCAGGCTTTGTAAGACCTATACAATTGGTGCAGGAAGAGTCCTTCTTTAAGAAAAATACAGGACTGGTGGGTTAGCTCAGTTGGTTAGAGCACAGTTTATAACACCAATGGCTCGTATACTCATACCTGCCATTCACCAAGAAAGAGAAAGAGAAATACAAAAATACCAGCACACAATTAGTACAGCCACATAAGCACGTTGTCAGGATCTCTCCCAGAGCCTTAGAGAGGCCCATGAAAGTGAAGGTCCTGCAGCTTATGCTGCATTAGTTTCAAAGCACATTCACCTCTGTCCATTATCTGCTTTATGCTTCAAGCCACTCTCCAACTGCAGCAGGAACATTCATCTTAAAATGCAAATCCAACTTGCCATGCATCTTCTCAAAATCTTTCTGTGGTCTCCCCCTGCTCTTTGGATAAGGAAAAAGTCTTAACTTCTAGGTTTCTACATGCTCTTGTCTTTACACCAGTCACTCTGGCCTTCTTTCTTTCCCCCAAATGGCCTCTTTCCTATCTCAGATTCTTCTAAGATCATTCCTCCGAACCACCTTCTAATCCTTCATATTATAGCTCAAATATCATTTCTTCAGAGAAATCTCTGAAGTCTCCTGGTCCATCACCCCAGACAAGACCAAAGTTCATAGTTCTTTGTAGACTTTTTCTTCAAACCACAAACTATACTTTAAAATTATGTCTTTGGTTATGTGATTATTTATTTAAAATACTGGCTCTCCCACTTGATGGCTCCAAGTCTAAATTTCAGTTGTTAGAAGTCAGGGAACTTTGGGGGTCATTTGTTACAGCATCATAATCTAACCTCTGCTGACTGATACACCAGACAAGATCAAAGGGAAGGGGCCAGGCTAAAAGTGCATATTATAATAAATGATGCTCTGAGGTTCCCAGCAGCCACACAGGAAGTTCACAGAATCAATGAAATAAAAACAAATCCACTTCTTATATCTGAAAATGGTTTCTATTTAATCTTGTTCAAATTTTATTCACTAACAAGGAAGCACAAGCCATTTCTGAAGGTCCCAATTTAAGCCCCTTGGTTTCGCATGACACACAAGAAAAGTCATAGAATTTCTAGCTGGGAGAACTTGGAACACAAACTGGTGCCCCTTCATTCTGATTGGTTGGGTTATTGGGGAATAAAATAGTTCAGCTGTTTATGAAGTTGTTTTTATAGATGATAAATTATAAGAAATGAGGTCGCCCTCACCCCAGTCAATTCATTGAGCCCTTCACCCAGTTGCTGTATGAACTTGCCCTCAGTCCACACCTACGGCCTCCAGGCAGGCACTATATGCCCAGATGACTTCCTGTTAGCTTCTGACAGCATGAGGCATAAGAGAAAGAGAGGAAAGAGGAGGAGATAGCAGTACTTGATTCTTCCTGTTTGGTTTGCCAGCACCAGCTTTTTTTTTTTTGGCCCCACATGCATAACCAGCATCATCGCACCCCTTCAGTTGTACTAGCATCACCTGGTCTGCAGCGCCATCTCAGATACATGCATAGAGATGCACATGGAACTCTCCTCTAAGCTCTCCTCTCAGCTTCTAGGGTCTGAGAGCCTCAACTCTTCCTTTCGTTTCCCAGGTGTAGGCTGGTCAGCCGATTCCCACATAAGTGATGTTTATTTTAATCCTAGTGTTGGTTTCCTTCTTTTCCAGTTTGTAATTACCTTTTAATCAACTCTCATCTTAGATTCTCTCTGTTAAAATGCCTTAGATGCAAAAAAATAAAAAATATCTTAGGTGCTTCTACAACACGAATGAACCTTAAAACCATTGTGTTTAGTAAAATAAGCTAGACACAAAGCACAGAGAGTGTATGACATCACTTATAAGAGGCACGCAGAATAAGAAAGTTCATAGAGATGGAAGGTAGATTAGAAGTTAACAGGAGCTGGGGGATGGGGAGTAATTAATGGATACAGAGTTTCTGTTCAGAGCAATGAAAATGTTTTAGAAATATATGGTGGTGATGGTTGCACGATGTTGTGAATGTAACTCATGACACTGAATTGTACACTTTAAAAATGGTTAAGATGGCAAATTTTATGCTATATAATTTACCACAATTTTTGAAAATGAATTCTGTGATACACCAAGAAACAACGAACCGTAAACTTTAAACTGATGACTTGTACGGTGTGTGAACTATATCTCGATAAAACTGTTTTTAAAAATAACTTGAGTGCTTTAATGAAGGAAACCGGAAGACACTACCTTCATCAAGTAAAGAACGTCGCCAAGGATATCGAGTGGATTTCATGTACCCAGAAACCTACATCCCAATCTAATATGAGGAAAAATATCTGACAAACCTACATTGGTTGACATTCCAGGCCAGGCTTCCTTAAGACTGTCAAGGTCATTAAAAACAAGAAAATCTGAGAAAACGTCACAGACCAAAGAAGACTAAGAACATGTCAATTGAAGTCAATGTAGGGGTGGCTGGTTAGCTCAGCTGGTTAGAGCGTGGTGCTGACAAACCAAGGTCCAGGGTTCAAGCCCTGTACCAGCCAACCGCCAAAATATAAACAAAAATTTTTAAAAATTTTAAAATAAAGGCAATGTGGTACTCCGGGTTGGATCTTGGAACAGAAAGAGGGCAATAACAGGAAAACTGGTAAAGTCTGGAAAACAAATAAATAAATGGGGGGGTTTCTTTCCCAGAATACCAAAACCCCAGTCTAACAATAAGAAAATATCAGCCAGATCCAAGTTGAGAGACATTTTACAAAATACCTAACCAGTACTCTTCAAAACTGTCAAGGTCATGAAAAACATGAAAAGACAGAGAAACTGTCACAGATTGAAGGAGTCTAAGGAGATAAGATAACTAAACGTAACATGGTATCCTAGATGGGATCCTAGAACAGAAAAAGAATATTTGTGGGAAAATGGGTGAAATCTAAATAAAGTATATAGTTTAGTTAGTAATACTGCACCAATGTTAGTTTTGACAAATGTATCCTGATTATGTAAGATGTTAATATTAAAGAAACTAGATGAAGGGTGTACAGGAACTCTTTGTACTATTTTTGCAACTTTTCTGTAAACTTAAAATTGTTTCAAAATAAAAAGTTTGTTTTATGCTGCAATGAACATGGGAGTGCAGATATCTCTTCTGGATGTTGATTTCCATGATTTAGTCATTCCACAGATAAACATGTTTTTAAAAAAATCACATTGTACCCAATAAATATATACAATAATAAATAATAATCCAATTATTGTTTGTCAGTTAAAAATAGAAGTTTATTTTAAATGAACAAAAATAATAACTGGGGTAGTTTTTATTTATTTTATACCTAATCCATGTAAATGAGGTTATCAGTTGTAATCTGTCGCATGTAAATAAATTTGTCAGCTGTAATTGTTACAGAATACAATACAATTTCTGCTCAGCAAATCATAAATTTTGATATTATACTTAATTCAAGAAGAATTTAGATTTTTCCCCTGGTGCTTGGGGTCAGAGTATTATTCTGTCAAGGTAAACTATCATTGAACCATTTGACACCATCATGGTGGGTTTAACATTTAAGGCAACATATTCCTTTAAACAGATTCTTGGCAAGGGAAGGGTTGGAGGAGACTACTGAACAGATATTGAGCATTTCCTAACCATACCCACTATTTTCCCATTGATTATTCTGTAGAATAGGGTGAGACCAGCGTTGGTGGGAAGACTGAATCCTCCCATCCAAACCACAGAATTAAAGAATGTTTGCACACCCAAAAGACACACCCCTGCTTGTTCACAGTGACTATGCATATATCTAAATGGGATTTCTACATTAGTTTCCCAAAATTTGGTCTTGTGCATGCAGTCTTCATCCCATGCAATCACCACATGCAACCTTCATCTACATATCCTTGTATTATTATTCCATTGATGTTTTTCTTTCAAGAAATTCTATTTTTTTAATTTAACAAGAGATTGTTATCCATACAGTGGAATATTATTTGGCAATAAAAAGGAATGAAGGATGAATACAGGCTACAACATGGATGAACCTTGAAAACATCATGTTAAGTGGGAAAAGCTAGTTGTGAAAAGCCACAGATTGTACAATTCCATTTATATGAAATTTCCAGCACAGGCAAATCCATAGATACAGAAAGCAGATTAGCAGTTGCTAGGGGTTGAGGAAGGGGAAAATTGGGAGTGACTGCTTAATGAATACAGGGTTTCCTTTTGGGGCAATGAAAAAGTTTGGGAATCGGATTGCGGTGATGTCTGCATAACTCTTTGAATATATCAAAAACCACTGAATTGTGTACTTTGAAAGGGTGAATTTTATAGTGTGTGAATTATATGTCAATAAAACTGTTATTTTTAAAGAGGAAATTGTACCTATTATAAGGGGAAAGTCAGTATCACTTGCCACAACCAGAAGATAACCATGAAAATAAATATATACAATTATAATTTTAAATGTTCACATATGAACCACTAAAAGTCATCTCAATGATTTTTACACATACTGCCTTTCAAAACCACAACCAGTAAGTATCTTAGTCCATGCCTCTTTGCACACATGTACAAGCAGTCCTCTAAGAGTATAATTGCTCATTCAAAGCGTTTGAGCATTTCTACTTTTCATAGATTTATTCACACATTTATTGCATTAAAATAATTTACCAAGTCCCTGCTTGTGAGAAATGCCCTCACCCGTCCAATGCCAAAGGAGGGACACGGAGACACGAGGTACCGTGAAGTGAGACTTTAATGGCGTTCTTGCAAGATCAGGTGTCTGTTGGGCAGGCATGCTGGGAACAGTTACATTGAGCAATTTATTCCCTAGTGTGCAAGTCCCTCCCCCAGTTCCTCATTCGCTGAGTACTATGGGACATACAATCTTCCCAAACGTCACCTATATTTCATTATTTCCTTATAAGGTATTTATTGTTCACAACCTGCTGACAGAAAGGGATGGACTCAAGACAAGCCCACAAAAAAAGCCCGTCAAAAAGTCCTGAGCAGGTAGAAGAACCAAGAAATGAAAAGAACAAAGGGCTGGTGACCAGCCACCGTCTTGAGAAGTTATTTCTCAAAGGTGACATGATATTTCAGTGACTTTCTGGGAACGTGCATTCTCTGAGGTTGTCATACCTGTAAGCTGGTTAAGCAGCTTTTGTTAGGCTATTCTTGAAAATGAATCACTTAAGCTATTTTCTTACACCACCAAATGTCAAATACTATACTAGGTGCTGGAAATAGCATGATTGACAAAGACTGACAAAGACCCTTATCTCACAGAACTTACATTATAGTGGGAAGCATGTTATCAACAGTGGCTGAATAAATACCTAACACTACAGTATGCTTTTTGATAGTGCTAAGTGCAACAGAGAAACAAAAGCATCATAAAGGGTTAGAGAATGACAGGGACAATATGCTTTCCTCATTGTGGTCAATAATTGGCCAATAATAATAATAATAAACTTTGCCTCTTACACTATCTTCAAATGTACAATTCAGTGGCATTTAGTGCATTCACAATGCTGTGCAACCATCAACCCAGTCTAGTTCCAGAACATTTTTATCACACCAAAAGAAACTCCATGCCCAGATGGGTGGTCAGAAAGGTGACATTGGCTATGTGTGGTCTTTTGTTATTCCATATAAATGTCTGGATAGTTTTTTCCATTTCTGAGAAAAATGTCATTGGGATTTTAATGGGGATTGCATTGAATCTGTAGATCACTTTGGATAATATGGACATTTTCACAATGTTAATTCTTCCAATCCAAGAGCATGGAATATCTTTCCATCTTCTTGTGTCCTCTTTAATGTCTCTCAACAGTGGTTTGTAGTTCTCTTCACAGAGATTTTTCACATCCACTCGCAACAACATGGATGGACCTAGAGAGAATTATATTAAGTGAAACGAGTCAGGCACAGAAAGAGAAATACCACATGTTCTCACTTATTTGTGGGAGCTAAAAATAAATAAATAAATAAGCACACAAACAAATAAAGGGTGGGGGGGAGAAGACACAATAATCACAACAATTCCTTGAACTTGTTAAGACAAGTGAACAGATATGATGTTGGGGGGAGAGGAAAGGGAGAATAGGAATGGGTAACAGGTCACGAAAGTCAACTACAATTGAGAAAAGAAAGAAAGAGAGAGAGAGAGGGAGAGAGAGAGGAAGGAAGGAAGGAAGGAAGGAAGGAAGGAAGGAAGGAAGGAAGGAAGGAAGGAAGGAAGGAAAAGAAAGAAAGAAAGGTGACGTTGGAGCAGAGATCTGGAGGAAGAGCTAGTGAGAACCATGTGCCAATCTGATGGTCTTTGTATACTGTCTTCACCCTGTATCTACATACCCCTGTACTATTATTTTGTTCATATTTTTTTGTAAAGCAACTCTATCTTTTTATTTAAAAGTACACTGTTGTCCATACAATGGAATAGTACCTAGCAATAAGAAGAACTAAGTACCAATCCACACCATAACATGGATAAACTTTGAAAACATTTTGATCTTAAAGGGGAGACTTACAAGGGAGACTGTTTCTTATGGCTTTGAGGAGAAAGCAAGAACCCACCGGTAGAAATGTTGCGGAAGCAGATTTTAGCTTAACCTCAGGAAGAACATTCTAGCACTGTAAACGACTCCCCAGTGGAACCATCCAGCTCTGAATTTCAAGATTTCCTTCCTCACAACCCTAAAGCTGCTTAGGCAGAGCTCACCCACAGCAGTCTCCAGAAGAGGAAATACCAATCACAGGCAAGCTCACAGGGCAGGAAGCGTTCCGCACCGGCAGTCAAAGAAATGCAAATTCCACCAGCCCTGCAGGAACCTGTCAAAACCCTTCCAAATTAGCATGGAGTTTTACGAGCTAACGGTAAAACTCCTAGTGGCGCTGTAAAACTTTACAACCTTTGGAAGGCACCAGCTTTGTGAAGAGCTGTAAAAATGCTCTCTCCTTGGATCCAGCAATTCCCTTCCTTCAGGGGAAGTTATCATAAAGAAATAATTTAACAAAGGAAGAAAAAATTAAGTGGTTATTTCAGCCTTATCTGCAATTGTTTAAAAGCAACAAAAAGGTTAAGAAAGCTGTTATTTATGCACTCCGTGGAACGTTAGGCAATCTTCAAAGTGGTTATTACGGACAGTATGCAGCAACGGAGGAGAGAGATCATATACTGTTTGTATCGTGGGAGCCCCAAATCTGAAAGGGCATGCACATAGTGTTTGCCTATTCGAAAGAACTCGCCCTGGCCAATAGGTAGAGACATCAGTTTATTAGGCTTATGGGAGGTGCTGGTGGCAGCCGGTCAGCTAGGAATCTGCCCCGCCATGGGGTACATACAACAGTTATATAGTGAACAGATCAAAGTAGAGGTGTAAATCACTCACTTGCTTATGCACAGACCCTCACCCAAATCAGAGCATGTGGTATATATCTGGCTGAGTAGATAAGTTAACCTACTCGCTACTCTCCTGGTGCCAGAGTAATTTAACAGCAATGTGCCAACTCGTTTACATGCTAATTCATTTACTCAGGGCTCCTGCTTCCTACAGTCTTAATATTTGTCTTAAAAGAGATGTGCTGGTAGATGGAGCCCCTGGTGCTGTGCATAAGTGGGAGCTAAGAAAAGAAAGAAGGAAGGAAAGAAAGACCACAGTGGATGTGTTGTACTTGCAGGGGGAGAGGACATACCTAGGGATACAAAGTGGAGTGGAGAAAGGGGAATGGGATGGGGAGAGAGGTTGGGGATAATTGGCAGGATAACTGAGTGGAGGACACAGGGTATATTCACAATTTGTGGTAAGGCCCTGCTGCCACTACGGATCTGGCCATCACATCTTAGGCACGAATGGTGACAATTTCCTCTGTACCCCATGAATATTCATAACCAATAAAAAAGAGAAAGAGATGTGCTTTTCCTTGGGTAAACTACCTTGGCCAGGGGTAGTTTTCTGGGGGCGAGGGAACTCTGGTATGCACAAGGAGGGGACAGGGCTATGTCCAGCATTTACCTTACAATGTTATGTAGGGGAAAGCACAGAAAAAAATGATATGTTCTATGCACTTCTTACTAAGCCCAAATAAATGTGTATATGGGCCAAGAGTATAAAGAAACTAAACCATGCAAGATTCTCCAAATACAGCATGATTTTTTTTGCACATGCTGTTTCCTGTACCTAGAAAGTTCTCTCTCTCTCTCTCTCTCTCTCTCTCTCTCTCTCTCTCTCTCCCCCCCCCCCTCTCTCTCTCTCACCCATGCACACATACACATAGATGCACACATTCACATATGCACACGTATATACTCATATATACCCATATGTATACACCCACACAACATACACACATGTAAACATTCACATACACATTCATATGCACACATAAACATGCCCACACAATACATACACACACTTATACACACATAAGTGCACATTTACATACACACATATGTACTCTTATACTGCCATGAGCTAAATTGTGTCACTCAAAAATTTATACATTAAAGTCTGAGTAACACACCCAATCAATACCTTGGAATGTAACTGTATTTGGAGATAGTGTCTTTAAAGAGGTATCTAGATAAAATGAGTTCACTAGGGTGGACTCTGATCGAGTATAACTGATGTCCTTACAAGAAGAGGAGATTAGGACATGGACATTTACAGTGGGAAAGTGACATGAAGGCACAGGGAGAAGACGGCCATCTACCAGCCAAGGAGAGAGGCCTTAGAAGAAACCAAACTAGTTGAAATGTTGATCTTGGACTTCTAGCCTCCAGAACCATAAGAAAATAAATTTTGTTGTTTAAGCTGCCCAGTCTGTTGTACTTTGTTATGGCAGCCCAAGCAAATGAATACACACCTATACATATACCCACACAATACACATAAAATCACACATACAGACACGTGTGCATGTTTACATAAACAACTTATACACTCATGCACATGTACACATATGCCCACAAAATACACACACATACATACACACTCACAAACACTCCCTTCTCCTTCAAGACCAGCCTCACATCACCACTTCTGTGAAACATTCCTTGGCCCTTTCAGCTACTATGAGTTGTTCTGCCTTCCATAACTTAACACTTTGGAGACCTCTGTTTATTTATTCACTCTTTCATCCCACAAATACGAGTTGACCATTAACATTCTTCCCGGAGCTGAGAATACAGCACTGACCCAACTCCTTCTCCCTGGCACTCCAACTCAATTATAACACTCACCCTATTGAATTGGAGTTTTTTCTTGCTATGCCTGCCCTCTCCCTGAGGCTATAAGCTCCTGAAGTATCTACCAAATGATATTCATATTTGTGCAGTGGGGGGCTTCAACGATTTCTGTTGGTTTCACAGATTACATGGATGCATAGATTTGCCAAAATAAAAAATTATGTCAGGTTGGTGGAGATCTGGAAAATCCCTCAAAAGTAGACACTGAAACAAGGCTTTGGGTGCAAGGTGATTCTGGGAAGAAGATAAAGGAGCTGAGAAGTGAGATGGGAAAAGAAGAAAAAACAATAAAGAGAGAGTTAATGAGTTGAAGCCTAAGCTTGCTGGGGAATTCTGGAAGACAGAAAATACCTCATAATAGTCAGCCTGAGCAGCAAGAGATACGGGGATTTTTCCACCATCTCTCATCCCTCATTGGTTTGGGGTTGCTCCTGTGGGTATTTTTTAAATTGACACGTTGTTATTGTATGTATTTATGGGGTACAATTTGATGTTTCAATACATATGCATGTTCTATAATAAACAAATCAGGATATTTAATGTATCCATTGCCTTACGCATTTATCATTTCTTTATGGTGAGAACATTCCAAAGCCTCTTTTCCAGTCATTTGTGGCAACATAGATGACCCTGGAGGACATGATGGTAAGTGAAATAAACCAGATACAGAAAGACAAATACCACATGATCTCACTCATATGTGGAAGCTTCTGTGAGGTTCTCTTTTTTTTTTAAGTAATAGACTTTATTTTTATAGCAGTTTTTGACTTACAGAAAAATTAAGTAGAAAGTACAGACAGTTCACCTACAACTCCCTCCCCCAACACACACATACAGTTTCTGCTATTATTAACACTTTACATTAGTGTGGTACATTTGTTACAATTATGGACCAATATTGATACATTATTATTAACTCAATTTTACATTAGGGTTCCCTCTTTGTCTTGTACAATTCTATGGGTTTTGCCAAATGCACAATGTCAGGTATTCACCATTACAGCATCGCACAGAATAGTTTCGCTGCCCTACAAATCCTCTGTGCTCCACCTATTCATCCACTCCTGTGGGTTTGAACTCCCTTGACATGTCCAGTCCTTCTCTGGCACAGACCAAGCATAATCAGGCATCCAACGCATCCCCTCAAGCAGAAAAATGCAAGTGTTGCAGTAAAAATTCATCAACATGTACAGGATATGTCCCTCAAAACTGAAGGTGACCTCTGGGGTGACCAGATCACAGGTCACTGAAAGCACCTGCTACAGTTGTGTTTTTGGTTTTTTAATTTGGGGAGAAGTTGGTGTTTGTTACTTTTTCTGACAGTGAGAGGTGGTGTGTGTGTGAGTGTGTGTGTGTGTGTGTGTGTGTGTGTGTGTGTGTGTGTGTGTGTGTGTGTGTGCGCACGCGCGCACATGCTCTTTGCAAGGAAGGGAAAATGATTTTCTGTCTACACTTTGTAGTTCTTACTTGGGACAGTCCCCTGTAACAAATTACAGATTAACAAGAGAAATACAAACAGAAGTTTCATAACATGGATAACTTGTGCATGCATGGGAGATACCCAGGGAAATTAGTAAATATCAAAAAGGTGGCTTTGAATGCTGGCTAAAATACCATCATCTTCTGAAACAAAGAAAAAAGGGAGCTGGGGAGGCCAGTTATGGAAAGTGAATAGGAAAAGCGGAGTCAACAAGGTAAGTTTCCTTAACACAGATTTAAGTCACTGCCTTCTCCATTGATAGGAGTCTTTTGTGATTTAGAATCCTTCTTCTCTTCCTGGTACAGAGAGGGAGACTCCTTTACAAGTGGAGATTTCCTTTATAAATATAAATTTCCTGTACAAAAAGGTAACTTCTACTCTGTTTTCCAGGCTTCTCCTGTGTCCAAAGTTTCTCAAAATAATCCTTATGTCCAAGAGGCATAATTTGGAGTGGCATATTCTGGTCTCCTACATCATGTTTGCACTTTTAGAGGTAATGAGAAGTACTGTGTGCACCCAGTCTCTCCATCTATTTTGAGTTTTGCAGAAAAAAATCCTGCCTTAAATGGGATGTCGACCTTGACCAGGGATCAGCAAACTATGATGCACCAAATCCCACCCACTGCCTGCTTTGTAAAATAAAGTTTTATTGGCACACAGCCACAATCATCCATTTATGTATTGTCTATGACTACTTTTGAACTACAAAGTCAGAAGTGAATAGTTGCAACAGAGACCACATGGCTCACAAAGCAGAAAATATATACTAACCAGCCCTTTACAGAAAAAGTTTGCTTGATCTCTGAGCTAGAGAACTCCAAGAGTCATTCACGTTACTCTAAGAGCATTTTAGAGACCTCCTAGAGGGGTGGATAAATCATTTCCCCTTTTGTTTTCTGCTCCAAGTTGCAGATCTGGGAGAGAATAGGAGGAAGAAATAGGCAAACACATTCCCCTAAAAAGAAAGGAAGTAACATGAACCGCGAGCCTACTATGTGTCCCACACTGTGCTAGATTCTTCACATGCACCTAGCACAAAAGACATGTTCACAATGACCCTGCACAAAAGACATCACGACATTTTAGCATCACTATCCTCACCTTCAGAGAAGAGACAGAAGCTACAGGAGATGAGTGTCTCCACTCAGGGTCACAAGCTAGTAACTGGCACAAGTCAGTTCTGTCTGTGACCTGAGCTCTTCCCACATCTAGTTTCCTTAAAAGGATGCTGAAATTGACCAGACTTCACACCCAGGACAGGTACAGAGACTCTACAGCAAACCTCTGAGCCACTGTGAGTCACAGACTGAGGTGATGGAGAGGGAGGGACTTGAGGCCAGTGTCAGGGTGTGGGAGAGCCTTGTTCTAGCTCTTGGGAAAGAGCTTGACTTTCCAAATCTGGGAGGTGGCCCGCCATGGGGCAGCAGTTATCAGGGCATCACAGAGCTAAAACACAATGCTTTATCTTGCTTTCCTTCTGCCCATAAAGCCTAAAGGAAGGGGTGTGGCAGCTGAGCCTCAGCAGCTCCTGACAAGTATTTACAGTTGAGAGGGGAAAAAAAATTCAAGCATTAACTCTTTCTCTTATATTCTTAATAACAATCATCAACACAAAAAGCAAACTTCTGTGACCAAATGTGTGGCTTTTCTCCCTGCACACACCAAGCAATTCCACAGCAGACACCAGCTGGGTGCCCTTCAACTCAATTCCAACATTATCTACCTCGAGATAGCATCAGATACCACAGGTTGAGAGCTCAGTCCCCAAAACTGCCTCCTCCCCACTTCTGATGCCGAACACAAGCCCCAGGTTACTTTACCTGTGCTTCTGGCCAACTGGCTGTAAGTTGAGGTTACTACAATCCCCTGCCTGGATTGGATTAATTTGCTGAGTGGCTCACAGAGCTCAAGGAAAACACTGCTCACATTTATCCATTTACTACAAAGGATGTTTTAAAGAATGCGAATGAACATCCAGATGAAGAGATATATAGGGGGAGGTCTGGAAGTGTCCTGAGTGCAGCAGTTTCAGTCCTCATGGAGTTGGGGTGTATCACCCTCCCAAAATGTAGAGGCAAAAAAGAACCCTTGTGTTTGCTATCCAGAAGCTCTCTGAGTCCAGTCCTTTTGGGTTCTTATGGAGGCTTTGTTACATAGTTAAGATTGATTAAACCATTGGCCAGTGGTGATCAACTTAAACTTCAGTCCCTCTCCCCTTCCCAGAGGTTGGTGGATGGACTGAAAATCCCAACCATCTAATCCTGCCTTAGTCTTTCTGGTGACCAACCCCCATACTGAAGCTACTTAGAGACTGCCAGCCATTAGTCAACTCAGTAGCATACAAAAGACAGCACTTTAGAGAGTCTAAGGATTTGGGGAGTTTTGTGCCAGGAGACTGGATGAAAACCAAATATATGTTTTCATACTATCACAACATCTTGTAGGTATTCTCAGACCATGGTAGGCAGAGAGTTCATTAGCACCATGGTTCTTGATCCTGGCTATATATCACAGTCACACCCCTAAGCCTGTAAGTTCAGATTCAATTAGTCTGAAGTACATCTCAGGCAATAATATATGAGAAAGCTCACCAGATGGTGCTAAATGTGCAGCCTGGGTGGGGAACCACTGTCTAATCATTTTTGCATCTATTCGTGTCATCATACTACTTAACACCTACAAAATAGCGTTTACAGCTTGCAAAGTCCAAATATCCAAACAGGAATGGAATCTATTTAACAATCCTTTCCCCGAGAGGTGGGATGCTATTAGCCCCTAGCTACACTCAATTGGTTCCTTTATTAGGGATCGTGAGAAGGCAACAAAGGTGATGGATTGGGAACTCACTCCCACTGCATGAACAAGCTTTATTCAATATGTAGCCACATGTACGGGCTTGAAAACCCTGGTGCTATCACTCACTTTGTGACTGAGCCTGGGTAAATCTTACATGACCAGCCTGAGTATCAGTTGCCTCATCAATAAAATGAAGTGACAATTCCTAAGTTGCAGAGTTGGAGGAATTAGAAATGATATGTGTAAAATGCCTGGTGCATAGTATGTAGCCAATAAATAAAATCTGCTACTACTATTTATTCGCTCCCATGAAAAGCTATATTACATGCTAATCCACAGAGAGCAGAAAGCACAAAATTTGGAATTAGACCCTGGTTCAAATCTCAGTTCTGCCACTTCTCAACTATGAAATATCAAGCAAGTTCACTTCCCTGCAACTTATTTTAATTATATCTAAATTAGGGTTGGTGTGAGGGTTAAATGAAATAATTAACACTTGTAATGTGCTTATTAGGACTGTGCTTGACACAAAGTAGTCAATAAATAATAATGGTATTATTATCCTGGAACCAGAATTCTCTGAATCTCTACCCACAATTGTTTCATGATGAAGTTCAGACTTCATCAGTAATATTTCTAAAGCTCTAACTCATTCATCTGGTTTCCCATACAAAATCTGGAGGCGCAATTGGGTTCCCATTTTGAAAGTGTGCCTGGAAATTCCATCTCTCATCTTAGAAAGGAGGGACAGAGTAACCTCCTGATTTTGGAGGAAAGGGGGTGTTTCAAATGTAAGTACCTTCTGCAAGTCTCTCCTCACATTCCCTAGAGACCCCAATATTGATTGTTTACATCTTTATTCTAAAACCTCAGGTTGTGCCTCCTAAACACTTTCAGATCAGATTATATTTTGTACCAAAAATAGTCTGTGTAGTAAATTTCTATTTACATAAAATTCTATCAAGAATAAAATACAATAATCAAACTTTTTTCCTAACTACTGCATAATAAGTTATTATGATGACATTAAAACTCTGTAAGTACATTTTGTATCATCAAAAAAGGAATAGCGTGTACTCTGTATTCTGTATCGAATCATTTTATTGTTTTCTTCTACTCTTACAATTCCCAAGTTAAATAACTTTTAACTTTTTTGGTTTTGAGTATATTCAGTCAGAGCTCTATAGTTCCTTCCTGGGTTTCCTCATCCTTACAGACCATAAATATTCTCTGATCTTACTCCAATGAGAATAAAAATAAATAAATAAGTTAACAAATAAATAAGTGATCATGAGATTAAATTGTTACTACTTGAAAATTGACCACTGTGATGAGCTCCTCCAATCATTCCCAAATATGATTCTGGTTATAAAATCCCCAAAGGAAGCCAGTTGCTTCTTAAGTAACCTATTTTTTGAGCCTTGGCCAATGTCCCCAAGGAGACTAAAGTCTTAATCCAGTGCCATAGATCACTGAACCACAATGTCTACCAGAAACTGGGGGGAAGGAATAATGAGACGTTATTGCTTAATGGGTACAAAGTTTATGTTCAAGATGGCAAAAAAAGTCTTATGTATGTAAATGGGAGATATTCAGAAATATTTGGCTCCTCTTTCTAGCCCGAGAAAGAAGCCTCACACCAAGTAAACTGAGACTTTGTTATTCTCTTTAAAATCCTACCTGGCAGTGATTTTTAAATTATGGGACAAAGGGAAAGGGCTTGGAATCTCCTGAGAAACTGAAAAGAATGCACCTACATCCCCAAGGATGAGAACATCTCATTCAATAAGGTGGCCACAATTTGTGTCACAAGAACACAGTGAAAACAGTGGGATTTGTCACTAGTGTTGCTACATGACTATTGGTGGAAGTCCAAGTTCAAAGACAGGTGGGACCAGGATATTCAGAAGCAAATGACAATTAGATAACAAGGTTTTTGACAAATCATGAGATAAAATTGGCGCCCCTCCCCTTGGGCCAGTCATTCTGGCTTTCAAAATTGAGACCTTGGGCTGGCTGGTTAGCTCAGTTGATTAGAGCACGGTGTTATCACACCAAGGTCATGGGTTCAGATCCCCATACTGGCCAGTCACTCATTTTAACAAAAAAATTGAGTCCTTCTTGCTCTGGGTTGGAAAAGAAGCCATAGCAGTGGGATCAAATTCTAATTCAGAAAATTCCACTGGGACCAAAAATGAGTAGAAAATAAATTTCAGCATCACCCTGGGACCAGGAAGTGTGTGCATTTCTTGGTACTACTGTTGAGTGGATGCTAAGTAAATCCAGAAATGCTCCACCTCCTTAGGGCAAAGGACTTGCTAAAAAAATATTGATGGGGTTCACCTGACTCAAAATATCTGCTCAGTGAAAATGGACTTAGCAAATCTTCAAATGTCTCCTAAGTAACCCCTGGCTTAGAGAAGAAATTTAAAATTTTACATACTATCCAAAAAAAATGAAAAGAAGAATGTTTCATACTAAATACGGTGCTTCAAAAAGTTTGTTGAAAAATTGAATTAAAAGATAACAGACTTGAAGATGGCGGTGACTGCGGCGGCTGGCGCGGAGTAGCTGAGGTGGAAAAGGCGGCCACTGGGCCTCAGGCAGCCGGGAAACTTGTGGACATTCCTCTTGCCATCTCTTAAGGGAGGACTGCTGCTGCTGGCCGGTCGTGGGGGGTGACCGCCACTTTGCCCCCGGCAGGAGAGGCTGCCTCACTTACAGGCAACAGCTTTGAAGTGTGGAGCAGGAAAAGAACTGTTTCTTAGCTGCAAAAGCGAGTCTCGAAACAGGGAACACGGCGCCAGGGCTGCTGTGGATGCAGACAGGATCCTGGAGGCCGGGCCGCACTGAAGGCGGCCAGCTGCCCTATTCAGGATTCGAGGTTTCACGCTGGCATTAAAGAAGATTCCTGGGAGCGCCCAAGCCGCGCTGCAACTGAACAGCCCGAGGCGGCAGCGGCCGAGAACGGGGAAGGCGGCAAACCAGAGGCAGAGTGAACACCTGACCTGGCACAGCACTGTGAGTGACCCCTGGCACAGCTCTGTTCGGGGGGCGGATGCCCACCCGGCTCCCACCTGCACCACCAGGCCACTCACCGCCCCGGGGCTGCCTCCATTTTCCCAGGTGCGGGCAGCCCCGCCGGGCTCGACCATCACTGAGCCTTCCCACTTGCTTGGCCTGGCCCGGGGCTTTCCGGAGCCTGCGGACCGGCCTCCCCTCCCACTCCCTCCGCGGTTCTCTGGCGGGGCTGGTGGCGGGGGTCGTCCCGGCCAGTGTCGGGGGGGGGCAAGGAAATACTGGCAGGCCAACTGTTACTCCACCACACCCTGGACTCCAGCCCCAGGTAAACTCCCTGTTACTGGGAGGCAGATACCATCTCTGCGGCCACCAGTTTGGAAAAAAGCCTAACAAATTTCTGGTTGGGAATAGTGTGGTAGGAGAGTTCCCAGGTCCGCTTGAACCTGCCGGAGAGCAGGCTGCAGGCGGGCGCTAGACTCAGTTTATACCAGGGGGATACAAAGGTGAACAAGACCGGAGAAAGATCTACATAGTGCTACAAAGGCACCCAGGGTGACCGGTCGTCTGTGCCTAGCAGAAACCTGGTAGACCTCCTGGGCGAGGCGGTGCCGAGCAGGGTCTTGAAGGCCCAGCTGATAGACGAGGGGTGCAGAAGACACGCCCCAGCCCAGCACAGTGCGCACAGAGTGGGGAGATGTGCGGCCAGGGAGGCGGAGACTTGACAGAAACCACACACCCGGTGGGGTCGCCACTGCACGATCCAACAGCCTGGGACAGAGCACACGGAACAGGGAGAAGTCCTGCACAGGAAGTGAAAGCTCAACAGAGATCACATACCCTGTGGTACGTGATCCACCAGCCCAGCAGAGTCCAAGCTGACCAGAAAGGTGGCTCCCCGGAGAAGCCCAAGACCCGAGGCAACCACACACACAAGGCACTAGAGGCCAACTGAGCAGTCACGGAGGGAGCCATACGAAATTGGCAACCACAGCAACATCCTAGTTAGTCATTAGTCTCAAACCGGTGGACTGTGAAACCCCCTGCCACAATGAATAAACACCAAAAAAAAGATACCAGAAATACAAAAAATCAAGAAAGTACACCACCAAAAGTTAATAAATCTCAAACTCTAGATCCTATAGAACAAGAAGCCCTTGAAATAACTGACAAGGAATTTCGGGTGATAATTCTAAGGAAACTGAATGAGATACAAGAAAACTCAGCTAGACATCATGATGAAATGAGGAAAAGTATACAGGATCTGAAAGAGGAAATGTACAAGGAAATCAATGTCCTAAAAAAAGATAACAGACTTATTTCACTTAACATAATTTTCTCCAGACTCAACCATGTTGCTACAAATGGCAGTATTTCATTCTTTTTTATGGCTGAGTAGTATTCCATTGTGTATATATACCACATTTTCCTTAACCAGTCATCCATCGATGGATACTTAGGTTGGTTCCATATCTTGGCTATTGTAAATAAAGCTGCAGTGAACATGGGAGTGCAGGTATCCTTCAACATGATGATTTCCATTCCTTTGGATATATGCCCAGTACTGGGATTGCTGGATCATATGTTAGTTCCATCTGTAGTTTTTGAGAAACCTCCATACTGCATAATGGCTGTGATAATCTACAGTCACACTACAGTGTAGAAGAGTTCCCCTTTCCCCACATCCTCACCAGACAAGGAAAGAGAAATACCACATATTCTCACTTATAACTGGGTGCAAGGAAAGAAAAAAGAAAGAAAGAGAGAGAGAGAGAGAGAAAGAAAGAAAGAAAGAAAGAACAACAAAATAATACATTGAACTTTCAGCAGGGGAAAACAAACCTAAGGATACTAGAGATGAGGGGAAGGCAGCGGCGGGGGGGGTTGTGGGTGGGATAAGGTGGGTAAAGGGCATACAGAAAAATCACTATTTCTAATAATAAAAAATAAATAAAATAAAATTGAGAAGATAATAGGAATCCCATAAACTTTTTGAAGACCCTTTCTGGAAGAAGATCTGTAAATGTAAATGCCTTTATTATTAACAAAGAAAGATTTAAATGAAGAAACTAAATGACCGTATTTTAAAAATTAAAAAAGAACATCCAAATAAGTCAAAAGATAGTAGGAAGGGGAATTTAAAAAGACAAAAGATAAAAATGACCAGAACAGCAAATACACACACAAAAAATAAAAGAGGTAAATGCTTCATAAATTTGGTAAAGAAAATTAAGAAAGAACAAAGGTATATGAGATTAGAAAGGAAAAAAGAGATATAATCACAGGCATGAAGACATTAAAATGTTATATACAATTATTATATATTATTATAGGCAGTTACATGGCAACACTTTTGAAAATATATAGAAAATATTTGATTGCCTAATGAAATATAAATTAGTAAAGTTGACCCAAGAATGAGTAGATGACTGATATGGTATGGTTGCTGTGATAGAGATTGGAAATCATTAAAGATTTACTAAGACAGAAGCTTCTAACCTTGACTGCATGTTAGAATCACCTAAGGAGCCTTAAAAACTCATGATGCCATGAAAATGCAAAATGGTGCAGTCGCTGTAGAAAACAGGTTGGCAGTTCCTCAATGAATTAAACATAGAAATACCACAGGACCCAGCAATTCCACTCCTAGGAATAACCCAAAAGAATCAAAAGCTGGTGTTCAAACAAAAGTTGCACACAAATGTTCATAGCAGCATTGCTCACAATAGCCAAAAGGTGGGAACAAACCAATGTCCAACAACTGATAAATGGCTAAACAAAATCTGATATATCATACAACGGAATATTATTCAGCCATAAAAATGAATAAATCACTGGGTTCATGCTACCACATGGATGAACCTTGAAACATGATGCTCAGTGAAAGAAGCCAGATGTAAAAGGCCACATAGTGTATGATTCCATTTACCTAAAATGTCCAGAACAGGCAAATCCACAGACATAGGAAGTAGATTAGTGGTAGCCAAAGACTAGGAGGTGGGAATGAGGAGTGACAGCTAATGGATATGGGGCTTCCTTTTGGGCTGAGCAAAATGTTCTGGAACTGCAACGAGGTGTTGATCATACAACATCGTAAATGTACTAAATACCACTGAATTGTACGCTTTGAAATGGTTTAAATGTTGACTTTTATATTATGTGAATTTTACCACAATAAAAAAAATCTTGATTCCCGGACCCCACCCCCAACCACTGAAATCCAAGTCTCTGGGAGTGGAGTCCTGGCACCAGGGTTCAACAATCTCAACCCTCTCTGCCCCAGTGATTCCAGCAGGCAGCCAGAGTTAAAGTGCTGGGGCTCTGGAGTCCAGTTAAAGCATGTAGATTTGTCAGGCTTGATAATATTTTGTACAGTTTTGGGGCCAGGTAACACGTCACAAGTAAAAGATGAATATTTTTAACAAATAAAGAGCTCTGCAAATAAATTACAATCTAAATGTGTCCAAATAGGCAAATAATATTGAAAATGGGCAATCACAGAAGAAGAGCTCTTAAAAAAATAAACAAGGCTGAGCGGTTAGCTCAGTTGGTTAGAGTGCAGCCTTACAACACCAAGGTCATGGGTTTGGATCCCCTTACAAGCAATGAGTCAATGCTTTTCACTCACCAGATTAGCAATGATTTTTTAAAATAACAATGACAAATAAGACCCAGTGCTTGCAAAGATGTGTTGCAAAGTCTACTCCTGTATTTTGTTCATGGGAATGTGGTTTATTCTTGCATTTCTGGAAAATTAATATGAGAGTACTTATTTGAAACCCCACATCTGGGACTCCACCCTATAAAAACATGTGTACTGAAGACTTGTTTGAAGTGTCAACAAAAGATAAACTAGAAATAATCTGCATGCCCTCAAAGGCGTAATGGTTGAATAGTTAGAGTACACTCACATCGTGGGACATTACGCAGCTATTAAATATAATGAGTTAGATACCTATCTATTCACCTGGAGGAATTCTATGATGTACGTGCTGCCAAGTTAAAACAAATAAATAAACAAGATCTTTTTTTCTGGTGGCTGGCAGTGCCCAGATTCAAACCCTTGACCTTGGTGTTATCAGCACTATGCTCTAACCAAGTGAGCTAACTGGCCAGCCCACATAAGCCAATTTTAAAGAAACATGTAGTGTGGTCTCAGGTATAAAGAATTGAACAAAAACAACAGGACACATCATACTGTTAATATTTATATTACTGTTAATATTTATATAACCAGCCTCTCTACCTAAAGAGAGAGGCTGGTTAGAATGAGGTAAGAGGACAATAAGACAGGGAAATACAGGGCTGGCCAGTAAGCTCACTTGGGAGCGTGTGGTGCTAGTAACACCAAGGTCATGGGTTTGGAGCCCAGCACCAGCCAGCTGCCAAAAAGAAAAGAAGGACAAATAAATAGCATCAAAGTAGGCAATATTTATGGCACTATGTTAACCAAAAGAGTAGAATATGAAATGCAATGATATTACTGTACACATTTAAAAACTGAGCATGCACGTCAACTTGTACTAGTGGATGAGATGGACTTAATGTACAGTACAATGTCAGGAGGTATTGTGAGCAATTTCTATCTTGGGTTGTTATTTAATATATTGTTTGCAATTAAATAATTTTTGTTTTATAAGAATATGCCCACGCCACTAAGAAATCATTTCAAAGTGTCTTTTATGACATGATAATCCTTCATTGATGTTTCTTAATGTACTTAACCAAACTTTCAATGGGTATTTAAATGATTTTCAGGTTTTCATCATTTCAAAACCAGTACAATGACAATCCCTATGTTTACACTCTGTCCCTATCTCCAGTTATACAAATAACCCCCACGGGGTTCTTGTGAGGACACTTAGATGGTGTAAGTGTTGTTACCCAGTAATAGCAAAACAGTTATTGAATGTTTGTTGTTATTAGCTCTTCCATTTCAGCACTCTCTGTAGAGATTCAAACTCTAGCCTACTCCTACATAAATCCCTGTTAGCTGAACAACTAATTTCTGCACCTGTTTTTGCAAAAGCTGACATCATGGAATCTTCCATGAGTGACGACGATGCTTTTGTCCATAAATGCCTCTTATGGGTATCTTAACTATTATTAAATAAAGAAGGTCTATTGATTTTAAATATTTAGAAGAATTCAGATTCACATGAAGAATAAAAACCAAAATGATCCTACATTCCTAGATGCCGGAGATAAACAGCAAGTAAACTTTTCCTGAGTATCCCCCTATTTCTTGCTCTATATTTCGGTTTCTCAACCTCAGCACTATTGACGTTGGGGGCTGGACAATTATTTGTTGAAAGGAAGAAGCCTGTCCCAGGCTCTGTAGGATGTTGAGTAGCATCTCTGTCCTCTACTCACTAGGTGCCAGAAGCACACCCTAGTTGTCACAACCAAAACTGTCTCCAGACATTGCCCTGTGTCCCCTGGGGGTAAAGTCGTCCCTGGTTGAGAACCGTGGCTCTATATGTATATGTGTATAACTTTTTTACAAAAGCAAAATTGCACTGTAAGATAAAATAAATAAAAACCACTGCTTTATAAAGTTAATGACCAAGTTTAAACTTCACCATTCCACTCCTAGGTATAGTAAGTGTCATATATATAACATCACAGTTACACTATAACAGCCACAATACACATTTGTCACTGCACTTTTTTCTTTTATATATATATATTTCTTTTTTTTAATTTTAATTTCATTTCATTTCCAGTTTTGTTGAGGTATGGTTGATGGATAAAAATTGTATATATTTAAGGCATACAGTGTGATATTTAAATACATATGTACATCGTAAAATGATTGCCACAATCAAGCTAATCAGTTCATGGCACTTTTTTTCTTTATTATTTCCCTATCTTGTTTGAGCATTCCAATGACCCTATAAGGTAGACATTCTTCTGAGTCCCATTTTATAGATGAGGAAACAGCTTAAAGAGTAAGACTCAATGGAAAGAGCAAGGACTTTGGAGTCAGAAAAACTTGGGTTCCTGTCCTGGCTCTTCCATTTACCAGTTGTGTGTCCTCAGACAAATCACTTTATCTCACTAAGCCTCCATTTCTCTGTTTGCAAAATGGAGGTAAAAATACCTGCTTTGCTTCTACACAGCAAAAGAAACAATTAACAGAGTGAAAAGACAACTTACAGAGTGGGAGAAAATATTTGCAAACTATGCATCTGACAAAGGATTAATATCCAGAATATACAAGCAACTCAAACAACTTCACAGTAAAAAAACAAATAAGCCAATTAAAAAATGGGGAAAGGAGCTGAACAGACAGATATTTCTCAAAGGAAGATATACAAATGGCCAGCAGACACGTGAAAAAAATGCTCAGTCTCACTAGGCATCAGGGAAATGCAAATCAAAACCACATTGATCTATCATCTCACCCCAGTTAGAGTGGCTGTTATCAAAAAGACAGAGAATAACAAATGTTGGTGAGGATGCAAAGAAAGGGGAACTCTCCTACACTGTTGGTGTAAATTGGCGCAGCCATTGTGGAAAACAATATGGAGGTTCCTCAAACAACTACAGGTAGAACTGCCATACGATCCAGCAGTCCCACTGCTGGGTATATACCCAAAAGAATGGAAATCATCATGTCGAAGGGACACCTGCACTCCCATGTTTATCACAGCTCTATTTACAACAGTCAAGAATTGGAACCAACCTAACTGTTCATCGTCAGATGACTGGATAAGGAAAATTTGGTAAATATACACAATGGAATACTACTCAGCCATAAAAGAATGAAATTCTGCTATCCACAGCAACATGAATAAACTTAGAGAAAATTATGTTAAACGAAATAAGCCAGGAACAGAAAGAGAAATACCACATCCTCATTCATAAGTGGGAGCTAAAAAACAAATAAATAATTTTTTAAAAAAAATTAAAAGGTACATCACAATAATATGTTGAACTTTCAAAAGGAGAGAACAGAACTGAGGTTACCAGAGGTGGAAAACAAGGAATTGGTAAGGAGCCATAAAAAATTATTACATCATGCAATGCTGAAAATACTAATTATCCTGATTGAGCATCACGTATTACACACAGATATTAATATTCAACTGTACTCTGTAGATACGTACAATCGACTATGTTACGATTTTTTAAAAAATGAAAAGAAACAAAAGGAAAAGATGATGACAGAAAAAACTAAAAACAAAATGGTCTTAATTTAGGTTAAAAAAAAATACCTGCTTTGGAGAACAGTCATGAGATTTAGAGGTAAAGCATGAAGAATGCTTGGCATACTATGATCATGCAACTAATGGCAACTCTTATTAGCAGTAAGGACGAACCTTCCAGACTCACATATGAGTAAGTAGTGGTGCTTAGACTCACGCTTTCTCTGTCCACTTGGTCCTTACTCCCTCTCTTCTTCCCCCTCCCCTCACGGTGTTCACCCCCACCCTGCTCTGCTCCAGCCATCACCTTTGCTGTGGCTGAAAATTAAATCATAAGAAATTGGGTAAGGGGCATAAAGAATAATTCCAATTTGTAATAATGAGTATGTCAATAATAATGATTTGACCATCAAGTATTGTACACAAATAATGATAGTCAACACTGTGCCCCCAAAATGTGTATAATCAATTATGCTTCAATTAAAAAGAAAAATGAGTTTAAAAAAAAACAAAAGAAACAAAAATAACAAAATTTTTTTAAAAAGCATGAGTCGCCATGGTGGGACAGGGGAAGAGGAAATGGGAAGATGTCAGTCAAAGGATACAAAATACAGACATATGGAATGATCAAGTCTAGAGATCTAATGGACAGCACGAGGACTAAGGTCAACAAAAGTGTATTGTGTTAGAGATTTTTTGTGAAATAAGTAGATTTTACCTGTTCTTGTCACACACAAAAGAAAGTAACTACGTGAGGTGACAGATATGTTCATCTGTTTCACTGCAGTAACCATTTTACTATCTACATGTGTCTATGTATCCCATAATATCATGTTGTAAAGGTTGAATATACTCAATAAAATTTATTAAATGACAGCATAAATAAAGGAGAGGGAAAAACAAACCATAAGAGCCTTTGAGAACTTTCTTCATTCACATGCCGTCCTCATCCTTCCACCTGGGAAGTATTTCTCAAGTTGCTCATCGTTCTTGGGTCTCCGCCAGAGAAGTGAGTGTCACCCCTCGACAAGCAGGAACTGGCCCTGGTTTGACTGGATGTGCCACTGCTGTGATGAGACTCGGTTGGCCACAAGGAACACGCACGTTCCAGCCTACATCGTCAAAGCCCGGCACCTAGCCTGAGTGTGTGATCCCGGATTACACTGTTGTCATTAAACAATGCCACTATCTCAGTGAGGGATTTGCTTCTCTGTCTGTATATTTGCAAGTATCGAGGGACTTGTTGGAAAACTAATAACATGTTAAATTTCCCCTGAGACATTCATGTGCAACCTCCAGAGTAGCCAGTCATTGTAATGAGTTTGAAAGTGGGTCCATGCCATTCTGGTCCTCTCTCCCCTATGCCTTTCTCTTCCTGGAGACACCAGGTTCTCATGTCGAAGACGAGCCCTGAAAAGAGACAAGCAGCCTTGACATCTCACAGCTGGGCCTTGATGTTCTCCTGCTGCACATAAACAATTCCTCAGAATACTGACCACAGGCAAGGGCATTCTGACCATGATGGGACCAAATAAAAACAATATCCCTCCATAATCTTGTATGAACACAAACAAAACAGGAACGTTGTCCAAGCCACAAAAGGCACCAACAAGAATCATTTTGGGGAAATCTGAATGACTGGTGCTTCTTTATCAATTATAGCTTTAACTCCCTCTAGTTTTCCCTCATCCTAGGTAAGATTAATTAAGACACCCAATCATGATACCCTACGTCTGACGGCATCCAATCCCAAGCAAACCACGCTCCATTTTTGATCACATAACACAAATCCTACAAGTTCTTACAAGACCCTCTTACTGAGACACACCACAGTTCCACATGGTGTGGTTTCTCCTCTGCAGTGAGCAATAAACCCAACTTGTCCAATGCAGGTGTGTTCCTAGGGTGCAAGTGGTCTTTGGCTGGAGGGAACTGACAAGCCCTCATCCCTTCTCAGGAGCCTCCCTTCTTGGAGCCACTCTCTGTGATTCAAGCCATTTGTTCACTGCAGTCATGGTTCTGATATCAATGTTCTATGATCTTGGATCCTAATGACCGTGATGGCTGTTCTGTCTGTCCTGAGGTCCACTCTCCGCCTTCTCCATTCAGCTCTGGGCCCTGAGTGGCCAGCCTATGTGTGGTCTATGTCAGCTTGCTCCCTTGCCTTCTGGATTCCCCAAGAGTTCAGTTAATAGGAAACAGCAGCCGAAAGCCAACAGGTAGGAAGAGAGGGAGATCAGAATGTTTACTATCCTGGTCCCCCCTGCCCATCCTCCATCACCATGGTTTGGCTGCATCCCACCACCAAGGGCCACACCACCTGCCAAGTGGCTCCCTTCAAACAACTACCCTTTATGAATTCCAAACATTGCTTTTTCCTTTGCCCTTTTAGGACTAAGGGTGGTAACAGCTCCTTGCTATTGCTCATTCATAGGTGTTTCATTACCCTTTGATGTCTTTTGGAAACCCTGCTCATACCTTATTAAATAGCACCTTCATCAGACTGCTCATTCCCCACCCCACCCCTTTGTAATTTAGCGAACTTTCTCTTTCCTGCTGGGACCTTGACTAATAACACACAGATCCTTCTCTCTGTTTTCTGCAGACCCCCCTATAAGACTAGTATCTCTAGTCCATGAGCCAAAAGGCATCATCAGGGTATATATGTATGTCAGGAAAATAGAATAGTTTAGTCAGGCCCCTGCCTCAGGTTCAGTTGGGGGTGGTGCAGCATATTCTTTGTAAACAAGTTGTGTGGGGGTGGAGTTAGTGTGCATGCTTGCCTGTGTATCTTTTAGCCTGTTGCTATTTTTAGTGTGTTCTTTTTCAGTGTGCAAAGCAGCAGCTGGAAGAGCTCACCTCTCAAAATAGAGCATGTTTACTTTGCTGGCAGCTGCTCAGTTTCTCTTTGGACTGCCTAGCTCTTAGACATGTGTGTGCTGAATAAAGCTTATTATCTCTTCAACCAAGCCTCCAACGACCTTTTTCCAAGTACCTAGCTCACAGACCTGCGTGGGAATGGTTTGTGACCCAAGCTGGACAACAGTCTCAAGGGGTCTGTGAGCTCCAGACCCAGCCCTAGCTCTACAATGTAAATCTGGATCCTTTTAATGGTGATAAACATAAACCAGCAAAAGAGGGAATTTACTGATTTGTGTAACTGGAAAGTCCAGGCTGAATCCAGGATCCTCAAGGCTGTATCTTTTTCAACTGTATACTGTCCTCATTTTCAGTAAGGATCTTTTTACACGGCTTCCGGTGTCTCCAGTCTTATATCCAGCAGGCTTCAGGTCCAGAAGAAAGCTTCTCTTTTCCAGAACTTCTGATAATAGTTCCAGAACTAAGCTCTCTGACCTCATATGGGCCAAATGACCATTGCTAACCACATGCCTGTGGCCAGGACCAAGCAGTGCTGTCACTGGTCAGGCCTGGGTCACATGCATATCGTTAACTAAGACTAGGGGACAAAAGTCACTTCGAGAAAAATCAGGGCAGTCTTATCAGAAGAAATGTAGAGGAAAATCTGTGCAGATTTAAACAAATGTCCAGCTCTATCTATAGCACAGGGGAGGTGGGCAGGTACCCTGGATCTCCCACGTCCCTCTCTTGGTATCCCATGACCAGTGAACACCTACCCCACTCCAATGAACCTCTAGCCCTACTGAGAATTGGGTTTCTCTTCCAGCCCCTAATCCTTTCCAGTCCAGAGCAAATCATTCCAAACTATAGAACTTGGATCCAAAAACTTACAGAATACAGGGTCTGTAGTAGGTTGAATAGTAACCCTCAAAAGAATATATCCAAGTCCTCACCCCTAGTACCTGTGAATGTGACCTTATTTTGGAAAGGGGTATTTGCAAATGTAATTACGTTAAGGATCTTGAAATGAAATCACCCTAGATTAACCAGGTGGGCCTTAATTCTAATGACAAGTGTCATTATAACAAGGTGGGAAAACACAGAAGAAGAGAAACACAGAGAGGAAGGTCATGTGAAGGCAGAGGGAGAGACAGGAGTGATCTGCAAGGAAAACCAGAATTGCCAACAGCCACCAGGAGCTAGGAAAGAGGCTTTGAACAGATTGTCCCTCAGAGCCTCCAGAAGAAACAACCCTACCAACACCTTGATTTTAGATTCTGGCTTCTAGAACTTGGAGAGAATAAGTTCCCGCGACTTTAAGCCACCTAGTTTGTGACATTTTACTTATGAAGACCGTTTTAGCCCATTTTGTGTTGCTATAACAGAAATGCCTGAGACTGGGTCATTTATAAGGAAAAGAGGTTTATTTGGCTTATGATTCTGGGACAGCTGCATCTGGCACAGGCCTCAGGCTGCTTCTACTCATAGGGGAAAGTGGCAGGCAGCCACAGCCAGTGGGTACAAGCAGATCACATGGCGAGAGGAAGCAAGAGAAGAGAGAGGAGGTGCCAGGGTCCTTTAAACAATCAGCTCTCACGGGAACTAATAGAGCAAGAACTCACTCACTACCCCTCCTCCCCCAGGGAGAGTATTAATCCATTCATGAGGGATCCGCCCCCATGACTCAATCAGTTTCCAGCACTGCCACATTGGAGTTCAAATTTCCACATGAGTTTTGGAGGGGACAACACATCCAAACTCCATCAAAGACCTAAGAAACTAATATAATGTTCAACTAGAGAGTCTTGAAGCGGCAAAGTGCCAAAAGGTAGCCTAATTGAGTATGGGAGTAGAGAAAGGAGAAACCACCCTCCCCTTGCAAACCACATATCTGATGAAGGGTTAATATCCAAGATATATGAGGGACTCCTACAACTCTAGCCAAAAATAAAACAAACTTGATTAAAAATGGGTAAAGGACTTGAATAGACATTTCTCCAAAAAAAAACATATAAAAGGCCAATGGGTATATGAAAAAAAAAAAATGTACAACATCACTAATCATTGGGGAAATGCAAATCAAAACCACAATGAGATATCACTTCACAATAGTTAGGATGGCTATTATTTAAAAAAAAGATAACAAGTGTGGATGAGGATGTGAAGATATTGAAACCTTCAAAAAATTAAAAATAGAATTGCCATAAAATCCAGTGATCCTACTTGTGGGTATACATCCAAAAGCATTGAAATCAGGATCTCACCACCTGCTCCCAGGTAGAGTGGCTACTATCAAAAAGACAAAAAAAATAACAAATGAGGGTGAGGATGTGGAGAAAGGGGAACTCTTATCCACGGTTTGTGGAAATATAAATTAGTTCATCCATCATGGAAAACAGTATGAAGTTTTTCCTGAAAAAATTAAAAATAGATCTACCATATGATCCAGCAATCCCTGTACTGGGTATATACCCAAAGGAAATGAAATCAGTATGTCAAATAGACATCTGCACTCCCATGTTTATTGCAGTACTACTCACAATAGTCTAGATATAGAATCAACCTAAATATCCATCAACAGATGAAGAGGGGGAAATGTGGTATATATACACAATGGAATACGATTCAGCCATAAAAAGGATGATATCCTGTCATTCGTAATAACATGGATGAGCCTGGAGGACATTATGATAAGTGAAATAAGCCAGACACAGAAAGACAAATATTGCATGATCTCACTCATATGTGGAATCTTAAAAAATTGATCTCATAGAAGATGAGAGTAGAATAGTGGTTACAAGAGACTGGGGAGAACAGGGAGGTGGGAGAGAAAGATGGAGAGAGGTTGGACAACAGGTACAGTTTCGTAGTTAGACAGGAGAAATAAGTTCTGGTACTCTATTGCACAGTAGAATGACTACAGCTAACAGTAATGCATTGTGTATTTCAATAGCTAGAAGAGAGGAGTTTGTTCTCACAACAAAGAAACTATAAAGGTTTAAGGTGATGGATATGTAAGTACCATGATTTGATCACTATGCAATGTATGTGTATATGGAAACATCACATCGTATCTCATAAATATGTACAAGTAATGTGCCAATAAGGAAATAATAAATTGAAAAAAGAATTTTAAAAAAGAAGAAATCAGGATCTCAACCAGATATCTGTATTTCCATGTTCATTGCAGTATTATTCAAAATAGCCAAGATATAGAAATAATCGAAGTGTGTGTTGATGGGTAAATGAATAAAGAAAATGTGATGTGTAATATTGTTCAGACTTTTTTAAAAAGGGGGTGGGGGGGAATCCTGCAGTAATGCAACAACATGGATGAACCTGAAGTACATGCTAATTGAAATAAGTCAGTCACAGAAGGACAGATACTGTATGATCTCACTTATATGTGGAATCGAGAAGCAGAGAGTAGAATGGTGGCTCGGGGCTCGGGGGAGGAAGAAGTGGGGATCTGCTCAATGGGTATAAAGTTCTAGTTATATAAGATGAATAAGTTTTAGAGATCGGTGGTACAACATTGTGCCTGTAATTAACAATACTGTATTGTGCACTTAAAATTTTGTTAAGAGGGTACATCTCATGTTAAGTGTTCTTACCACAATTTTAAAAAAGAAAAAGAAACCACCTACCCTTTTCCTCAGCTGAGAGCGGGTTCAGCAGAGATTGAAGATATCCCTTGCCTCCCCTCTGAGGTCACCTTACTGCAGCCGTGGTAAGAATACTTAGTTCCACACGTGCAGGTGCGAGCCCCTGTGCCTCTGTCTTCACTGCCTGGAGATCATCTCCAGCTCCATGGGACTTTGCTCTGGCAGTTTGCAGTGCAGAGCAGCCTATATAGCAGGGGATTTAACACCCCCAGTCACCACCCTCGACAAAGGAGATATGGGAGTCAATGGGAAATACCCAAGTACCCCTTCCCTTGGTGGAATAATTCTGAAGGTGAGACCTCTGAGGGTCCCCAGAGGGATAAAGCCCTGTTGCCCACAGAGAGAATTTGCTCATTAACACACACTGTTTTCTGCTTCACTTTTCCTGCTCCTGGGACCAACAGCCAAATAAACCACCTGCACCCAAGCACTTCATGATTACAGCCTGCTTTGAGCCCAGATCGGGCACTTGGCCTCTGTCACACCAGGAGCCCTGGACTCCCAGAAATTCAGAGACTACTAGCTCTCCTAGTTTCTAATCAAGGAAGAACACGAGGAGCTCCCTATTTTTAGGTGTTAGATAAAAAAGCATCTGTGCTTGGACAAAGTAGTGGAGAGTGGTGGAAGCACAAGACTCCAAGAGAAGAAATGTGGACCTTGGTCACAGAGAGGATAAAATGAGCTAAAACATCCCTTCCTTCCTTCCTCCCTCCCACTGTTCGCTGATGCTTTCTGGGTACAAGACTTGGAGCCAGGCCCTTTCCCACAGCGCTATTCTCTCTTTCTCAGTCCCAGCACCCTTGGCTGGTGTCAGACAAATGGCTAATCAACTTCCTAGTACATGAGAAGATCTGATTCGACAAGTTCAAATATGACAATGCCGAAAGGAAACTCAATGAGCAGCTGACCAGGCCAGGAGAATGGCACCAGCGTGATCTTCGGCGACACTGCGAGAGCCAGAGAGACCATCCAGAAGTCCCTGCTGGAAGCTCAAGGCCTGGGGCCTCCAGTGGGCCCGACAGAGACCACAGCAAGCTTGTCATCCGGATCGCCAGCCCAGAAGTGGAGAACCAGAATCTGCGGGCTGTGGGGCAGGACCTGCAGCAGACCACCTCCAAGCCGGAGGCCCAGCTGAGCCTGCTGGAGAAGAGCTCACCCACCACAGCCCCAGCACCAAGACCCAGTGTGTGTCTCCCATGTGCCAAATGGAACCCCCGGCCGATGAGGCAGCCACGCCAGCAAAGGATGAGGCAACAATGACATCAACCTGTTTGGCAGTGACAAGGAGGAAGAGGACAACGAGGTGGCTGCGGGAGGAGAGGCTGTGGCAGGACACAGAGGAGAAGACCAGGAAGCCTGCACTGGTGGCCAAGTCCTCCATCCTCCTGGACGTCAAACTTTGGGAGGATGAGACAGATATGGCCCGGCTGGGGACCTGCGTGCACTCCATCCAGCTGGACAGGCTGGTCCAGGGAGCCTCCAAGCTGGTGCCCATGGGCTCCAGCATCCAAAAGCTGCAGATCCAGTATGTGCTGGGGGACAGCAAGGTGGGGATCGACTTGCAGCAAGAGGAGCTCGCCAAGTTTGAGGAGTACGTGCAGGGTGGACATTGCCACTTTCAACAGGATCTGAAGCCCGAGTGTGAGTGTGTGCATGAGACCCTGTAGTGATTAAAAACTGAGACTCTGGCCAAAAATAAAAAAGAAAGATTTCATGCCACATAAAGACTCTGGGATAAAAAATAACTGTGACACAAATACAATGTAATAATATATACATATTAAAATGAACCAAGTCTACATATGTAAATATGGATAGATCTTGAAAACCTAACATCGAGAGACAGAAAGCAGGGGACAGAAGGAAACATGTGCACAATATTATTTATATGTATCTTTTTAAAAACAAAATTATACTCATGGATATACAAATGTGCATATAAATATTTAAACGGTCAATTGGATGAACACACAATATGAGCACACCTGAATGGGAGGAAATGGAAATGGAATATAGACCAAAAAGTAAACGTCACCTCTGGGCTGATAGAGAAAGTGAACCATGAAATAAGGAGTAAAATTGGTCAATTCAATCCAACTGTTGGGCACTTTATGTTTAAATCTGATGAAAGAAACAGAGAAAGATATGTACGTCATACTCCCCATGGCTACCTCTTAAATATTTCTCCTTTCTCTTCAAGCTTCCCCAAAACTCTTCACAATCCCAGCCTGCACAGGTCACTGGATTCTCTTGCCCCAGGAGTTGCTCGTGGGCACCAGGCACTGGGAATTCTAAGAGGCTGATTCAGAGCCAAGCCGACCCCATAGTCAGGTGATGAGATCCCAGAGCAGAGCAAAGCCCCAAAGGAACATTGGTAAGAGCTTCATCGTTCCTCCTGCTGAGATCAGCCAGGCAAGAAGATGTGAGAAATGAGCACACTTGTGTCTGTCAAGACGTGATAGCAGTGGAGCTATCTCTGCTGCTGTAACTTTTTTCCCAGATTTATCTGGCTATGGTTGACAAGTACAAATTACATACATTGAAGATGTACAACATGATGGTTTGATATACGGCAGCTTTACCTGTCATAGCCAAAACTGGGAACAACCTTCAATGGATGAATGAATAAATACCCTGTGGTCCACTCATACCACAGGTACTGCTCAGCCATTAAAAGGAACAAACTTTTGATCTACTGATGCACGTAACAACTCAGCTGAATCTCAAGGATATTGCACTGAGTGTAAAAAGCCAGGTGCAGAAGGCTTCATACCGTGTCTATAATTAACAATTATTTATTGTATGTTTTCAAATGGCTAGAAGAGAGGAGCTCAAATGCTCTCATCACAAAGAAATGATACATTTTTGCAATATGGATATGCTAATTACTCAGATTGGTTCAGTACACATTGTATTCATGTACTGAAATATAACTCTGTACCCCCAAAATATGTAGAATTATTGCATGTCAATTTTTGAAAAGAAAAGAAAAGCTTCATACCAAGCAATTTCGTTAATATAACATTCTGGAAGTAGCAAAGCTATAGTGCTAAAGAACATTGTGGGGAGAATCTGACTATAAAAAAGTGGCATGAGAGAAATTCTTTGTGGTAATGAAATGGTTCTATATCTTGATTTTGGTGTACAGTGAAGGTTATATGAATTCATACATGTGATCGGATTTCATATTATATCAACAAAAATTATGAGGATATGTAAAAACTGGTGACACCTAAATATGCTCTTTCATTTAGTTCCCAATATTTTTACCAATGTTAATTTTCTAAGTTTGATAAGGTACTATGAATATGTCATATGCTCTCAGTAGGAAAAGTGGTTAAAATGTCCACATGACCTCTCTGTAATATTTTTGCCATCTCTTATAAATAAGTCTTAAATTACAGATTCAAATAAATTCAAAATAAAAACTGTGTGAAGAAAGAGAGTTTTATTATTGCTCAGCAAGTTAGGCAGCCCAGGGATACAAAATGACTGAAAATACAGAAGGAATAAAGACAAAAAGAAGAAAGTCCTAAGAAGAATTTCAGGAATAAGACACTTGCAAATTATATCATAGACAAATGGCTGATCCCCCACCACCACGACCACCACCGCTGCTTTGTATATAAAGAGCTCTGTGATGGTTAATTTCATGTGTCAACTTGACTGGGCCATGGGGTGCCCAGATTAAACGTTGTCTTGGTGTGTCTGTGAGGGTGTCTTCCAGGCAAGATAAGAATTTGAGTCGGTGTCAAACAACTGTACAAGAAGAAAACAAGCAACCCAATTAAAAAATGGGCAAAAGAGCTAAGTAGGCATTTCTCTAAGGAAGATATACAAATGGCCAACAGACATATGAAAAAATGCTCAACATCACTCAGCATCCGAGAAATGCAAATCAAAACCACATTGAGATACCATCTAACCCCAGTTAGGATGGCTAAAATCCAAAAGACTATGAACGATAAATGCTGGCGAGGCTGCGGAGAAAAAGGAACTCTCATACATTGTTGGTGGGACTGCAAAATGGTGCAGCCTCTATGGAAAATGGTATGGAGGTTCCTCAAACAATTGCAGATAGATCTACCATACGACCCAGCTATCCCACTGTTGGGAATATACCCAGAGGAATGCAAATCATCAAGTCGAAGGTATACCTGTTTCCCAATGTTCATCGCAGCCGTCTTTACAATAGCCAAGAGTTGGAACCAGCCCAAATGCCCATCATCAGATGAGTGGATACGGAAAATGTGGTACATCTACACAATGGAATACTACTCAGCTATAAAAACGAATGAAATACTGCCATTTGCAACAACATGGATGGACCTTGAGAGAATTATATTAAGTGAAACAAGTCAGGCACAGAAAGAGAAATACCACATGTTCTCACTTATTGGTGGGAGCTAAAAATTAATATATAAATTCACACACACACACTCACACACACACACAAACCGGGGGGCGGGGGAAGAAGATATAACAACCACAATTATTTGAAGTTGATACGACAAGCAAACAGAAAGGACATTGTTGGGGGGGAGGGGGGGAGGGAGAAGGGAGGGAGGTTTTGGTGATGGGGAGCAATAATCAGCCACAATGTATATCGACAAAATAAAATAAAATAAAATAAAATAAAACACACAAAAAAAAGAATTTGAGTCGGTGGACTCAGTAAAGCAGATGGCCCTTTCCAGGAGCAGCAGCATCCAATCTGTTGAGGGCTCAGATACAACAAAAAGCCAAGGAAAAAAGAATTCACCCTTTTTTTCCTGCCTCACTCCTCAAGCTGAGACATCTCATCTCATCTTCTCCTCTCCTCAGATTGGTGTATTTACATCACCAGCTGCCCTGGTTCTCAAGCCTTCGGACTCGGACCAGAATTATGACACTGGCATTCCTGGGCCTCTAGCTTGCAGCAGATGGTAGTACTTCTCAGCCTCCATAGCTTAGGAGCCAGTTCCTTATTTTACACACACACACACACACACACACACACACACACACACACACAACATGCCTATATATATGGAGAGAGAGAGAGAGATACACACTCAATGGTACCTCAAAAATTTATGAAAAGCTTCACAATATCTTTTAATTCTATTTTTTCCACAAACTTTTTGTAGGACCCTCATACACTTGTTCCTTCAGTATCCAAGGGAGATAGGTTCCAGGATTTCAAGTTCCTTATAGTAAATGATGTAGTATTTGCATATAATCTACACACATCTTCCCGTATACTTTAAATCATCTCTAGATTACTTATAATTCCTAATATGATGTAAATAAATGCTATGCAGCTTTTATGCTGTATTTTTATTTGTATTATTTGTTATTCTTGTATTCTTATTTTTATTGTTTTCTTTCAAATATTTTTGAATTGCAAAAAAATAATAATAATAAAATAATAGGGGAGTAGAGGAAGTGGAGTGAGATACAGATGGAACAGTACTAGCCACGAGTTGATAATTATTAAGGCTGGGTGATGGGTACATAGGGATTCACTGAGCTACTCTCTCTGCTTTTGTTTTTGAAATTTTTTATAATAAAAACAAAAATCTTCCATATTAAAAAAAAATTTTATTTGCAGTTGGTCGAATCTGCAGATGCAGAACCTGTGGATACAGAAAGCCAGCTGCGTGTGTGTGTGTGTGTGTGTATACATACACAGTTATATGTATATATTTATATACATATAAATATACGAATATATATGCATATATATACACACATATACTTGTGTGTGTGTGTGTGTGTGTGTGTGTGTGTATTTCCTATTGGTTCTGTTTCTCTGGAGAACCTTGACTAATATAAACTACTAGAAATTGATAAGAAAACACCAACAAACAGAAAGAGAAAAGGAGCTGAAGAGAGAGTTCACAGAAAAGAAAACACAAACGTCCTTTAAATGTTTTTTAAAATGCTACATCTCATTCATAATCAGATGCAAAGTAAAACCATACTGAGTAATGTATCAGTATTGGTTCACTCATTGTAACAAATGCACCACACTAATGCAGGAATTTAATAACAGGGGAAACTGCATGCAGGGATGGGGAGAGAGGGTGGGTATATGGCACTCTATGTGCTATCTGCTTGATGATTCTGTAAACCTAAACTGTACTAAAACAATAAACTCCATTAATGATTTTTAAATCATACTGAAGTGAGGATGTGAGGGAAAAGGCCCTTACACATCTCTAAGGAGACTGTAAATTAGCACAACTCTGTGGAGGAAAACTTGGTAAAGTCTATCAAAAGGCAACCTTTGGCCCATCAGCTTCATTTCCAGAACTCATGCTACAGATACACTCACGGCCGTGAAATTATATGTGTACAAAGCATTCATTTAAAAGATGGGAAACACCCATCAATAAAAAATTGGTTTTATAAATTATGACACCATGCATTCAATGGCAAATAAGGAGTGGAGGATATGAAAACATCACCAAAATAAATTGAGAAATGCAAGGTGCAGAGCAGTATTATAGTATGCTAATTTTATGTACAAAAAAAGGGGGAGAATAAATGCTGTGTGTGGGTGTGGGTGTGGGTGTGTATAAAGAAACTAGAAGATCACACAGGAAACCATTAGCAGGAGTTATCCATAGAGGGTGCTTGTTAAGAACTGGATGACAGGAGCCTGTGTTGAGGGAAAGCATTTCATTATTTCATTGAATAACTACTTTCTTTAAAAAAGGTTAGCACTGTATTGCTCATTTAAAAACTTAAGTTTTTTAGCTAAATCAAAAGTCCAATGGAAGAAAGAGTAAAAATAAAAGGTTTCCAGAAGACAGAGAGGTTCCCTGGGGAAACAGAAATGGGGGTGGGCAGCCCAAGAATGAAAAACAAAGGCCCACCAAAATTGTTGGCGAGCAAGGACAGAGGAGAGATTTCTTAATCCCCACCCCAAGTGAGCTTTGTAGGGACAACAGGCTAGTGCAGAGGGAGCCCTCTGTGTGGCTGACAGGAGGCATTTTTAGCAAGGACATGGTTTGAAACGTAGGACCAAGCACAGTGCCAGACCTATGGTGGGTGACCAAGAAGTGTTTGATAAGTTCATTCATTCAATATATATTTATTGATTGTTTATGGCTTTCCAGAAGCTCTCCTTGATGAACTGAACAGTATAAATCTCCTTCCCTCATGGAGTTTCCATCATGATGGAATGAACAAAGAGACATCTTCGATTCAGGTATCCCGGTGCCCTGTTGAGGGCTGGGACCTTCCCCCGCCAGACCACCCTGCCCAAGAACTGCCATGAGGCTCAGTCCGGGCTGGGAGGGGACACTAGCGAGGTGTCCTAGTAAGAATGAATCCCTAGAGGCTTCTCCATCTCGTCACCCACCCCATCAACCCAAAACGCACACACACCCAGAGAACAAGTCACACAGAGCAAGAGTAAAAACAAAATAATTAGCATTCTCTTCCCTAACAAGGAGTCAGGGAGTAGAGTCCCCAAGAGCCCCCAAATTATAAATATCGTGCTGTGCACCTGGCCCCCACTCCCCTTCCCCAAGCGGAGGGCGGGGGACATACAAGTTCCTTCCATAGACATCAGGCTCACCCCAGCTCACACAGTTGAGTGGATCCCCTGCCCTTCCTGGGGCTTAGCACTGACCTCAGCATCCTCTGGTGGCAGTGAAGAAGGCTTGCTGAGACCCTCCCTTTGGTGATGCCATCCTGGTGAGCAAGTGAGAGACGGAGCTGGAGGGGACTGGGGGGGAGGAACCTGTTTCTGGGTGCTCAGAGAGACAGAAGGGATTGGAACCAATTCTAGACTCTCTAGATGGACAAAGGACACAGAAGGCAGACTCTCCATGGAGCAAAAGCATTTAGGGTTTGCAGCTGGGGACACGTGGACAAAGAGGAGAGACACAGGGTTCTCCAACACAGTGGTTCTCCAAGTGGGGTCCCTGGGTCAGCAGCACCAGCATCCCCTGGGAACTTTCTAAAAGTGCTGATTCTCGAGTCCCACCCTAGACACTCTGCTGGGAGGGTCCACTCTCTGTGTTTTAACAAGCCCTCCAGGTGGCTCTGATGCACTGGAGGCTGAGAACCGCTGCTCTAGTGCAATCCAAGTCAACAATTGAGGGCTGTTGCAAATGGGTCACCGGGAAGGGAGTCACCGTGCTACATGCAGCCCAGAGAACCCCAGTGTTGCATTACAAAAAACCTCAAACCCAACTCTGAGAAGCTTTGAAAAGTAATATAAGGCTTTTCTGGCGGTGTCTCAGGGCAACAGGAAGGTGACGCTGCTAACTTTCCTAAAAGCGCCCTTCCGACACCTCTTCCACCTCTGATGGTCCCACTCCTCACAGCAGCTGTTTTAATCTCTCCCTCATTCTCACAATACCTCGAGGTCACCCGTATTCTTTCTTATACAGACCTATCTATTTGCGTACGATGCTCTCTCGTTTACAGTCTGATTCCACTGCAGCAAACCTTAAATCTTTCTGGAGACCAATGCTCCTTGGAAGGCAGGGAGATAAGAATTTTAAATGCTTGTAATTGAATATTCTTTTTCCTAGCACGTGTCGACAACACAAAGTCCAGCTTTGAAATGTCTTACCTCATAAAGGATTGAGAGTGGCCATACTTAGAAAGGCATTGGAGTATTAGAGAATGAAAATAAATCTAAGTTCAAAAGAGAGATCAGGCACTTGCAAACTGGGTGCCCCTAACAGCTGTCTCAGACTCAGTCCTCTCGTTGTAAATTATAGCTAATACCAGCTCCCTGTTGAAGTTGTTGTGAGTTCTACTCATAAAGAACCCAGCTCCTAAGAGGGTTTAACCCATTACAGATAATGTCATTAAATTCCTCTGGTATGTTCTTGTAAGCAATCGGGTTTAAAAGATGGAGACCTGGCTGGCCTGTTAGCTCAGTTGGTTAGAGCATGGTGCTGGGAGCACCAAGGTCCAGAGTTCCATCCCTGTTCCGGCCAGCCAGCAAAAAAAAAAAAAAAAAAAAAAGATGGGGAATTAACCAGGTAAAAAGTGAACTGAGCAAGGAAAATCCTCTCCTTGATGAAAAGACACAATATTAAGGACTTGGTGAGTCATGCTATGGTGTTTTGTTTTGTTTTCTATGTCATCTATTTATCATAAAAGAAATGGATACAGCCTAGCATCTAACACATTCTTCATAAATGTTCCTTACGTGAAGTAAAGGATAAATATGCCCACCAGGAGATGAGCACTGAGAAAAGCAAGTACAGCCAGGCTTTGGTGGTCTTGCATGGGTACAATAAAGGGTTGCTTTCTGTGGAGCCTCTGGTGTGAAGCTGCCTTTAAGTCCCAAACTGCTGAAATCAAAGCAAAGGAGAGTTCAACAATTGCCTCTGACTATGAATGCTTTCTTCAAGACCTGGCTTATTTCACTTAACATAATGTCATCTAGGTCCATCCATGTTGTCACAAACGACAGGATTTCCTTCTTTTTTAAGGCTGAGTAATATTCCACTGTGCTTATATACCACATTTTCTTTACCAATCAACCATCAATTGACACTCAATTGATGCTAAAATTACATCTCATTGGCGGAAAGATGAAAGAGAGGAAGAGAGGAAAGAAAACAGCAGGTGGGAGAAAGGGAGGGGAGGAAAAAGAAGGAAGGAAGGAGATAATCAGATTCCCTTACTGTATAGGGTTTGGGTCTAGGCTTGATTCTGCTCAATTTTGTTTCCTATGAAGCTTTCCTCCACTGAAGTGAAACACAAGTGTTTATAGACAACACCCAAGTTGACTATGAAAAACTAAGCCGGGTGTTGGAGACATTGACTATCTTAAGAATGGAGGCTCGGTTTGGGGAGAAACAGAAACCCACTGAAGGCAGCTTAGCACAGAGGAATTTACAGTAAAGATTCGATAGGTTTTCACAGAAGGAGACCCATAGGTCTGCGTGGGAAGCTGCGACGGGAGCCCCACCTCTGATTCCAGCTTTCTGTTCCTTCCCAGTAGACACAGGCTGCACATGGAACCAGAAAACCAAACAGTGGTCTCAGAATTCCTGCTCCTGGGACTCTCAGAAAAGCCAGAGCATCAGGCCCTCCTCTTTGGGCTGTTCCTGTCCATGTACCTGGTCACCACCTTTGGGAACCTGCTCGTCGTCCTGGCCATCCTCATGGACCCCCCACCTCCACACGCCCATGTACTTCTTCCTCTCCAACCTGTCCCTCACTGACGTCTTCCTCACCTCCACCACCACCCCCAAGATGCTGGTGAACATAGAGACCCAGAGCACGGCCATCCCCTTTGTGGGCTGCCTTGCCCAGATGTACGCCTTCCACCTGTTCGCAACCATGGACAGCTTCCCCCTGGCCGTGATGGCCATCGACCGGTTCACGGCCATTGTCCACCTGCTGCTCTACTCTGTCCTCATGAGCCCCCGAGTCCGTGGGCTGCTGGTGGGGCGACCGTGGGTGATCACCAATGTCCAGTCTCTCGTGCACACCTGCCTCATGGCTCAACTTACTTTCTGTGCTGGCTCTGAAATCCCCCAGCTCTTCTGCGACCTCGTGCCCGTGCTGAAGCTCGCCTGCTTGGAGACGCACACCAACGAGCTGCTGGTCTTTGCTTTTGGTATCGTCATGGGCATCAGCCGGCTCTCCTGCATCCTCCTCTCTTACATCTGCATTTTCCGGGAGGTCTTGAAGATCCCTTCTGCAGAGGGCAAGTGGAAAGCTTTCTCCACTTGTGGCTCCCACCTCACTGTCGTGTTGCTGTTTTACGGGACCATCTTCACTGAGTACTTACAGCCCACATCCCCCACCTCCTCCCAGAAAGACAAGGTGGCTGCCCTGATGTGTGGGGTGGTCATCCCCATGCTAAACCCCTTCATCTACAGTCTAAGGAACAAGGACATGAAGGCAGCCTTGAGGAAGCTCGTCAGCAAAGCAGCCTCCTCCCAGTTCTAGGGCAGAACAGTTGTTGGGTGCCTACAGAGCTCCAGGACAACAGTTGGGCGCTGGGGACACATAGATGCATTCCGTTCATGACCTTTAGGAATTCAGAGTCTAGTGGGGAAGAAAGACACATACAGGCATACCTCGTTTTATTGTACTTGCTTTATTATTATTATTATTATTATTATTATTATTATTATTATTATTTAGATACTGCATTATTTTACCAGTTGGAAGTTTGTGGCAACCCTGCATCGAGCCCATCTATTCGCAGCATTTTTCCAACATATGTTAGCAATAAAGTATTTTTAATTAAGGTACGCTCATTGTTTTTTAAAAAATAATGCTACTGCACACTGAATAGACTAAAATATAGTATAAACATAATTTCTATATGCGCCGGGAAACCAAAAAATTCATGTAACTCACTTTATTGCAATAATTGCTTTATTGGGGTGGTCTGGAATAAAACAGCAATATCTCTGAGGTACGCCTGTGTATTAGTCCATTTCTGTTGTTTATAACAAAATATCTGGACCTGGGTGATGTATAAGAAAATGCAATTTATTGCTTACAGTTTCAGAGGCTGGGAAGTCCAAAGTCCAGGGAACACATCTGGTGAGGGTCTTGGTGGTGGTGACAGTGGCCCAGGGGTCTCACATGGCAGAAGATGGTGGAACAGAGAGAGAGAAAGACTCTCAGGTACCTTCCCTTTAAAGCCCTCAGAACCACACCCCTGACCACCATTACTAATCCATTCACTACTGCAGGGTCCTACAGTCTAATCACCTCTTCAAGGCCCCACCTTTCCCTCACCATAATAGGATTTCCCACCTTCAGGAGTTATAGTGGAATTCAGCTTCTCATACACGGACTTTGGGAGACACAATTCAATCAATCTACAGCAGCCTGTAAATAAATCCTTACAGTACAACATGGTAAATGTGTTATAAAGAGATAAATGAAGGGCAGTAAAACCCAAAGGGAAGATGTGCATTTTCCCTATGATTTATCTTCTCCATGAAAATGAGAGTAGCAGGCAAGATTTCAAGGTGGCTTTAACTCAGCCTCTCTGGGGTACCAGGCTTATAGGATTGCTATGTGGATAACACTAATAGAATGAAAGATGTGGCTACACTCATTTTAATATTGACAAAGACAGTCCGTGCATTAGCCACTTATATCGCTGTGCTCCCTAAGTTGAGGAAGAACTTCAAAAGCACCTGACTTTTGCTATTCTTTTAGGGAGCCACCAGCCCCAGCCACCCAGGTAACCTTGAGGCCGTCACTTTGGCTCTGATTTTAGGTGGCAATTGCTGCCATCGACAGGCTTCCCATCCCTCGCCCCGCCCCCCGCCACCTTTGGTGATAGAAGATTCTGGTGCTTGGCTCATGCAGATTTGATTCAGTGAATCTGCCTTTTTGACAAGCTCTCCAGGTGGCTCTGACTCATGAAATCCATAGACCACAGTTTGTAGACACAGGCTCTGGTCTAGCATCGAAGTCCATGTATTTGCTGGGACATCCACCACCCGACTGTGAACCCAATATGGTTCCACAGGCATGATCAGCAACAAGTGGACTGGGTGCACTGGAGTGCATGGAAAGTTAGTGCTATGAATTGAATCGTGTCCCCCCAAAAAAGATAGGGTGCAGTCCTAACCCCTAATACCTCAGAATGTGACCATATTTGGAGATAGGGTCTTTACAGAGGTCATCAAGGTAAAATGAGGTGATTCGGGTGAGGTCTAATCTGGTACGATTGACATGTATGCAAGGAGAGCACCCTGTGAGGATGGAGGCAGAGAATGGGGTGATGCTTCTACAAGCCAAGTGATGCCAGAGATTACCAGCAACCACCACAAGCTCGGGGAGAGGCATGGAACAATTCTCCCTCATGGCCCTCAGAAGGAACCAACACTGCCCACGCCTTGATCTCAGACTCCCAGCCTCCAAAACTATAAGACAGTAAATTTCTGTTGTTTAAGCCACTTAGTTTGTGGTACTCTGTTATGGCATCCCCACAAAACAAATACAGTTAGTTTAGGAACGGGTAGCCTCCTGCAAAGACCATGCCCAGATATATCTTCTCGAGTTCATGACCAACCATGTGTTCTGGTTAAGGGACTATGGACTACAAACTGGAGGGAAATGTGATGAATTTAAATTGCATGGGTTCATTTGCTGGGTATCAGTACAGTGGTAGTAATGATGCTGACAGCTGAAATTTATTTTTAGCACCATGCTAAGCTCTTTCTATGCACTATCTTATTAAATTTTAAACAACCTCCCTACAAGGTAAGGAATATAACCCCCTCTTTTTTTACACATGGGGAAACTGAGGCTTGAAAAGTGAAACTGCTAACAAGTGGTAGCCAAAGTTCAAAAAGAGGACTCATCCCAGAGCCCCAGATCTTAACAAGGACATGATATTGTCTAGAATTTCATGTCTAGATCAGGATCTGCAAACTAGAGCCTGAAATCTGCTTTCATATGACCCTCAAGCTAAGAATGGTTTTTAGATTTTTTTTTTAATAGTTGGGAAAAACTAAAAGACAAAAAATATTCCATGACACACTAAAATTACATAAAATTCTAATTCTAGTGCCCATGAATAAAGTTGTACTGGAACCCAGCCACACCCACTGATTTACGTATAATCTACGGCTGATTTCACACTGCAAGCGCAGAGCACAGTACAGTAATCCCCCGTATTCGCAGTTTAGCTTTCTGAGCTTTCAATTACCCACGATTGACGGCAACCTGAAAACATGAAATGGGAAATTCCAGGAATAAATAACTCATAAGTTTTAACTTGTGTGCCATTCTGAGCAGTGTGATGAAATCTTGTGCTGTCCCACTCCATTCCATCTGGGACATGAATTATCATTTTTTTCAGCACATCCACGCTGTATACAATACCCGCCCATTAGTCACTTAGTAGCCGTCTCAATTATCAGATTGACAGATCACAAGAAGAAGGGTGAACACAGTACAATATGATATGTTGAGAGAAAGACCACATTCACGTAACTTTTATTACAGTATATTGTTATAATTCCTCTATTTTATAATCAGTTATTGTCGTTAATCTACTACCATGCCTAAGTTCTAAATTAAACTTTACCATAGTTATATATGTATAGGAAAAAACCAATATAAATAGGGTTCAGTTTCAGGCATCCACTGGAGGTCTTGGAACATATCCCTTGCAGATAAAGGAAAACTACTGTAATCTCAGCAAAGACCGTATGGAACATAAAAGTCTAAAACATTTGCTATCTGGCCTTTTGCCCAAGAAGTTTGGGCCCCTTTTCTACAGACAAAGTAGAGCCTGCTACTCAAAGTTGTCCATGAACCAGAAGCATCATCGTGGGGAGCTTTTAGGAATGAAGATCAAACTCCAAGAGCGATAGAACATAATTTTAACATCCCCGTGGGATTCCTGTGATCCTTAAAGTCTGAAGATCATCGGACTAGATAACCTTCCTGTAGAAAACTGGGGCTCAACTAGGCTTTAGGTTCAGCGATGTAGAAGAACCTGTTCTGGGGCCCCTTTCTGGCCCTTGCAATGGCACGGTCTGGAAAGTACTTCCAAACTCTAAAAGCCCTGAAACAATTGAAGTTAAAATTAAAGGAAGTGGCCACCAGGTGGCGATAGCGCCATTTCACAAAATGGATTTAAAGCTCTTTTTTTTTTCCAGAAACTAGTGGGTTTCTGCTGAAATCAAGGAGAGGCCAAGTGCCTTGTCCTATGGAGCAGACCAGAGATTCAAAGTGGAATTATTTAATTCAGCAATACCAGGAGACTATGAAGAAATAATTTGGATTCTCCAAAATCTCAGCAAGGGTATTGGGAGGGGTTTGAGCAAGTCTTATCTAGATTTGGAAGGATCAGAGTGACCCTGGCCAGTACTAGAGTACAAGAACACTCTTTATTCCATGCAGGATTTTATCAGGTGATTCAAAACGATTTGGGGAATTCAGGCACTGAGGCTCAGAGAGGAAATGTGACCGTCCTGAGGCCACACACCATGTCAGGGGCAGAGAGGGGGAATCCAACCCAGGCTGGCATGACCCCAAAACTTGACACTACCCTCCACTGTGATGCTAGATGGTCTCCCAGGTGGGTAACTTGCCCAAGGCCATGCTGAAGCTTGGAACAGGTCAAGGTCTGCCCCTGGAAGGAGGGAGCAGACCTGTGTGGGCTCTGGGGGACGAAAAGTGGACAAGCTGGTGGGAGTAGCCAGAAAGGTGCTTCCAGCAAAGCATGAGAAGAATTCACTAAGGCTCCAGCCAGAGGTCCCAGAGGGGCAGCTCTTACTCCCAAATGTCCACTTGCTAGTAACTTGGTGGGGGGAGGGGGTACTTTCATCTCTGAACCTCTATGGTTGGGGTCCCCAAGACCACCCGCAGGTTCAGTGATTCACTAGAAGGACTCATGGAACTCAGCACAGTTGTTATAATCATGGTTTACTACAGCTAAGGATACAAATTAAAATCTGCAAAGGTAAAAGGCACATAGGGCAGAGTCTAGGAGACACCAGGCATGAGCCTCTCATTGTCCTCTCCCAGTGGAGTTGTACAGACAGTGCTTAATTCTTGTAACAATGATGCATAAAAACATGTGTGGAGCGTTGTGAGCCAGGGAAGCTCACCCAAGCCTTGGGGTCCAGGGTTTTTATTGGGAGTTAACCCCTGTATTCATTTCCTAAGGCTGCCATAACAAAGTATCACAGACAGAGTGGCTTACACAGCAGAAATTTGTTTTCTCAAAGTCCTGGAGGCCAAAAGTCCAAGATCAGGGTGTCAGGGTTGTTTCTTCTGAGTCGTCTCTCCATGGTTTATAGATGGCCATCTTCTTCTTCCCGTGTCTTCACATGGTCTTTCCTCCATACATGTCTGTGTCCAAATTTCCTCCTTTCATAAAGATACCAGTCATATTAGATTGGGGCCCACCCTAAACACCTCATTTTAATGTAATTGCCTCTGTAAAGACCCTATCTCCAAATGCAGTCACATTCTGAGGTACCCCCATTAGGATATGAACATATGAATTGGGGAGGGGGGGACACACTTCAGCCCACAACAACCACACCAACATGACTGATCATCCATGTGGCTAACCTTAGATGCTCAGCCTCCAGCCCCTCCAGAGGTCAAATAGTGTGGCCCAAAGCCCCCACCACAAATCACACTGTTGACATAAACTATCTGGTGTGGCCCCCAGGTATACAGAGAGACTCTTATCAGGAAGAATACTACACAGGCTTAGAGGCTTTCTTGCAGGAGCCAGCCAAGGGTCAGACCTTCCTTTGGAATGTGCAGGAGAGTCGAGAAACCTGGGAGGAAGGAGAGAGGGAGCTAAAGATGACATGGGATTTCTGTCAAGGCCTTGCCCACCCCCGGCACTTGTCCCCATCTATCAGGCCACCCCTCTCCTCTGATACAACCAGCCTGCAGTTTCTATGAGGCCCTGGTGACCACACCAGCACCCCAGGCCCTGCAAGTTGGACACCAGAGCAGCTCTTGGCATGGCTGCATGTGGCCAGTTGCTGAGTGTGTCCCAGGGTCTATGCAGGGGCCCAGCCAGCAGGAGAGCCCAGCAGGTCTGCAGCTCATAAACGGGGACACTGTGAGGGGACATAGGGAGTGACCAAGGACCCCACTGCACCTCAGCTTCAGCTCTACAGCTTCCTGGCTGGGCTTTTCCAAAGGCCACCAGGAGGCCTTGGCCAAGCAACACTGCATGGCTACCATCCAGGTGAGACTATGTCCCACCCCAGGAAGCTCAACCATCCTCTCACCCACCAGCTCCTCAGTGGTGCCCTGATGTACTTCTCTGGGCAACCACCTCTTCCCTGTCTCCTCTGAGATCTGACTCCTGACCCGCGAGGCCTGTACAGGCTGCGACACTCCCCTCCTCACCCTGAAAGGTGCTAGATGTGTGAGCCTCAGGTATATAGATGCTTGAGGATAACAGCAGGATGTGGAGAAAGCCTGGGGCCTGCTCCCACAACTTTCTCTGGCTTCTATTCCCCAGGAACTAAGGACCCCCAGGGAGCTAGCAGGATGAGGGACTAAGCCCCACAGACATGTGCCGCACCCCCATAGCCTTGATAACATCAGGATTTATTCTTCCCTTTGGACAGATAAGGAAACTGAGGCCTGGAGAGAATGTCTTTATTTGGGGTCCCCCAGAAGGCAACACTGAAACAAGGATTTAAGTCCAAGTAGTTTATTTGGGAAGTGATTCAGGAAATGCTGGAAGTGGAGTGGAAAAGTGAGACAGGAAAGGAAACAAAGTCAGTAGACAGTGTATTGACAGAAAAAGAAAAAGCAGAAGAAAAGGGAAAAAAGAGGGTATAGATAAACAGGTTTCCACTGCGGGCAGCTGGAGCTCAGTCCTGTGGGGGACCACCAAGGGTCAGTGTACAGCACACACCTCAGTCATCCCACAGGAGGGGTGGGGGAAGTGGGGTGTTTATCCCCACCTCCCTTTGTCTGCCACAGAGGTGCAGAGCTCTGCTCAAACCTGAACAGCCCCACCCACCTGCATTTGTTCTTTTAACAAATCCCTGTGTGCACCAGGGGCTGGTTAATCCATGAGGCACCATAAGCACAGCAAATCATGCCTGCAGCCAATGAGAACATTTGGTGGAAAGAAAACACACACACACAGACACACACACACACACACACACACACGCACACACACACACACACACACACACACACATGGGCTCCAAAATCTGTACAGTGACTTGCAAAATCCAGAATAGTGTACAAACTTCATTAAGTGTGAAACTTAGCATTCATGGCAATTTTATTATATATAATTTGCAGATTGTTCTCACTTATCAAGAATTCCTAATTGCTAAGAAAGAATCTGTGATATTGTGAAATATGCAGTTGGTCTTTGTCCAGTTTCCTGGCATACAACTCCCAAAATCCTTGGAATCCCCAAAGGGATAAATGTCTGTTGTATGCTAATGAGTATGTGATGGCTGGAAGCTCTGGAACAGCCTCAGGATGAAAGCTGGCTTTCAGGAAAACCAGCCTTGTGATCAGAGGGTTGAGATTTTCAGCCTGACCTCTGGGAAGGTGAGAGGGACTAAAGGACTGATCACCAATGGCCAATAATTTAATCAATCATACCTACGTAATAAAGTCCCCATAAAACCCCAAAGGGCAGGGTCTGTAGAATTTCCAGATAGCTGAACACATGGAGGTTCCTGGAGGTTGATGCACCAAGGGAGGTATGAAAACTTTGTGTCCCTTCGTCATACCTCACCATATGCGTCTCTTCATCTGTATCCTTTGTAATAAACTGGAAAATGTGTTTCCCTGAGTTCTGTGAGCTGCTCTAACAAATTAATCAAATCCAAGGAGAGGGTCATGGGAACTCTGATTTACAGCTAGTCAGTCAGAAGCCCAGGTAAAACACCTGAGGCTTGCAACTGGCATCAGAAGTAGAGGAGAGGCCAGTCTTGGGGACTGATCCCTCAACCTGTGGAATCTGACACTATCTCCAGGTAGATAGTCAGAACTGAATTGAATTAGGGGACACCCAGCTGATGTCTGCTGCAGAATTGATTGGTGACTTGGGATGGGGGCGGAGGGTTCCATATATTTGGTCACAGAAGTCTTCTGTGTTGATTGTTGTGGTGTGATAGCAGAGGGAAGAAAGTTTGTTTTTTTCCACTCAGAGAATCATAACCAATGGTGAATTAAATGAGTTACAATATAGGCAAATAAATGCAACAGGAAAAAGTATAGAAACCCTGTCAAAAGGATTTACAAAAAATAATAATAAATATTTATGTGGCATGTGGGCATGATGTGGGTGGGGCTAGGAGCTTCTTTCATCCCCATGTCAGCCTCCAGACTTTCTGAGGCCCTAGGGTACCCAAATGGGACCTCTAGTCCTGTGGCCCCTGCCCTGGACTTTTAAAGAAGGGTTGTCTTGACCCCCAACCTCCCTCTCCACTGTCAGCAGCTGCCTCAGAAGTATCTGGGCAGGGATCTGATAAGAATAAGAGTGCCCCCCACCCTTCTCCAGACTAACTCCTCCCAAACACTCACATCCAATATAAGTTAACAGAGCCTAAGAGAGGTGTAGGACACCACCAAGTGTACCAAAATATGCATAATTGGAGTCCCAAGAAGAGAGAAGAGAAAAAAGCAGAAAGAATAATTAAAGAAATAATGGCCAGAAACTTCCCAAAGTTGATGAAAGACATGAATCTACATATCCACAGAAATCAACAAACTCCAAATATGATAAACACATAGAGATCCACAACAAGACACATTATAACCAAACACACACAATCTCCTCTGTCCAGGCCTCTTGGAAATACCTTCCTATCCAAGCTTCTACCATGTGGTACCTGATCTCCTACCTGAACATTCAATAGTGAGCAAATTAGACAAGCACCACCTGGAGAGGCCCCAGTCTGAGTGAGGAGGCAGATAACCAGAACAATCCACTGGAACTGTTAAATTCAAGTTGTGGCAAGTGTTAGAAGAAAGGAAACAGAATGATGCAATAATGACTGGACAGCAGTAGTGAACAGCAAAGACCTTCAGAGGAGATGCCATTGGACTTAAAGGATGAGAGAAAAGTAGCCTCAGAAGAACCAGGGCTTCCCAGACAGAAGGAACCATGTGTGCAAAGGGATTGGGACAGGAACAGTTTGATGTGAAGGAGAACCAGAAAGGAGACATGGTGAGCAGATAGCTCAGCAAAAGAGATGAGGCCAGAAGTCCTGCTAGGCCATGGCAGGAATCTGATTTTATCCTAGGTGGGGTGAGCAGTCATGGGGAGACTGCTCAGCAGGATTATACCATAATCTGATTCCAGTTTTGCGTCCACTCTGGATGCTATATGGAGAATGGAACGTAGGAATGAGGCAGGTTATATTTTTTAACATGGCCACAACATTATCTCCCATCCACATTCCCTTGTACAAGGTCACCTTGACATGCCTCTATCGAGAGAGGTGGGGGTCTATGTCCCCTCTTGAATCTGGTGCCGAAATGACACATTGGGACACCTGAGGCTGGGTCAGGAAAGATAATGCAGTTCTGCGTTGTTCACTTTTGGAGCCCTGAGTGGCCTCTGAGAAGTTCAACTACCCCAAGGCTGCCATACTGGTAGGAAACCCAGAGCACATGGAGAGGCCTGACTTGGGGCCCTAGTCCCCAACCCCAGCAGAGGTCCCAGCACAGAACTGGCATCGATTGCAAGACCTGTGAGTGAAGCTGCCTCCAGATGGTTCTGGGCCACCCATTTCTGAGTCACCCCTAACCTTGGAGTCTCCTCAGCTGAGCAGATACCATGTCAGCTCTGCCCTGTCCAGACTCCTGTGCGCATGATAAAAGGGCTTTTGCCCGCCACTAAACTGTGGGATGGTTTGTTAAACAGCAGTCGTAACTGCAGTTGGGGAGGAGGGAGAATTGGGGGAGGGAGGGGCAGGAGTGGCATCGGGGAGACCAGGGAAGAGGTTGGGGGATGTGGGGGGAGGGGGGCGGTCACTGAAATGAACGAGACTCCGTCTTGCCCCAGGTTGAAGCAGCTGAGTAAGAGGCAGAAGGAATACACTCAGGATGCATTTTGGAAGTAGAGCCAAGAGGAATTGTCGGCTGTCATCACCTAGGGAAGGGTAGGTAAGAGGGGAGACGAGGGCTCGGCCCTGCGCCACAGCCCCCATCCCCTCCCCTCCCGGCCCCGGGCGACTACATCTCCCAGCATCGCCCGCTCGGGCCGCGGGAAGGGAAAAAAAAAAAAAAAAAAAAAAAACTTTGGGCCAAGCATTCCCGGAATGCGCTTCCTGCTGGCGCGGGGCAGGGGGCGGGCGGGGAGGCCCGGGCGGGGCGGGGGGCGGCGCGGCCTGAGCCCGGGGCGCGCACTCGGCCCGGCCCGGGCCCCAGCATGGCCGAGCCGCTGCTCAGGAAAACCTTCTCCCGCCTGCGGGGCCGGGAGAAACTTCCCCGGAAAAAGTCGGACGCGAAGGAGCGCGGTGAGCGGGGGGTGGGGGGCGGTGGGGGACGTGGGGGCTCCGAGCCCCGCCCGGCCCGGGAGGGGGTCCCGGGGCCCCGAGGAGGGACGGCTGGGGGGGACAGGGAGAGCCCCGTGGAGCCCCCTGCCGGCCCGGACGCCTGGAACCGGAGGCGGGCAGGGGTCCTGGAAGGAGGGGGCTGGGAGGGAGCGGGGCGCGGACCGTTATGTGAGGCTGGCCCGGGACGCCAGCGCTGCGGGCTCCTTGGGAGGCCCGGGAGGGGGCCTCGCCCCTGACAGGAAATGGGGCCGCGACGGAGCGCCTGGAGGGCGGAGGGGACGGGGGACTGGGAGGCTGGGACGCTGGGGCCCCCGGTCAGGCCGGGCAGGGGGCATCGGGAGCCCTGGAGGCGCAGGATGGAGAGGAGGGTATTCCTGCAAAAGAGAGAGACCGCGCATCACTCAATAGCCACCCCTGTTCCCCTCTCGCTTATTAAGCAGTAACTGCAGCTGCGCCTGGCTAACTTTCCCCTTTATACAGATGGGGAAACTGAGGCACGAAGCAGTTGGGTAATTTGCTCAGGGCCAGTGAAGTGACTTAAACAGCTCTTTGGATTGTACTATTAATAGAGACCCCAGAGACAAGGTCCTGGGAGGTGGAAATCGGAGGTGACAAGAGGAAGGGAGTCAGCCAGCTTAGAGAAACGGGAGCTTCGTGGAATGGGGGATCCCAGGAAGGAAGGAGTTAAAGGAGGGAAGCCAGACTATTCCATGAACCTGACCTCTCCCGTCCCACCGCTCCCCACTCCACCCCCACCACCCAGCCCCCCACTCCTTCCCAAAGATTCCCAAGGTTCCCAGGGCCCACACAAAAACACACACAGGAAACAGCCCAGGATGTCAGAGAGGAGAGGAGGGAGGAAAGGGGAGGCCCCAAGGCATTGACCATGGAGGGGTGAGGGATCTTGCCTGTACTGAGGAACGGCCCACCCCAGAGTGGAGGCTGAGTTTGGAAAAGGGGACGTGGGGATGGACAGAGGTCTAGAGGTGACATGCTGCAGGGAAGAGAGAAACCAGCTCCTGTCTCCAGAGCAAGTAAGCCAGTGTCACTGTGTGCTTGACCATGACACGATGCCTAGGAATGCTCTCTGAAGCCTCGCTGGAGATGGGCATTGCATCTCCCCATTTCACAAGAGGACACTGAGGCTCAGAGAAAGGAAGTGACTTGCCCAAGGCCACCCACTGAAAAGGGACAGGCTCAGGACTCCACACCAGGATTCGTGAGAGCAGTGGGGAAGTGGAGACTGGAACGCAGGCCCTGAGAGCCCCAGGAAGCCCAACTTGGAGGGCCTGAGACCCCTTTGGAATGCCAGGGACTGCAAGGGGGTGGGCTCTAAGCTGGTAACTGAAAAGACTGCTAGCCTAGGGTCGCCCATTCCAAACAAAACAACAGACCCCTTGGAGCAGTGACTTATCAGGGGCCTGGCCAGGGCTGGACATGGCATTCTGTCTATACAAACCAATTGTATGGAGTGAGGGCCAGTGCCTAGCAGACCGCAGTTCCAGCTCCTGTTGGGAGAAGATCGCTGGGCTGAGGCTGCTCTGGGGACGGTGGGGGGCTGGGTCTCAGTCCCCTTGCTGTCTACCAGGCCGCCCAGCCCAGCACCCAGAGCCCACTCTTCCAGAGCCAGAACCCCAGGCCCCCGAAGGGTCTCAAGCTGGAGCGGAGGAGCTCCCCAGCCCGGAGGCATCGCGGAGCCCTGCACGGGGGGCCTACCTGCAAAGCCTGGAGCCCAGCAGCCGCCGATGGGTGCTGGGCGGTACCAAGCCACCTGAGGAGGCTGCTTTGGGTCCCGGGGCACCCGGCAGTGGAGAGCCTGCCGGCGAGATCTGGTACAACCCCATCCCTGAGGAAGACCCCAGACCCCCAGCACCTGAGTCCCCAGGGACACAACCAGGCTCAGCTGAGCCAGAGGGCCCAGTCCCCCAAGGTGAGCACAAACCTCACACCCCTCCCCACCCCGGGTGGGCACAAACCTGACTCCCCTGCCCCAAGCCCAGGTTCCTGGCCCCTGAGGTCTGCTCTCCCCACAGGTACAGCCCCAGCCAGCCCCCCGACCAAAGCCTCCCGCACCAAGTCCCCGGGCCCCGCCAGGCGCCTGTCCATGAAGATGAAGAAGCTGCCGGAGCTGCGGCGCCGCCTCAGCCTGCGAGGTCCCCGGGCTGGTCGGGAGCGCGAGAGGGCCGCCCCGGCAGGCTCCGTCATCAGCCGCTACCACCTGGACAGCAGCGTGGGGGCCCCCGGGCGGGCGGCAGGGACCGGGAGCACGCGGAACCCGAGGGCCGGTTACCTCAGTGACGGCGACTCGCCCGAGCGCCCAGCAGGACCCCCGTCGCCCACCGCCTTCCGGCCCTACGAGGTGGGCGCGGCAGCCCGGGCGCCCCCCGCCGCTCTCTGGGGTCGCCTCAGCCTGCACCTGTACGGGCTCGGGGAGCTGCGGCCAGCGCCGGGGGCCACCCCGAGAGACCTCTGCTGCTTGCTGCAAGTGGATGGGGTGGCCCGGGCCCGAACAGGGCCACTGCGGGGGGGGCCGGACTTCCTGCGGCTGGACCACACCTTCCACCTGGAGCTCGAGGCTGCCCGGCTACTGCGCGCCCTAGTGCTAGCCTGGGACCCTGGAGTGAGACGGCACCGTCCCTGTGCCCAGGGCACCGTGCTGCTGCCCACAGTCTTCCGAGGTAGGACACATGGCTACTGGGGAGGAGGGGCAGGGCACAAGGCCTGGCTCAGAGCCCCTCCCCCACAGCGCCCGGGGGCGGGGCTCCAGTACGGGGTGCGGTTTGCAGTGGGTGGGACCAAGATATAGGTACAAGTGGGGCAGACCCGACTCAGGCCCCTTGTGTCCTCAGGGTGCCAGGCCCAGCAGCTGGCCGTGCGCCTCGAGCCCCAGGGCCTGCTGTATGCCAAGCTGACCCTGTCGGAGCAGAAGGAAGCCCCAGCCACAGCTGAGCCCCGCGTCTTCGGGCTACCCTTGCCGCTGCTGGTGGAGCGGGAACAGTCCCCAGGCCAGGTGCCCCTCATCATCCAGAAGTGTGTTGCGCAGATCGAGCGCCGAGGGCTGCGGGTGAGCCCCCGCCGGTCCCCAGACCTCAGACACTCCCCAAGACACAAGGTGTATGGACGCCAGACCCCTCCCCCCAGTCTGAGCCACTCTTAACTCCAATCCCAGCCTAGACAGGGGCAGGAGGCTCTCCCAGACCACAGCACTCAATCCTGAACCCATGGGTTATCTGGGCATTTAACAAGATCCCAGCCTTCCTGGAGCTCAGAGTCAGATGGGGGAAAAGACATGACTCTAATAACTCCCAAGTGTAAAGCTGCAGCTCGGACAACAGTTAGAAAGGGGAGAACCCTGGGAAAGCTTAAAGCAGGACCTGACTTGGTTGGGGTAGTCAGGGAAGGCTTCCTGGTGGAGGACGTGACACGTGAGCTGAGGAGGAGTCAGAGAAGGTGGGCTAGGAGGAGTGATCCAAGCAGAGAATTTATGAGGCCAGGTTGTCCACACAGCCAGGCAGCAAGTCAGGTGACAGGTGTCAGAGGAGCAGAGGCAGCCAGCAGGGCTACAGTCAGTCACCAATCTCACAGCTCAGTGTCCACTCCCACCCTGGCCCAGGCCTCCAGCCCCCACTCCACTGGACTCTGATCAGTTTGTGGTCCCAGCAAGAAGACATCTTCTCTTTGTTGCAACCCCCAGGTAGTGGGGCTATACCGTCTATGCGGCTCAGCAGCAGTGAAGAAAGAGCTTCGGGATGCCTTTGAGCGTGACAGTGCAGCTGTCTGCCTCTCCGAGGACCTGTACCCTGATATCAATGTTATCACTGGTCAGCATGCCCCCATCCCCTGCCTGCTCACCCCCTCATTCACCCTTCAACTCAGGGATGGCCATGCGGCCCCTCTGTGACCTCACCTCTCCCCCTGGCCTCTCGCAACAAGGGTCTGACCTTGTTTTCACGCTCCTGCACCTGTCTTCCACCTTTTCCTCCCCGTCCCAGTCCCAACTGACCCCTCTGGCCTCAGAAGCCAAGAGTGCCCTGAACAGAGGGGTCCCTGTGTCCACAGGCATCCTCAAGGATTATCTTCGAGAGTTGCCCACACCGCTCATCACCCAGCCCCTCTATCAGGTGGTGCTGGAGGCCATGGCCCAAAGTCCCCCAAGCAGGCCCCCCCCCAGCCCTGATGGCACCCGAGGGCTCCTCAGTTGTTTGCCAGATGTGGAAAGGGTGAGTTGGGCCTGGTGGGAGTGGGCTGGACATGGAATGGGCTGATACCAAGAGAGTGCTTCACCCAGTCTTAGGCCTGCGATGGGCATCGGCTTGTGGCATCACATCCCCACAAAGTAGGTGCTATTAGTATCCCATTTCATAGATTTGGAAACCAAGGCTAAGAGCAGTTGAATGAGTGGCCCAAGGCCGCACAGCCAGGATGTGTGGAAAACGCAAACTCTGAACACAGGTCTGTCAACCTACCACAAGGGAGATTCCTGGCTGTGAGATCCCGGACAAGTCCCTCTCTGTGCCTTCATCTGTAGAGTGGCGTTCATACCAGCTCCGCCTAACACACAAAGAATTAGGTTCGAGTCCAAGCTCTGCCATTCCAAAGCTAAGGTGCCCTTGGCCTCAGTCTCCACTCCAGCAAAATGGGATCATAATACTAATATCGAATTGTTAAGTCTTAACTCAGACACTTTCCAGCTATGAGACCTTGAACCTGTTTCCACACTGAGTTGCCTCAGTCGCCCGCAGGTACGCAGGGGTTCGATTTTGCCCGCCTCATGTCCTCCGAACCCTCTCCCCAGGCCACGCTGACGCTCCTCTTGGACCACCTGCGCCTCGTCTCCTCTTTCCACGCCCACAACCGCATGACCCCGCAGAACCTGGCCGTGTGTTTCGGACCCGTCCTGCTTCCGTCCCGCCAGGCGCCCGCCCGGCCTCGCGCCCGCGGCTCCGGCCCAGGTCTCTCCAGCGCAGTGGACTTCAAGCGCCACATCGAGGTGCTGCACTACCTGCTGCAGTCTTGGCCAGGTGAGCCCGCCCCCGTCCGGCGCTGCCAATCCAGGCCCGGCCGCCTGCGGCCAATCAAAGAGACTTGGGGTAGGTCACGCCCTCTTCAGGGTAGGCGTACTTGGTTGCTTCGGCAACCAGTTCAGATCCGACCAATCCATCTTTGATGCGGTTAGAGGCCCTGCCTTTTACAGCCAATCAGAGGGCCGGTTACCTAAGCAACCAGTTCTAGCTCTGCCAATAAAATCCTGCTGCGGTCGAAGGCCTGCCCTTTCCACAGGCCAATCAGGGGCCTGGGTACCTAAACAGCCAATCAGAAGTCTGGCTGCCGCCACTGTGCGTGATGTCATCACAAGCCCTGCCTCTCCCCGCTCAGATCCGCAGCGGCTCCAGGAGGCTTCGGGCGTGGCCCCGTGCATGCTGCCCAGACGACAGCCGGTTCTGCGCTTGCCGCTGGCAGGCCCCGAAGTGGTGACTCGGCCCCGCGGCAGGGGTGGCCCTGAGAGCCCCCCGAGCAACCGCTACGCTGGCGACTGGAGCGTGTGCGGGCGGGACTTTCTGCCCTGCGGGCGGGAATTCCTGTCCGGCCCGGACTACGACCACGTGACGGGCAGTGACAGCGAGGACGACGAGGCGGGCGAGCCGAGGGGCGCCGCCCACTTCGAGGACGACTTTGATGCGCCCTTCAATCCGCACCTGAATCTGAAAGACTTTGACGCCCTCATCCTGGACCTGGAGAGGGAGCTCTCCAAGCAGATCAACGTGTGCCTCTGAGCCGCGGGTGCCACCGCGGACGGGCTCCCGGTTGCTAAGGCGAGGCCCTAACGACCGAGGAGGACCAGACCTGTTGCTCAACCCGAGCTCCTGGTTGCTAGGGAGTTGCCAAGAGACTAGCCACCCGTTACTGAGAATCATTCCCAGTTTCCAGCGCCCAGTATTTGGGCACTGGTTGCAAAGGCCGGGGACGGGGGATTTTGGGGACCAGCTGTGTGGTTATGTTTCTTGAGCACCAAGGACTTCTCCTATTGTGGCCAAAAGGCAGTTCTCCCGCTTGCTAGGCTGGCATCCCTCGTCTCCCCTTGGCTGGGGAAACCAGTTATAGTGAGCATCACCCGGAGGGGGGGGGTGCTGAGACCCCCTACTCAGTCCTCTTGCTGCTGCCAACCAAATCAGTATTAGCTTTGAGCGCTGCACTGTTTCTCCCTCCCTTGGAGGACCCAAGGACTATCATGAGGTGCTGTTTTGGGGAGAGGGGGCAGCCCCTATCCTGGGCTCCAGCTGGATAGGGGCAGCCTGGGGCTTACAGAAAAACAGCTTGTTTCCCCACCCTCTTTTCCAAGGAAGACCCCATGACTGGCCTCCAACCAGCAAACGGGGGTAACAGAGTCTGGCTCTTCCCCTCCCCAATTTCCCCTTTCTCACCCCTAAAACAATTGAGCACTTAACCCCTCCCTCTTGGAGGGGCCCCACCTGAAGCATCAGGCTGGGGGCACTTTGGTACGGAACATATTTATTGCCTCCGTGCATGTGTGTGTCTGTGTGTGAGGAACAGTGTGCATGGACATGTCTGCAGCAGGCGTGTGGGGCTCTTTCAGGGACCACAGGGGGGAAAAATTTGAAATGCCCAGGCACCCTGAAATCCCACCCAGTCATGGTGCCTCAGTGGGCCCCAGAGTTCCAGTGGGAGAATAGGGTCCCCTCCCGTCTCCACTTTCCATCACCTCCATCTTTGTGGACAATAAATCAATATGCACAGATTCTGGGACTGAGTACTTGGGTGCACATGAGCCAGACGTGGTTTATTCAGTCTATGAGAGAGGTGGGGAGAAAGGACACAGCTAGGCCCGTGGAGGAGTCCCAAGAGCGCTCTCTGAGCTTTGACGCCTCCGTCCCCTCCTCATGGAGAGTGGTGGAGTCACTGGGCCTCATGGGATAGGCCCAGGGAAGGCAAGGATGAGACTCCAAACTGGCTCTGCACAGTCCAGGGGCAGGAAGGGAGCCAAGTGTACTGACCCTCAAGGCCCTATACAGCAATGGAGCCGTCACGGAAGTCTGTCCTCCCAATGAGGATATTGACCACAACCGGGTGGCCATCTCGGCACTGCTGCTGGGCATCACGCAGTACCTTGACCACCTGATCCTCATTATCCCGTGACAGCAGCAAGCCCTGGGCCCCCAGACCCATGGCTGCCTTGTGATAATCTAAAAGAGGAGATCAAGTCAGATGGTGACAGGGACCCGGACTACCATGCAGCCAGCCCAGGACAGGAACACAAGCCCAGCTGGGCTTCAACAGCTCCCATCCTCCCCACCTTGCCAAGACCCCTCACCTGTGTAGGCCAGTCCACAGGCCACATTGCTGCCCAGACAGGGCACCTGCTCCCGAGAAATCTGGGTCCAGCCTGCATCGTTGCCTACCAAAGCCATCACCGGGATCTGCAGGAAGACGCAGCCAGGCCACCACCATCAGCCTCAAGGTTTGGCTAGACAGAGCACAGAGAAAGGGACAGGGCCTTGGCAGACAGAGGAGGCCCCCTCCCCACCTCAGCCCAGCCCTGATGACTTCTCCCAGAACCCCAGGCTCTAAGCTCCCCCTGGTCACCTTGTGTCTGACGAACGTATCAAACTCAATGAGGCTATAGCCAAAGGCTCCATCCCCAAACAGGCACCAGACCTAGGAGGAGGGGGAGACCCCAGACAGTCAGTATGGCTTATGGCCCAGAAAGCAGCAAGTCTCCCGCCTCCAGTGCCTTACCTCAGCATCCGGATGGCACAACTTGGCCCCAAGGGCAAATCCTGCACCAACTCCCAGAGTCCCAAAGGCCCCTAGGAAGACCAAGAGCAGGTGGGTGGGTAGGGGTCCAGATGGTGGAAGCTGCCCCAGGCATGGGCCCTTCCTTACCAGGATCAAGCCAGCACAGGGGGCCACGGGGCTGTACCAGGTGGGCGGCAGTGCCCACAAAGTCCCCGCCATCCACCACCAGAATGGAGTTGTCTGGCAGAGTTTCCTCCACCAGCTGCAGCACCTGCACTGGGTTCAGGTGCTGGGCTACGGGCATTGCTGCTTTCTCCCTGCAACAGGGCAGTCAAGGTCAGCAGGGTTTGCAACAGAGCTTGCGGGGATTCTCCCTCCCGTGCCCACTCCCCCCCAGCCCCTACCGAAAGGTCTGCTCCTTCTGCCGGTCGGCTTCCTGCAGCTCCTCTACCCAGTCTGGGGCCCACGTCTGGCCCTGAAGGCCTTCCACCAGCTTCAGCACAAAGGAGCCCACATCTCCTGGAGACGGAAGAGGTCGCAGCTGCGGGGAGGTGGCTTCCTCCTGCCCTTCCAGCACCACAGACACCCAAAGTCAGCAGGAAACCACCAGCAGCATCCCAGCAGGAGGCTTGGAAGCAGGCAGGGGCGCTCCCAGAGCAAAACAAGTTTAACATACCCCAGAGCTTGCCAGAACCAGGGGAGGGCAACCCGGGTGAGGGAGGGAAAGGCTTGAGAAACAAGGTTTAGGGAGCACCGAGCAGGTTACAAACCCAAGCCAGCTTCATCACCTCACTCCTGCGCCCACCCCAGATCACCATGGCCTGTTGGTACTGCCTCTGAAACATGTGGATAAAAGCAGCGCCACCCACCAGGCATTCCTCTCAAACCTGGCATGCAGAAGCTCAAGGCAAGCATTGGTGGAGTGAATGACCAAATGGCCCAGGGACAAACTTGTCACCATCTCCATTTCAGAAATGGTCAAATGAAACTTAGAAGTGGAGCCTCTTGCCCCATCCATCCCCACTCCAGGCCTACTCATTCCTGTCCTGGTCCTTTTTAACAGTCCCCCCAGCCTCCGCCTGGCCCGCTTCCAGCCTACTGCCCACCAGCTGCCAGGATGGACCTCCCCAAACACAAATGCAACAGTGTCACTCTGCTTAACACAGGAGTGCCCTGTCACCAACGCCACAGGGGGGAGTCAGCATCCTTAGAATGATGGGCAAAGTAAGGCACGGAAAGGAGACTGGAATTGGGGTGAGGGGACTATGGCAGGACAAGAGAGAGGCTCAAGGACCAAGCAGGGCAGGCACCGGGCAGCATGTGAGAGTCTGCCAGGAAAATAACCACCTTTCCAATCCTCCCTCTTTGCCCACACCGACATTTGTTCCGAAAGAAGCACCCATCAGTCTGAGAGCCAAATACATGTCTCTGGCTGACCAGGTGCCCCCTGGGGCAGGGTCCAGGCCTCGATCACCAGCACCCAGTTCAAGCCAGGTGCAGCAGAGGCCAGGAGGAGAGGGACTGGGAGGAGCACGTACGTGTAAGGGGCTTTGGGGGGCTCACCCTGCACTGCCTCCTGGGGCTTCCAGAAGATGTCTGAGTTGAGCAACATCTCTTTCCAGTTACGATTGACGGTGATGATCTTGCTGCTGTGGCTGAGGACACGGCCATAGGATAGCCGGAAGTCACATACGACTCCTGGGGTGGGGGACAGGGTCTCAGTGGACAGAGGGCAGTGTCCTGGGGGACACCCACTACTGTACCTGACCCACTGTGGCAGAGTGAATGCAAGGGGGCCCCTGTTCTTCACCTCTCCCTGTGCCCCTGCCATCTGCAATGACTCTGCTGCTCCCCACCCCTTGAATTGAGACTGGCCCTGGGATGTGCTTTGGCCAACAGAATGTGGCAGAAGTGATGGCATACTGTCCTGAAACCAGGCTTCCAGAAGCCTCACAGCTTCCACTCTGTCTCTCAAATAACTGTGCTCCCCCAGCCCCACGTTTCTCATCATCCACCAGGTGTGCCAGCCCAGGCTAACCTGCCAGAGGGAAGGAACATGGGCTGGTGAACTCAGTTATCCCAGCTGAGGCCATCTCAGACCACCTATAGAGCCAGCAACCCCCAAATATAGTCACACTCCACACACAGACATTTGGTCAATGACAGACCACACATATAATGGTGGTCCCATAAGATTAGGATAGCTGTACCATACAACCTAGGTGTGGAGTAGGCTTTGCCATCCAGGTTTGTGTAAGTACACTCCAGGCTGTTCTCATGACAAAATTGCCAGACGACACATTTCTCAGAATATTTCCCAATCATTGAGCCATGCATGACTGCTGATGAGCCCAGCTTGGATCAGCAGTTGCCTACCTGCCTACCTGACTGCAGACTCACCAACAAGCCCAGCTGGCACCAGAACTACCACCTACCCTGCAGGGGGGTCTTGGGAAATCAAACATGCATGTTAATCCACTGAGTTTGGGGATGGCTCTTACACTACAGTAGCTGATACACCTATTGCACATCTGGCAGGATTCAAAGCACTCTGTGTGAAGATGTGTATAGAACACAGTAGGTGCCCACTAGGTGTTCACCTTCCTTTGCATGAAGCTGGGTCGGCACACACAACTGCAGCTTGGCAAGCATGAACTTGACTTTCAGATTCAGGGTTGTTCAAAACCCTTGAAAGGGGAAGGGGTGGAGCCAGAGTTAAGACAGTGAGTAGGGGGAGGAGGGCAGTGAGTAGCTGAGGTGGAGGGGCAGGGTGATATGGGGAGGGGGTGTCTGGAGGGAGGGGTGTAGGCTGAGCCCCACCTGCCAGGATGACGACATCTGCCTTCTTCAGGGCGCTGCTGCGGTTCTGCCGGATGTGGAGGGGGTGGTTCCGGCCCAGCAGGCCCCGCGCCATCCCTCCCAGGAAGCAGGGGACACCCAGGGTCTCCACCGCAGCTCTGAGGGTCCAGGCAAAGCAAAGATCAGTACAGCCAAGGGCCTGCCCCCTCCCTACGGGACAGCAGAGGACCAGGGCCCAAGAATGTGATAGCAACGGCAGGGCTGGGGCTCCTCACCGCAGCCTGTCAGGAGGGGTTGGGGGCAGCAGGGCCTGACTCCCCAACACCATCAGGGGCCTCCTGGCCCTGCTCAGGATCTCCACACAGCGTTGAACCTGGGGCAAGAGGTAGAGCTCAAAGGGCTGTCCCTGCATGACCGTCAGCCCCCAAGATCAAGGCCCTGATCCTAACTCAGAGAGAGTGTCTGCAGGGCCCTGCCTGACGGGGGCCCAGCTGGGGAAGAGCAGCGATTCACCTGCTGGGGGGATGCCTGGGGGATGTCCAGGGGCAGGGGCCCCTCGGGCTGAGGTTCCCAGGCCCCCGCAAAGAGGTTGGCCAGGTGATTCTCCAAGTACCTGCAAGGGGAGAGAAAGGGGCCGTGGCTGTGGGTCAGACAGGCATGGGCCTGAGTCCCAGCTCTGCTACTTCCAGGCTTTGCCTCTTTGGGCAAGTGACTTCACCTTTCTGAGTTTCTTTCTTTATAAAATGTAAGAGGATCCTCCCTTCCCAAGGTTCAACAATCTATCCATTTAGGTTGTAAGGCACTCTGCAGAATGCTCCATTGTGGGAGTTACTAACATCGCCCTCTCCCACTCTGGACGCCTTCTCTGTCTCCTTACTCACTGGGCCCTAGGGCCCCAACTTTCCCTGTATGAAGCCACAAGGATAAATTCTGCCAGTAGCTGCCCTCAAGGAACACTCAACCCAGCCAAAGAGAGACATGTGGGCATTGGCAAGAAGCAGCTGGAGCTCAGTTTTCCCTGATAAGAAGGGGTCAAGATTGCAGAGCAGGAGAAGAGACCAAGGATGGAAGCGTGGGAAACCCCAACATTTAAAAAAAAGGCAAGGGAATAGCCAGTCTTACCAGGGGCAGCCCGAGAGAGAGACCCAGAGAGAGACAGACAGAGACATAAGGGGAGGGGCGTGACCAGGAGGCCAGGGGTAAAGAACATTAAGAATAAGGTCGCAGCCACAGAACAAAATTGCTATGGCTGGAGCCAGGCACTTCTCACATGCCCAGAGAGCCAGGACCTGACTGTCTTGTCCATCAATGTGGCCCCATGCCTGTCCTGGTGCCTGGCCCCTGGCTGGTGCTTGCTAAATATTTGGAAAGGGAGGGACAAGGATAGGCAAAAGGAATGGACAGAGGGGAAGGGGAAGAATAGGAGGCGGAATGGAAGGGGGAGAGGGGGAGGTAGGGGTGGCGGGGGGGGAAGAGAAGCAGAAGAATCAAACCTCTGTCCTGTGGCCCATTTCAGCCAGGCCCACCTAAGTCGTGACCCAAAATTGACCCCTTCTGCAAACTCCTGCTCTGGCTGTGCCCCCTACCTGGAACCTCCTCTATCAACTGAAAAAAGACCCCCCACAGATCTTCAGCTCTTCCAGGAAGACTTTTAAGTTTGTCCCAGACCAGCCCCCTGCCCCAGTCTCTCCAAGCTCCTGGCTACTTCCTGCTCAAAGCCAGTGGTCCCAGAGTCACAGCCTTCAGGGACCCCCTGACCCCCTTATCCTGGCCTAATGAAGGTCTAGGCACCAACACCTGACCCACAACCACACCGTCTCTTACCCACTGACCACCATACTTCCTTCCTGGCTTCCCAGCTTCCACCCTGACCCCACAGTCCATTCTCAAATAGGAGCCAGGGGGAATGGGATGAAAACCTACCCCTCTGCTTAATGCTCCTCAATCCACTTCCAATTAAAAACAAAACTCCAAACAAACAAAATCCCAAATCCTCCCAGTGACCCTTGCTGGTAGCTCTGAGCTCAGTCACTGCCCATCTCCTCTCTGCTCACCTACAGCTGCTACCTGGGCCACCTTGCTTTCCCAACCCACCAAGTTCCCTCCTGCCTCAGGACCTTTGCATGTGCTGTTCCCACTACCTCGAATGCTCTTCCCACACTGACTCCTCTCAGTCAGTCCATGTGAATGAGCCAAAGGACAATAGGTAGTGGCAAGAGGCTAGGGGAGGGGGCAGGGGACGGACGAGGATGGGAGTAAGGCTATTCACCAGGAGACCACTCGACCGATGAGGCCCTTAGGTGACTTGGCTGGCACCATCTCCTTCTGGACCATGAAGTAGGGGTATAGCACATCAATGGGCAGCTCCACAAACACCGGACCTACGGGGGCAGGGAGGATGCCGAGCCTGCAGCATCTCCCCCAGCCCCTGAGCCCCAGGGCCTGACCACTGCCCAGTACCACCCCCTGCCCCCTACCTACCTGGGGTGCCCGATTGGGCGGCAGCCATTGCAGCCCTCAGGGTGGGCACAATGTCCCGCACCCTCCGCACAGATGCACAGAACTTGCAGATCGGCCGGAACAGAGATATCTGATCAATGGCTTGGAGTGCGCCCCGGTTCTGGCAGAGACAGGGGTGGCGCAGAGTTACCATGTGAGCCCTTGGAGGCTCCCTGGGGCTCCCGCCAGCCCCCGAGGCCTGGGCACCTGTAGCAGGGTGCCAGCAGCCCCACCCAGAAGCAGGACTGGAGACTGGGCTATCTGGGCGTTCTTCATTGCAGTCACTGTGTTGGTGAGGCCAGGACCCGCAGTCACTGCTGCCACACCCACTGTCCCTGGAACACAGACTCCATCATGGCCATGCCCACTCCTGCCTCTCACCAACACCCTATCCCACAGTCCCGCCAGCCCCCAGCCCTCCCTGCACCACCCTCACCAGTCAGGCGGGCCACAGCATCGGCAGCAAAGACAGCCGTGACCTCGTGCCGTGTGTCCACCACACGAATGCCCAGTTTCTCAGAGGCCACCAACAGCGGGGAAATGTGCCCACCAACCAGCGTGAAGAGGAACCGTACGCCATGGGCTTTCAGCACAGCTGCCACGTTCTCCCCACCGTGCCGGACACTCGCTTTGTCCACCTGGACCAGGGGAGGGAAGAGCAAGATTGTCAAGGGTAAAAGCACCTGTGAAGAAGGGACAATCCCCTTCCCCAAGGTAGAGAATGCAGCAGCAGGGTCGGAGGTCAGGAGACCCTTGGTATGGGTTAGACACTGATTATACCATACATCAGGCTCATTGCAGGGCACATTATCTTGTCAGAGCTTCTTGTCACTGTATCCATCTTACAGCTAAAGACATCAAGGCTTGCCGAAGTAAGATTTAAAGTCTGAGAGAACCCACGCTCTTTTTTTTTTTTTTTTAACTTTTATTTTGTCGATATACATTGTGGTTGATTATTGTTGCCCCTTATCAAAACCTCCCTCCCTCCTCCCTCTCCTCCCTACCCCCCAACAATGGCCATTCTGTTTGCTTGTCGTATCAACTTCAAGTAATTGTGGTTGTTATATCTTCTCCCCCGCCTCGGTTTTTTTTTTTTTGTGTGTGTGTGTGTGTGTGTGTGTGTGAATTTATATATTAATTTTTAGCTCCCACCAATGAGAGAATCCACGCTCTTAAGCACCCCACCCTGACAGACTTTCTTCTTCAGGGATGGTGGGGCAATCAGGGACAGAGGAGACAGAAGGTGGATTTATATAACCCAAGGGAGTATGGCCAGGAGGGTGAGGCAGTGAGGCATGTGCTGTGACTCCTATCTGCCCTCTGGTATCCCCGCAGGGTCACAATGCTGAACCCAGCCTACCTGACTCCCTCCCACTCAATACCAAGCAGGAGTAGGCCGGGCTGACAGGCTGCCAATCACCATGTGCCTGGCATGGGAGCGGCCTGCTGACATAGACCATGCTGAGGCCTTCCAGCCCCACCTTCCTTACTGCCCCAACGGGAGAGGGGGTTGAGGAGGGAGGGTGTCAAAGCTGGTCCTAGGTAGGAGAGGAAGGATTGGGGAGTGGACCTGGGGAAAGGGTAAATTTATAAGAGAAACAAAGTGAGGCCTGTGGGGTTCACTCTTCCCAATCTGGTCACCTAGGGCAAACTACCACACAACCTCTCTGAGTCTCAGTTTCTCCTTGTGGAAGATGAAGGCAGAAACAACAGCACCAACTTTCAGGGACATGGTAAGGGATACGTGAGAAAATCCCTCTAAAGCGTTAAGCTCAGCAGAAAGCAACTGTCACAAAACTGTCACCAACACCCCCTTTGGTGCCTGTCCTCAGCCCACTGGTCGCACCGGGTTTAGGGAAGCATAATCCTAGTGGTGTCCGTCTGCTCTGTGTAAAGAGCTCTCCTGGGGAAGGAGATTGGCGGGTGTGATTGCCCGGGCAGCAGTAGCTTCCCGATTATCTCTTACTAGTGGCAAAGTCCGGGGCCCCATATGCAGCTTGGCAATGAGGACAGGGCCCTGGACGGAATCTCCCGACCAGCCCCTCTCCATTAGTCGAGCCTCGCTTTTCACGCTTGTAAAATGGATGAGCTGGAAGGAGAGCCACGAGGTCCCTCCTGCGCTGGCTGCCCCCATTCCGCCTCCCGTCCGTGCCCTCACACCTTGTGCATCAGCTGATAGAAGAGCCCCAGGCGGTGCGCGGCGCACAGTAGGGCGGCCACCAGCGTCCCGCAGGCCAGGAGCAGGAAGGAGGGGAGGAAGTTCCTGGCAGAGCCGGTGGCCGCGAGGTTCTCCATGAGATTGCACCTAAGATAAAAAGAGCACTGCCAGGACCTTGAGCGCTTCTGACCTTACCCGGAAGGAGGCGTGACCACCCTCCCAGCCCGGATCTCGGGCCACGCCCACAACCCCAATGGGCCACGCCCCTTACACAGATAGGCACGGGGCAAGACCACGCCTTCCAGAGGCCAGACCACGCCTCTCGCGACTCCAGCCTCAGCCCCTTACGTCATCACCACCACCACCCAACCTACGCTACCACAGGCGAGTGCAGCGACAGTCGCATCAAAACAGTTATCTCCTCACTTACCTATCTGTCAGTGGATCGGCGGGAAGCCGCGCCTCTCTCACAACAGGACCCAAATCTCAGCCCCAGAGGTAAACCCGCCCCACGTCTACGTCACACACAGGGCCGAGGCCACGCCCCCCAGATTAACAGCGCGACTCTCCGCTCAAGCTACGCCTCTTCTCCTTAGAGAACGCCCGAGCACGACCCCCGACCCCCAGCCACGGGTCGAGGTAAAATCCCGTCAGGACACTTCTCTGACCCCGGCTGGACGCCGGGGCCCTTCTACCTTCACCGCAGGAAATGGCGCTGACTCCAGCAGAATTCAGCACCCTCCGTGTCACGTGACCTGAGCGCGGCCGTACCTCTTCCTCCCACTTGGCTCAGCAGCGCCCCGTACTCTGGCCTGCTGCGCGTGCGCAGACTGGGAGCCGCGCTATGGGGGCCGCTCGTAAGCTTCTCTCTTCCTAATGGCAGCCTCGCGCACAGACTTCTCCTCCCCTCGCCTGTCATTGGCCCGCACCGCAGTCCTCACATGCCCCCCTTTTTTTTTTTAACGAAGAGATCACGCCCCTCAGAGTCTTGCATTAGCCAAGACCCTCGAGAGTTCACTTTACTCAGCCTTCCGTTGGCCCCACACTGCAGGCCCATAGATTTTGGGCTCTCCGGGCGGAGCCAGCTTTCTACACTAGCCATGCCCTACGCGCCTTAACGTTAGCTAGGAGTGGGCAATCACGGGTCCGCTTCCGAGAGACCTACCGGTTGGGGCCTTTTCCCAAGCAGGCCCTGCCCCGTCCAAGAACCAAGCCCCGCCCCTTCTGGTAGCCCCTCCCCCTTCCCGGACCACGGAGTTTCTCCGCTTCGCCCGCAGAGGAGCTGACGCTCCGAATCTCCCTGGTCGCCGGTTCCAGCCCGCGTTCCACCACCTTCCAGCCACCGGCCTCTGGAAGACGATCTCCCCATCAGTAAAGGGGGAGTCATTATGGTACCGAGCTCCCTTCTTCTAAGACACATCCTACCATTTTTATACTGGCTGCCGTGCCCTGCCAACTTCTGGGATTTCCCTCTGAGGATTCTCCCCCATCGTTAATCTTACCTTCTACTGAATGATGCCTATGTTTTAATATCACCCATAAAAAAAAAAAAAAAAAAAAAAAAAAGCCTCACCTCCGCTGGTGCTACATTACACCTGTTACACTGCCTCTTTGCTCCTCTGTTTAGCAAAATTCTTCTAATGAGTTATCTATACTTGCTGACTTCACAGAGCGCGACTCCTACTCTCTCTTGAGCCCAAGCCAAACAGGCTCTCCCCTCCTCGCCCACAACTGTTCTGGATATAACAAGAGTTTCCAAATTGGTCGCTGTCCCTCCGGTTTCTCATTCAAACTCCCTCTCCCCAGCCTCAACAGGGACAATGCAAGGGAGTTACCCCTTGCCTGGCACTCTTTAGTGAGGACCCATAATATTGAACAGGATAATATGCAAACTTACTAGAAGGGCCTTCTAGGCCCAGTTAGACTCCCAGAGCCAATAATGAAATAGTGGTCATTACCTTTTTGTCAAGTACTGATTGTGTGAGAGGTGCTGTTCCATGCACCTTTCACACATGAACTCATTTGATCCTCACAACAGCCTGTAAGGCAGGTTTATTATCGTTATCCCCATTTTGCATGTGAGGAAACTGAAGCACAGAGAGGTTAAGGAACTTGCCCAAGGTCACCCAGCTTGCAAGTGGTAGAGACAGAATGGGAAATCGTGCATTCCCACCTGGGCCCCCAGACTGGGAGTGACTCAAGGATGTGTTTAACCTCATCTGGCTTCCCATGCCTTTCACACGGTGTGGTATTTGGAGCCCACACAGATCTCCTTGCCCTTACCACCAGCTGCAGCACCAGCAGCTCTTTGCCTGAGGATTTCTCTGGCCACCAAACCTCATGTTACTTAGCTGTGCAGCAGGCTAGAAGAGCTGAGGAATTAACACCTCCCTCCCCTCAAGCAGCCCATAATCAATGACTGGAGGACATTGGTAAGTAAATACCCCAGCTCTCTCACTTCCTGGATAGGACAACTAACAGGTGTGTTCCTACACTCACTCCCAGACTTTCCCAGTGCAATTAAGTTGCCCACAGTGGTACCTTCCTCGATAACACATCCTTCACTGGCCACCTTCCCTACCCCAACTCTTCCTCACTTCCCCGCTATAGTTTCCTCGGATCATCTATTAAACTTCTCAAACAAACTACCTGTTCAGTCTACTTCTGGGAGACTCAATCTAAGACCTAGAGTTTGGTACAAAGGTATATTCATAGAGTTCTGCCTAACAGATGAGTCATTGCTCTCCCACATGAATAGAAATGAGTGTTGTCTAGAACGTGGCAAGAGAAAGATGTAAATGAAAAACCTTCTAGCTGTCCTCTGGCACAGTCGCGCTGCTGGCTAACCAGAGAATTGGCTTTAGAACAACTGGTGTTTCTCCAGCAAAATTCTTTGATTCAAGGAAAGGGTTGGTGAATTTCGCCCAACTTGGCATGAGTCTCTCAGATTCATGTTTACCTGAAACCCATTTCATTTCAGAACTCATTTCTACCACCCTGGAGCCAATCAGGTCGGCCTTAACAACTTCACATTCACAACCTTGACCATATCAGTGCATCATCTCTCTCTCTCAGTTTTTTTAAATAAGCTTTTTATTTTAGAATACTTTTGGATTTACAGAAAAGGCATAAACCCATCATTACTGGGCCCAAGTCTGGCTGCCTGCCCCAAACAAAAACCCTGGCCTGGCTTGCCAAAATCCATTACCCCAGGACATTCAGCTCCTGGTTTAGGCTTGTCAAAATCTTGTTACCAAAACCAAGTCCTGCTGCCGGCCCCGAACAAAAATAAACCACTCAAAAGTCAAATGTTGGTGAAAATGGAAGTCAATTTTTATTCAGGAATACCGGTGACCTGGGGAGAGATGTTAGGCTAACCCATCTTTTCAGTAAATTTGAAAGAGAATGGACGGACCAAAACCATCTCCCTAACTCAGACTTACTGAGGAGTTTTTAAAGAGGAGATTGAGGGAGTGGAACGTGGAAAGTGAAAAGCAGAAGGGAGGGGCTGTGGGGGCTCTGTGCAAGCAGCCAGGTGCAAGGTCTCACCAAGCCTCCATCTGGTTTCTGTTCTCACCCTTGGTGTTATCTCAGGGTCCTGCTGGAGGGTGGGATCAGCATAGCTTTATGGATGTCTTCCTGGGTTTCTCAGGGTCTGAGTAGTATGTGACTTTTGGCAAGTTTGCAGCTCCAGGCTGACTGGAAGACCACTTTACATTTATGTAAATAATGTCATCTTTCCCTTAACCAAGGTTCAAATTATCCAATAACCAGAGGAAAAGAGGAAACTCAGAGAAATGCATGCTAAGAGAAAAAAACAGTGACTTTTAAATCTTCCTACAGCCCAGGCAGTTTTATGTCCCAACATGGCTTTCAGTCCTGCTCACTCCAACAGCTTCACTCAGCTTACCCCATGGTTAACATCTTACAAAATGAGGGTGGAACAATGGAAAAGAAATAAGAAACCAACGTTAACTAAAATTCCAGGCTTTATTCAAATGTGACTAGTTCTTGCAGTAAGTCCTTTTCTCTGTCCCAGGATCCTACGTTGCATTTATAGTCACTTCTACTTTGATTTTCTATTGCTGAAGCAGCATGAGCCAGCCACTATTTTAAAAGTGTCTATTCGCTTGATCCTCATAACGACTCTATGAAGTAGATAACCATATTTCTCTGATAGGAAAAAATAGAGTTTGACAGCCGCAGCAAAGTCATAAAAATCAGGAAGTTGTGGATCTGTGATGTAAACACACAAAGTCCAGTTCCAAAGTCTGTATTCTTATTTACTACACTATGTCATTTCTTGGAAGAGAAGAGAAGCTCTTTTTCAGTTTCCTCCTAAGCAATATTATTCATGAAGTCACATTGATCTGTTTGTTATGCATTTCCTAATACACTTTAAATTAAATATATCACTGTTAAAACAAACAGCATGCATCTTTCTAGACTCAAATAATAGATGAGATGCATTTCACACTTTTGAAAGCTGCCAGCATGTACCCTTCCTGAAAGTTTCAATGCACAGAGCTAAGCTGAGGGCCTTGGGAAAATCTCCTGACAGTAGCACCCTACAGTTTGCAAAATGCTTTCACTGGTTGCTGCCTACGTTCACAAACCTGTGCTTGGTTGACCGCCTTCTGTGGGCCTGCCATAGAAAAGTCTACACAAAATCCAATGTTCATGTGTTAATTTCCCAAGGCTACCATAACTACTGAGTGGCTTAAAACAACAGAAATTCATTCTCTCTCAGTTCAGGAAACCAGAAGTCCCAAATCAAGATATCAAGATGTCAAGAGGCTTGCTTCCTTCTGGGTGCTCCATTCCATTCCTCTCTCCTGGCTTCTGGTGGCTGCTGGATCCTTGGCATTCCCTGATTTGTAAATACATCACTCCAGTCTCTGCCTCTGCGTGGCCCTCCCTTCTGCATGTCTCTGTGTCTCCTCCTTTTCTGTTTTTTATAAGGACACTTGTCATTGGATTCAGGGACCACTCTGTTCCAGGATGATCTCAAGAACCTTACCCAAATTACATTTACAAAAACCCTAAATCTAAATAAGGTCACACAAGGGCTGGCCCGTGGCTCAGTCAGGAGAGTGTGGTGCTGACAACACCAAGTCAAGGGTTAAGATCCCCTTACCGGTCATCTTTTAAAATAAAGTCACACAGTCTGAGATTCCAGGTGGACATGAATTTGGGGGGAACACTATTCTACCCACTGTAGTCATGTTATAAATTCTCTCTCGGAAGTCTGGAGCAGAGAGGGAAAGGGGGAGGCAGTCAGTTAGAAGCAGCGAGAGATGCAAAGATCCATAGAGACAGAAGGTGCTCAGACATGAGGCACAGAAGCTACAAGGAAGCAGGAGCCAAGAGGCAGGAAAAAGGGCATTTGAGAAAACTGTCAAAGGGCTGGTTGGAACTGACACAAGAGAAAAGGAGGCGTTCTCTCCAAAATGATGGGGGAGTAGCAACCTCCACCTACTGGAGTTTGAGGCTGCCTAAGGGAGTTTCTACACCTTGCACACAAACAGCCCAGGTCAAGCTCCTTGATGTAGTCTTGACAAGAGGGCTCAGGAGCCAATCTGGTGCAGGAGTTGAGGGCAGGCTGCAAGGAGGCAAAGCTAACTGGAAATAGCTAGTCCAGATAGATGGCTTCCCCCAGAAGTGCAGCTGGGATGATGTCAAGAAAAGGTGACTGGCTGGTGCAAAGAGACATATGCTTTAGAACCTCGAGATGCAACAACCTCCAAACAGGTTTTCCCACCTTCCCTTTTTCTCTTCTGAGATCATGTTACTCATATTGAGCACATAGTTCTCAGACCTCTGCTCTGACGGTTCCTCTCCCTTGGTCTTAGTAGGGGTGGGATTCACAAATGTGCACATGGTCATGTTCCACGAACACAACCTCCTCACTGCTCCCGAAGAGGAAGCCATCCCACCCCTGGTCCTACCTCCACCCCCCACAAAAAAACCCAGCAATGAGAACCAACTGCAATTTTCTCTGCTCGTTCTAGGCATTGAAAGAGGCAGCCTTTTTAAAAATGTACTGTAACAGAAATATAAAAGATGGACAGTGATGGACCGTCCATCTGGAGATGGTGCACAACATTCTGAATGTACTTAACGCCACTGAACTGGACACTTAAAAACAGTTAAGACAGTAAATCTTATGTGTATATTGCTACGATTAAAAAAAAAATTGAGAGCCAGCCTGTGGCTCACTTGGGAGAGCCTGGTGCTGACAACACCAAGTCAAGGGTTGGGATCCCCTTTCCCCTTACCGGTCATCTTTAAAGTATATATATATATATATATATATATATATATATTAAGGAAAAGAAGGAGCGAGCCTAAGCCAGACACAAAGGACAAATATTGAATGATTCCACTTACATGGAACAGAAGCAGTCAAGGACTAGAGTCACCCAATTCATAGAGACACAAGTAGCATACAGATTACCAGGGGCTGGGGGAGGAAGGTGAGGAGTGAGTGTTCAATGTGGACAGAGTTTCAGTTCTGCAATATGAAAAGAGTTCTGGAGATGGATGGTGGCAATGGTTGCACGACAATGTGAATGTACTTAATGCCACTGAATGGTACACTTAAAATGCTTAAAATGGTAAATTTTATGTTATCTATATTTTACCACACTATAAATAAATAATATACAAGGGTACTCCAAAAAGCTCTTGGAAAAGTAGAATTAAAAGATTAATACAAATCCTAAGGCTGGCCCGTGGCTCACTTGGGAGAGTGTGGTGCTGATAACACCAAGGCTGCAAGTTCAGATCCCATATAGGGATGGCCGGTTAGCTCACTTGGGAGAGCGTGGTGCTGACAACACCAAGTCGAGGGTTAAGATCCCCTTACCGGTCATCTTTAAAAAATAAAAAAAAAAAAGATAATACAAATCTTTCCATGAACATTTTGAAGTACCAGGAGGTTACTTCAATATGAGTGTGTGTATAAATATGTGTGTGCATGTATAATATACATAGTTATATATAAAATATGTAATATTTATATATTACATTAATAATTATAATTATATAATACAGTATAATATATAACAATGATATAATGTTTTATATATAAAGTAGCGAACAAAAGAAAGCCCATTTGAGGAACATTCTACGAAATACCAGCCAGACCACTTCAAAGCTGTCAAGATCATGAAAAACAAAGACTGAGAAACTGCCACAGACCAGAGGAGACTAAAAAGACGTGGCAACTAAATTCAATATAGTACCCTGGATTGGATCCAGGAACTAAGAAAAGGACAATCCTGGAAAAACTGGGAAAAGCAAAATAAAGTCTGCAGTTGAGTTTATAGTAATGGGCCAAAGTTAATCTTTTAGTTTCAGCAAATGTATCATGGTTATATAGGATGTTAACATTCAGGGAAGCTGGGTGAAGGGTAGATAGAAAGTCTCTTACTATAATTGTAGCTTTTCTGTATGTCTAAATATATATATGTGGATAAAGATATAGATATACATATCTATATATATTTTAGAAGTACCCAGCACCCCTTCCCTGATGGCTTTGTCTTGACAGGGGAATTGCCCTCTTGGCCCAGATCCTGAAGGGTGTCAGGCGGGTCGGCATCCTGGCAAAAGGCCTCCTGCTGTAAGAGGACAGTAATGTGCACCTGGCTCTGCTGTGCTCCCAGAAGGCAACGCACGCTCTGCTCTGGAGGATTGCCAAGCAGCTGGTCCTGCAGCTCCCGGTAAGGTCCCCTTGGCGTCTGGCCACGAACCGCTCCCAAGAGCCCCTCGGGCTCCTAGACAGGGCTAACTTTGTTTCTACACAAGTTTAAGAAATAAGACACATCAGTTTTAGAAACCAACCAGAGTTTACAGTTGCAAAGAGAGAGGGCTAGCAACCTTAGGGTCCCTTTATGAAGCAAGTTCAGTTTGAGACTTAAAAACATGCGGCCTTATAAGTCCAAGGTCATGGGTTCAGATCCCCGTATCAGCCAGCTGCCAAAAAAAAAAAGACTTGAAAATAATCTAAATGTCCTTCCACTGAGGAATGACAATTCATTTGACATCCACCCAACAGAACTGTAACCTGCCATTAAAAAGGGTAAATAAGGGCTGGCCAGTTAGCTCACTTGGTTACAGTGTGGTTTTATAACACAAAGGTCAAGGGTTTGGATCCTCATACCAGCCAGCCACCAAAAAGTAAATAAATAAATTCATCATCTTAGGTTAAAAAACAGTCTTCCCAGAGCAGTGTCTTCTTCGTAAATTCAGCATTGCTCTTTACATATGAAGGTTCTGTTGTCTTTTCATATTTCTATACATGTGCACTCCTGGAGGGCTGAGGCTGTGTCTTAGTCACTTGGAAACTCTGCATGCCTGGTTCAGGGCCTGGCACAAAAGCAGCGAGTACGTGAAGGCCAACGGGATGAACAGGGACACACCAGCTGTGTCATGGCTTGTTCACACATGACTCTTGGCTGGAGTAATGTGGCCTCATGTTGTATTCACACCTCCTAGACGGTGACCGAAGACAAGTACAAAGTCTCCTCTGACCCTGAAGCCAACATTGTCATCTCCTCCTGTGAGGAGCCCAGGATGCAGGTCACTGTGTCCGTCACCTCGCCCCTGATGCGGGAGGACCCCTCCATGGACCAAGGTGCGGCCAAGCCCTTCTGTCCTTAACCCCCATCCCCCAGGGTGCTGCTGATGCTCAGGCCTGGAGCAGCGTCCACCTCTGTTCTGGGCAAGGAAGGCCATGGCCACAGCCTTCCAGTACTTCCATCCCCCCCCCACCGGATGCCGTGGGCCACACAAGAGCTGGGTCTTGGGGCAGCACAGTAAATGAGTCAGTGACAGAGGGTCAGATGGGCTCAGAGCCCGGGCTGCGGGCTCTGCCCTCTCTGACCACCAAACCAGCACTGGGCCCCTGCTTCCCCTGACAGTGACACCTGGCGGGAACATGGCAGGAAGGGACAGGTCTGAGCAGTTTCTAAAAGTCACAGCAGAAACTCGATTTGACTTTGTCCATCCGTCACAGGGGGCCACCGCAGACCCTGCTGGTCCCAATGCCGCTTGTTTCAGATATGGGGGTTCAGGGAGGACTTGAAGCCAGATTTGCAGCATCTGGGAGAGTAGAGAGGGTGCGGGAGGCCAGAGGGCGGCGAGGGCTGGTGCCAGAAACACCCTGCGTGCCTGCACTCCCTGGAGTATCAGCCACTGTGGAACCTCCTGGAACAGTCTCTAGCACTACTTCCCAAACTCCAGTTATTCTTGAACCCCCTTCCTGACTTTTTTGGTCATCCCTGAGGGCCATGAATGGCTAAGGTTTTTCTTTAATTAAATTCATTTCTTTAACTTAAGTTTTTTTTTAAAAAAAAAAAAGCTTTTGAACCATAAGTGGAAAGCTGCTGGATTATAGCTGAAGGCCCTGAAACAGCACACGGGGAGGAGCCAGGGACTGTCCGGGCGTTAAGACTAGCGGCCACTAGAGGAGGCTCGGTCCTGGCCTGGCCAGATGGATTGAGAGACTGGAAACCCTTCTGTGAGGACCAGTCTTTGATAGGTGACAGGTGGGCCCACCAGGAAACCACACTTCCTGTCAGCTACTTTTTCCCTAGGTTTCCTCTCCCCAACCCAGCGTGGCAGGGTCAGCTTTTGCGACCCCCTCCCATATGTACACCCCACTTCCATCTCGTCCCTGAGGAGGAAATTGCCCATGATGGACAGACGGACGGACAGATGGACAGAGATCAACAAGGGTATTTATGGATTATAGTGACGTCACATGCCCCAAATAAACCAGGGCCTGTTGTCATACTTTCTATAATGAAATGGGAAGAATGTTCTCGAAGCAGTGATGAGAAGAAAAGGAAAATACACCTGCACTGCTCCTGACACTGGGGCCTTTGTCATCAGTGACAGGGCGTGCTGAAATCTGATCCACTTTCTCCCTCGTCGTGATGCATTTGGAAGTTTCTGGAAATCTGGCTTCATGCACAGTTTTACCTCTTTACCTTAATTGCTGACCAAGAGAGTGGGTGCTGAACTCAGTAGCAATCAGTAAAGGCCTTTCTCATTGGAGCAGGGGACTCCATGGGACATGAGGTTTTTGCAGGAATGGTTTCCCTGGTCACTCTTGTTTCTTCTAAAAGGAATGGAGGAATCTCAGCCAGACCCCAGAGATGTCCTGAGCCTGGAGAAGTGCCTTGAGTCCTGGCTGCCCTCTGCTGTGCCAAGTGGTTCCAGGTGTGGGGTGGAGGGGCGACGTCCCTGAACGGAGCTCAGAGACACTAGTGCCACCTGCACTGCACCCGCAGCTGCATGGGCTCTGAGCACAGACAGGGCGTCCCTGGGCGACTCCTCGGCTCCTCGTTGCTCAGCCCGCTTGTTCCTGCTGAGCACTAACCCACTTAGTGCTTGGCTGATCGGGTCAGGAAACTTGGAAGGAGGGACTGCTGCTCTTCAGGTGGAGACACTGCATCCTGCGGCCACCAGATGGCCAGCACCTGGCCTGGCACTAGTTCAGTTGTGCTCGTGGGGAAGTGTACTCCACTTACACCCACTGCCCTCGAGGCCAGCCAGGCCGGGTCCCTGTGTCCCTCCCTGGCCTTCCCCTGCATCGGAGTCTGCTGCCCCGTGAGTCAGCCTTCTTCCCGCCTGTGGCCACGTTACCTGGGTTCTGTGGGTCACGGTGCCCAAGCACTAACAGTGTGCTTCCCCCACAAAGGCACAAACCAGCAGCCTGCAGCCATGTGTGACTGTCCTCAGGGTCCTCTGGGACCTCTGCCAGCATGTGCCCACCTGGGGGGTCCTGCCGGCCTGGGTAAGGCAGCTTATGGTGGCTGGTCCCTTCTACCATCCCTGAGGGGCTCTGCAGCCCCAATGGCCTAGAGAAAAATGCCCTCCCTCCTGAGTGCAGCTCTGCATGAAGGGGCCAGAATATGCTTTAGCCCAAGAGAGGGCAACAAGGGTGGGGAATCATGGAGCCCCGTGGGAGGGGACCAGGCCTCTACTGGGGCCCCATTTGCCTGTCATTACTGGAAATCCCAAAGCTGGCAGAAGAAGCCAGGATCACATGCAAATGCGTGTCCATGGGAATGTGCGGTGTTTGCCGAGACCTGTTGACACCAGAGAGGGGTGGGGGGGGCAAGACAGAGGGCAGGGAGCCAAGTGACTTCTGGGAGGCCTGGCCTGGACCCACCTGCTCTGTGGCCCTAACACCCCCCATTTGATAGGCTCCTGAGCCCATCCCTATGGAAAGAGGAGAGAAGAGAGGATGCGAGGACCCCCGAGAGGCTCATGGAGCAGCCCCCATGCCCCCAAGTGACACCCCCAAGTCCCTGCCTGACCCCCACACCTTCCCACCAGCCATACCAGCCACCCCTGCTCGGTCTCCTCCCTGCTCCCAGGGTCCCCATCTGTCGAGGGATTGCATCTTGTCCCTGCGCCCCTTACCAATCTCTTTTCTGATCATTCACACACACACCCTGCTCAGTCCAGAACATGACACTGCGTGTAGGTCTGTAAGCCACTTAACCCTGGCGTCCACTCTGGGGCAGGCGGCTGAGGCCCAGCATGAGAAGGAAGGAAGGTCTGGAGGCTGCACGCAGTGGGGGCTGGAGGCCCCTCTCCCGCCAGAGCCCAGTTCTCATACACACAGCCCCCACACATCCTGGCCGGCCTACCCTTGACGTTATCCACAACCCGGGCCTCAGTGTCTGCCCAGTGTCAAGGGGAAATGTCCGTGTCCAGAGGAAATGTTGGCACACTGTGGCTGAGGGGGTGTGACCTCAACTAGATGTCCCGTGGGGCACAGGTGGGGAAATGGAGGCTTACAGAGGTGAAGAAACCTGCCCACAGCCATGCCAGGTCACAGCCACATTCCACAGAAGCCCCGTGGTCACCCTCCTCTGTGGAAGTTCAAATGGTTAGGGAAAGAGCTGGGAAGGGCCTCCTGTCCCAGGGCCCCCAAACCCTCCCCAGGCTGAGCCACAGTAGAGTCACTTCCAGAGGGAGGGGACTGGCCGTGGCCTCCCCAAAAGCACCACATCTACTCTGTGCCCCACTGCCCAGGCCATGGAGCTGCTGGTGGTGAAGGCCCTGAGCAGCACGACTGGGCCCCTGAGCCCTGGGGATGCCATGAGTCATGTCCTGGAGTGTGTGACCACAGGGATGCTCCTGACAGATCAGTCACTGTGGAAGGAGAACCTGGCATGTTGGCAGCAACTCACAGAGGCCCAGGATGGTAGCCATGGTACACAGAGGGCCACCGTCATGGACACTCGAGAAGACGGTTCCCCATGCCAGGCATGGGCCTCACACATGAAAAGCAGATGTGTGGTGGCACTGGGACACATTCACACTAGGGAGGGCAGAGGAAGGCCAGTGATGGAGTTTGGATGTGTTGTCCCCTCCAAAACTCATGTGGAAATCTGATCCCCAATGTGGCAGTGGTGGAAACTGATTGAGTCATGGGGCAGATTCCTCATGAATGGATTAATGCTCTCCCTCGGGGAGGGGGGATTAATGAGTGAGTTCTCGCTCTATTAGTTCCCATGAGAGCTGATTGTTTAAAGGACCCTGGCACCTCCTCTTTCTCTCTCTCTCTCTCTCTCTCTCTCTCTCTTGCTTTCCTCTCGCCATGTGATCTGCTTGTACCCGCTGGCTCCCTGCCGCTTTTCTGCCATGAGTAGAAGCAGCTTGAGGCCTGTACCAGATGCAGCTGCCCCAGAATCGTAAGCCAAATAAACCTCTTTCCTTTATAAATTACCCAGTCTCTGTTATTTCTATTATAGCAACACAAAACGGAGTAAAACAGCCAGTCATAGCAGGAAGGGGATCTGCCCTCTGTCTGTGAGCACAGCAGGTTGTTCTAGATGGCCGCTCCCGCTGCGGCCACCCAGAGCTGCTCAGGTGAGCACCTTCCCAAGAACATGCAAAGGAAATAGCCAGAAACTCAAATGATGGGCGTGTGCACAGCTGGTCAACACGGTGTGTCTCGTCACAACAGCAGAAGGAAGAGAGAGCATCACAGTGCACTCGGGGCAGGTGGAAGTCACACAATCAAAATGGCACTTTCCAGTAATTGCTAGTGACACGGGATGACATTAAGTGAAAAAGGAAGATAAAGCATTGGGCCCCTTGCAGGAGCCATGTATCTATGCATACACACAGGTGTGCTCTTGCACAAATGGGCACATGCACACACAGCCAGGAGGAGCCCTGCCCAGCATGTCTGGTGGGGCCATGGGGAACTCCCGCATGCCCCCAGGTGGGACCTTGTGCCGGCTGAGGGTGGGCTAGCCCAGTATGGCCTGTGGATCAGGGGTGCCATGGGCACAGGGGCAGACCCCCCTGGGGTCCCCCGGCATGGCAGAGTGACCGTGTCATTGGCATTTTCTCACGAGGGTGTTCTCTCGTTCTTTGCTGCCTCCACTTCCCCCCATGACAAAGGGCCCAGGCTCCAGGATCCCTGTGAGAGAGACCAGATGGATGCCCTCAAGCCCATGACCCTCCAGGAGTGGGATGATGTGACAGCCAGAGCCCAGATAGGAAGGCCAGGCCCCCCAAGGCAGCCCAACTCCAGGCAGGGGTTGCACCCAGGTCCCAAACTCTGTTTGCAGATGAGCAGCTTCTCCTGAAGTGGTCTAGGGCTCCCCTTCCCTCCTTGCAGAGGGGACAGGAGAGTGACTGTGGGTAGCAGGACCAGGCCTTGGACTGACAGCTCAGGGCCATCTCAGAGGGTTTCACTGGCTGGGACTGTCCTGGGAGCCCCTCCACCCTTCACTGTGGTCCATAAATACCTGGCATGGCCAGCCTCAAACACCCGGGCGGGGCACGGCCAGGGCCCCCTGTGGGTTCCTTGTCTGCAAATTTGTGGATAAGAAGTCTTCCAGCGGTACAAAAATCAAATCACATTGGGTCTGACATTTGTGAATTGCCTTTAATGGGAAAAGTCAAATTGCATGCACTGCAGAATCTGGGTCCCTCTAGTGAGGCAGGAAAAGCTGGTGCTCTGAGAAGCATCAGGGCACCAAGGGACTCCCAGTGAAATTCCTCTTGCCCTGTGGTGACTGGAGTTCAGCATTTGCAAGAAGGGTTGTCCCAAAGGGCCCAGAACAGGCCCAGCTGGACCATGTGCAACCCCATTCACAAGCCTTCTTGGGTCCTTGGTATCCTAGGGAGTGGCAGGGAGGGGGGTGCTGATGGCCTTGTCTCCTGCAGCATGCCCTGAGCATCCTGGCCTTCCAGCAGATCCAAAAGGATCCTGGGCATGGGCCCCCTGCTGCTGCCCTGGAGCAGGCCTGAGGCCCACTTCCAGAAGAGGCAGGAGGAGGGGGACAAGGCTGAGGAGGTCACTGGGGAGAGCAAAAGGTGCCGCTGGGGTGGAGAGGAGCTCACGTGAGCTGATGCTTCCCCATGGGCCTGCACACTCTGCACACCTGCACATCTGCACATCTGCACACCTGCACAGGTGCATGTTGATGAGCTGCTGTGACCTTCCCCGCCCCCAGCATTGGACAATGGTGTTTTCCTTTTGAGTAATGTTCTGTAGGATTCTTTAAAACACTTGCACTTGACTTGTTCATAGAATCTCACCACCCAGCACCATGAGCGCCTCGGAGCAGCTCCACCACCACCACCACAGCAGGCCCTGGTCCCCCATGGCTGGCCAGGCAGACAGTGTAAGACAATATCCCAAACTGTGGTATTTCCTGAGAGCTTTAACTCACCCTATGGTGCATGGAGGGTTTGGGTGTTTACACTGCTTCCTTGGGATGCCCCTGTGCTGGGTGGATTTGAAATGATGTGAGCCCTATGTCAGAGATTCAGGAGGAGGCCACAGGAGGCAGGCCAAGGAGGGTGGGGTGTTGGGAGCTGGGTGGAGTAAGGGGGCCAGCATCACGTCCCCATCCCCCCCTGGTGTGCAGACAAGCCCAAGGGAGCACCCGGGCCTGGGTCCCCAGACCCCAAACCCAGCTTGCTCCAAACAGACCCCCACCAACCTGAAGCTCCAAAGCCTGGGGAGGGCCACAGGGCCAGTGTCCCCCCCAGGACACTGCTAAGTCCCCCCTTTGAATCATCTGTGACCCCACAGTCTGACCCTGACCCAAGAGCTTCCCACCCTGCCCCACCCCACCCCATACTACTGAATGCTTTCTACAGAGAGGAGCTGCTCTGTGACTGTCATTGAGGCCTAGATTCTGTCATCCGCCTTCCCTCTCTACCTCTCTCCCTCCCTCCCTGACATAGGTCTTGGCCATGCTGGGGCAGGGGGTCCCAGTGCTCCCCCTCATGGGAGCAGGGTTCAGGGTGGGCAGGCACCTCCTGGCACAGGTGGATGTGGGGGACCCCTGCCCAGCCACAGTCCCACCTCGCCCTAATCTCTCCCTTTGTGAGGAGTTTCTTTGACAAAGAAAAGTCCATCCTTGGACAGACATGGTCTGTGGTCATTTGATTCATTCTGTTCCATTTCTACATGTTTCAAGGACACCCATGTGTGGCCAGCATCTGGATGTTTTTGTATAGCTACCTGGAAATGGAGGGGTGGGGAATAAAGGAGATCTACTTGTCCTCTGGTATAGGCCATTCACTCCTTCACTCGGGGGGCAGGTGACCCTGGATGCCAAGCCCTCTGCCTCCTTCCCAGGGTCTCATCTAGAAATCCTATCGCTTCCTTCTAGTCTCTCCATCCCCAGCAGCAATTGCTTCTTACACCCTTGAGAGGCCACACTGCACTGCGTGTAAGACCCCAGATCCAAACAAGGCCCCCACAAGAACCAATCTGTGGGCTCGCTGGTTGTAAGGTGGTTAGAGCATGGTGCTGATAACACCAAAGTCCAAGGTTCTGTCCCTGTACTGGCCAGGCACAAAAATAATAATGATAAATAAAATGTTGACTGGAGAGGTACAGATATTTAAAAACAACAACAACAACAAAAAAAATACAGAGTCCATCTGCCGCCCTTTCCCTTGACCTCTCCACTTCAGACTCACTGTCTCTGCTGAGCTACCCCAGGGCCTTTGCACATGCAGCTCCCTCTGCTTGGTGAGCTCTTCCTCTGACCTGGTGGCCTACTCCTCCTCCCCTCCTTCAGGTCTCAGCTCAAAGGTCACCTCCCCAGAGAGGGCTCCCTGACTGCCTCAGCCTGTCATGAATCCTATTTGCTGTCGTTATACCACATATCACCAATTAAAATGGCTTATCTGCCTTCCTCTTGAGAACATGACTTCTGCACAGGCAGGAAGCGTGTCTGCCTTGCTCACCACTGTATCTGCAGTTTTGGAACAGGCCAGGCACACACTGGCAGCTGGTCACATCTTGGTTTGATGCTTCGAGCCCTGCTCTGACACCTAGAGAGTCCCTTCCCAGCAGTGAAGAGGACACTGTTTGTTTCCATCTCAATGTGGGAGAGAGACTCCAGCTAGGACGGTGGGGAGAAGGGAAAGGGAAGGGAGGAGGGGCTCGCCTTGGTGACAAGGAGAGGGACATGGCAGGTGTAGCAGAACCACTGGCCACATTTGCAAACTGGTTCCCTCCCTCGCATCCTGGCGGGGCAGCTCTCGAAAGCCTTCCCACCCCTGTCTATGTTCCTGTCCTGGGCTCCCAGGGAGGGCAGACATTCTCCCTCCCCACCAGGTGACTGAAAACCAACTAAGTGACAAAGAGTTAAGTCAGCCCTCCTAGCAACTCCAAAATGCCAAGTTCCAGCGACGCAACAGCAAAACCAAGCAGCTGGTTAGGAAAGATCTGGTCCAGATTAGTGGGCCTTGTGGGCAGTGCCACGCACTAAAGGCCTAAAGAGCAGTCACTCTGGCTGTCTCCCTCCCACCCACCCCACCACAGCCCTCGTCCCACCAGGCAGCAGACCCAAGCGCTGGCCGGTGGTGGCAGGAAGACACCAGACTGCTCGGGTGGAGAAGCCGCCCCAGAGAACCCGAATGAGCGGGGACCTCAGGCTGTGGAATGCAGGCGGCAAGCCAGTTCCTAGGAGACGTTGGTGAGTTTGGGAGGGGTGACGTGGCCGTGCGGGCAGGGCTGGAGCTGAATCTGGCAGGAGAGATGGAAGGGAAGGGCAGATCTGTCACCTGCATCTGCAAGGTCACTGATAGCATGGAAGGATAGCCACCAAGATGCACCGCATGCCCCAGCCCCAGCAGGTCCCAATCGGCGGTTCAGGGAGCATCTTCAAGGCTCGGATGGTTCCGCGGCTTGCTAGGGGAAGTGTTGGCTCCATCGTCTCCCTAGTGGGCTCCTTAGCTGAGCTTCTGGGGCTGAAAGATGTCTCAGGAAACCAGATTGTGGCTCTGCTGAGTGAACAAGCCAGAGGACCCATGTTTCTCACTAAGGTGGAGGAGGCATCTGGGGGTGCCTTCCTGTTCATGTCTGCCCCAGTTTTAAAAATGAAATGTATTGGGAAACAGATATTTGTACATCCATGTTCACAGCAGCATGATTCACACTAGTTAAAAGCTGGAACAACCCAAGTGTCCCTCAGTGGATGGACAAACACAACATGTCCATTGCACACTGGAATACTACTCAGCCTTGAAAAGGAAGGAAGCTCTGACACACACTACAACATGGGTGGACTTTGAGGACATTGTGCTCAGTGACAGAGGCCAGACACAAAAGGACAAACACTGTATGATTCCACTCACAGGAGGTCCCTAGAGTCATCAGATCCATAGAGACAGAAAGTAGAATGGGGGCTGTCAGGGTTTGGGGACAGATGGGCAGTGAGTGTTTAATGGGGACAGAGTTTCAGTTTGGGAAGATGAGAAAGTTCTGGAGATGATGGTGGTGATGGTTGCACAATAGTGTGAATGTGCTTAAAGCCACTGAGCTGTGCACTAAACGTGGCTGAGAAGGTGAATTTTATGTTACATGCTTTTTACCACGATAAACTTCTTTTGATGTACTGGTTTTTCCCCTTATAAAAAACTTGGAAAATTCAGAAAAATAAAAAAAGGAAAACAAAACAGTCAACTGCTATTAACGCTCTATCTCCCTCCAGCTGTTTCTTTGTTTGTTTGTTTTAAAATGCACCCTCGGTTATGGGTGGACCGTTTATACCATTTGTATTCCTGCTTTTCTCCACTTGACATTATAACAACTTTGATTTATCACCTGTTTACTGTGTGCTTTACATTTATACTTGATCTAATTTAATTCTTTTGACAACCTTATGAGACATCATTTTTTTAAAGTGGTAAAATACACATAAAATTCACCACTTCGACCATTTCAAAGTGCATAATTCACTGTCAGTACATTCACAATGCTTTGTAACCATCACTATCTAATTCCAGAACATTCTATCACCCCAAAAGGAAGCCCTGTCCCCATCAGCAATTGCTCCTCAGCCCCTCCCTCAGCCCCCAGCAACCACAAATCCACTGTCTGTCTCTGTGGATTGGGCTGTTCTGGACATTTCATATAAATGGAATCATACACTGTGTGGCCTTTTGTGTCTGGCATCTGTCACTGAGCATGACATATTCAAGTTTCATCTACACTGTAGCATGTGTCAGAGCCTCACTCCTTTTCACGGCTGAGTAATATTCCACATTGTGTTTACCCATTCATGAGTTGGTGGACACTTGAGTTGTTTCCACTTTTCAGCTATTATCAAGAGATAGAATTTTTGATAGCTGCATAATATTCCATCAAATGAATGTTCTGGGGAACATTGCTTAACTATTCCCCTACTAGTGGACATTTAGATTGTTTTTGTATTATAAATTACACCACAACAGACTGTTCCTAAGCAGTTGGGATTCTGTCACTCCAATAGATGCCCAAGAATGGAATTTCTTGACCAAAGGGCATGAACATATTAAGGCGTGTGAAACTTACATGCAATAAATTGCCTTCCAAATGAGCTTTGCCAGTTTCCCTGTCATTGCAAATGAAGGGCCCTTATTCTCTGCTCCCAGGTTAGGACTGTGCTCATTTTAAAAATGCTTTTCTGCACATGGATATGAGTTTAACAGTTAGGTTTCTTTCTGGGATGTCTTCTCAACCTCTCTTTCATCTTCTCATTCATTCAACATATGCTTATTGAACACCTATGTTGTGTCCTGGGCCATCACTCATGGGGTTTCTATATTTATCCCATTGAGAATGTTGAAATGTGTTCAATAGAAAATCAGCAAACACTCACCACCTGATAATAGTCATGGGCTGGCTGGTTAGCTCACTCGGTTAGAGGATCCCTGTGCTAGCCAGTCACCAAAACAATAAAATAAAATAAAAATGAAATGAAAGGCATACACAGAATGGTGACCTCAGATGTCATCCTTCTCTTTACTTCCAGAACACTGGCCACCAGGCTATGAGAAAAAACCTACAGAGGCTGTTGGTGTTTGGGGATTCCTCTACAGTGGCCGGCTCCCCCATAATGCCCCCAGAGGGGAGCTGCCCCCGAGCTGAGGAGCTTTCTGTCACCTCTGTAGCACTCCACTCATAAATGTTAGCCAACAAAGAGACCAAAACCCACAAAGAGAAAATAAAAATAACTTGGAGAAGAGAGAACAGTTTCAGAAAAAAAAAAATAACTCTTATGTGTATTATCTTCAAAGAGATAATAGAAGATACAACAGCCAGGAAGCAAGTATAGGTTGGCCTTTTAAAGAGGAACAATCAAAGAACCAGAGCAAGCCCTTGGAAACCAAAAATCTGATGGTCAAAATGTCAACAGAAGGGTTGGAAGAAAAAGTAAAGGAAATTTCCCAAAACGACAAAAGGGAAGGGGAAAAAAGCAAGAAAATGAGAGTCTCCACCCAGGAAATGCAACATATGACAAGAAAGTGTTCCAGAAAGAGAGAACATAGAAACCAAAGTGGAAAAATCACCAATTATATCATTCAAAGAAGTTTGCCAGGAAGAGAACACATGACAGAGCCCACCAAGTGCCCAAGCAGTGGGTGAAAATAGCCCCATACAAAGCCCAAGACCATGAGACTGTAGGCTGTGGGTAAGAAGATTCTACAAGCTTCCAGAGAGAGAGAGAGAGAGAACATGTGACAAGCAGAGGATGAGAGAGCTGGACAGTTTCAGAACATTCAGCTGCCCAAGACTGGAAGCTGAAAGACATAGGGCAAAGGAAATTATCCACCTCCCAGAATACTGTTCTCAGCCAAACCACCAATTTTACACAGGAGGGTAGGAGGAAAACACTTTCTCTGGAAACCCTAGGGGGCACACATTCCCCCCCCCAAAAAGGGAGTAAACCAAGAAACAGGGAAACCTGGACCCAAGAAATAGGAACTACATCCCAGGAATCCCCATGGACTGAAGAAGAGAGAGGCCAAGACCACAGCTGGGTGGCAGCAGCCACAGGAGTGGAGAAGTCAGTTCTGCTGGACAGGCTGTGGGGGAAAAGGAGTCGCAGACACAAAAACTCCAGGCGTTTACCAACTCTAGGGAAATCAAAAAGCATATCCTAGAAAATAAGTATTCCTTTGGCATGGTTCTTGCAGCCTGGTACCTCCACCAGCCCGGACACCCCAGAGCTGTCGGTGGCTGGGCCCAGGCTTCCCACAGTGGGCGAGCAACTTACAGGAAGAACTTCTCCACCACTTGCAGGTAGTGGTAATCAGGGGAGCTGCTGTCCAGGAGATGAAAGCAGGTGGCAAAGACGATGATGGCGTTGAGCCCTTCATCGTAGTACCCTGGGAAGAGGCAGCCAGTGAGTGGTCTCCTGCCCTGAGCCCTGAGCCATGCTGTGCATTATCTCCCAAGTCCACCTCATCTCTGACCAGCCCCTTCATGCTGCTCACACGCTCAGGAGGGTACAGCTCTGAGTCACAGCAGCCTGGAATGGGGAGTGACAGCTACCATCAGAGGCACCCCCATGTGGGCACCCAACACAAATCCCAACTTGCATCCCTTGTCTTTCCATTCTTTTTTAAGTACCTCCAGCAATTACACACTAAGACAAGCAATGATCAGAATCTCAACAGGCAACCGAAGTGTAACACTCTGTAACAAAAGTGACAAAGAGATCCCCAGAAAACTCTCTCTTCTGTTCCCATTATCCCAAAATAAGAGTTGACAGAAGCATCAGCAAGCAATGCTCTCAATACAAATGAGGAGGGAAGCCAGATGTAAATCCTCAAATCTTTCTCAAAATGAGATGACTTCCTCCACGGTGACCCCTCCCTCATCCCAAACACAAGGAACAACCTGTGCCCCAACAGCAACTCTTCAGCCCCCCCCCCCTTGCAATACAGATATCTCTGTTCCCAAGTTACAGATTGATAAGAGCCCCATTAAACCAAATATCGTCTTTCCTAAGAAATGTTGGGGACTCTACTCAGGACATGGAAGACAACAGTAGCATTGACAAGCCAGAAGATACCACCCCCCATAGTACAGCAGGTGATGAGGCACCAGCAATCAAACCTTCCCAGAATATTTCCTGCACCCAGCAGACCCCTCTTATTTGCCGCATCCCCAGCTGACTCTCAGAACATCTTCTACTGGTCAGGGGCACTAGAGGAAAAGGAAGGACGGAGGTGGGGGTGAGGCTGAGAGGTGTAGAGAGAAGTAAGGAGTATAAGAAAAAAGCTGTGCTGCAGAGGCACAAAGGTATTCCGCACCCACCCTCCCACTTTCTGCTTCACGTCTCAGCTACCTTTTTTTGTCTTTCCACTTAGAGCTCTGAGGAACACACTGCAAACTGATAGATGCTAGTTGAGGCTCTTTTCTGCCCTAAAATTCTATCTTTCTCTTACCATGAACATCGTTAATGACATGTTCAGAACACCTGAATCTAATATTGACAATCAACTCTTTTGACCATTGAGATAATTACCTAATGCCTCACGCCAAGCTCACACACAGACACATCACTTATGTTTGCTCCCATTACTGGTAAAGACAGCAGGCACAGGTTGTAGTGAAGCAAGGTACTAGAAAGGCCAGATATTTAGAAAAAATAGGGTTTGGGGTCTGTAGGAAAAAAAGAGCAAAGTATGGTTTAGAATAGTGCACAAGAGTTCTTACCTCTTTGCACGGTTAGTTCTGACCACACCAGAGAAGGATCGACAATGTCTCTTCATTATTTCCAAGTGCAAAGGTTCCACAAAGAAAGCAAAAGTGAAAAAAAAGGGGAGGCATCTGGGGTTTTTCAAAGATACATGTTGGGAAAGGGAAAAAGGAAACTATAACAACATAGAGCAAAATGATACAGAGGAGAAAAACTATAATTGGACCTAAAAGGGATTTCCTCATTGAGAACCACTGCTTTAGAGAATGTGTCCCTCAAGATCTCCTCTCCCCACTTCCCTGTGTTACTTACCATAGATTCATTAAGAGGAAAAAAAGAAATTACAAAAGCTAGGAAATGTTACTTCTTGTTGCTTAATAGTAAATGCTCAAACCTTTGAGAAAAGAAAATGAAAGAAACCAAATGGTTTATACAAGTTCTGCGTGAGCTATAATTCTGACTTGTTTAAATGTCATATCATCTTACCAACTCATTGTTTTCCACTCTAAATCATTCAAACATGGCAAACGGGGACATTATAGCACTTGATCAGAAATAGAATTATTGAATTTTAAGATTTTGACTTCATTAAAGATTAAAGTTTTTTTTTTTTTAAAGAATGCACAGACACTTACACACACCCACTCACACAATACTTATCAGTCATGTAATGTTGCTGGGGGACACATTCATTCACAGTAACAGAGCTCACATTCATTAGTTCTTTTCAATAGTGATGACTATTGGCTGTTCTATGTAATAAATTGTATTGTGTATTACAAAACTGCTCCAGGCAGTAAAACAATAGATACAGAGCATCCTCTTTTACTTTCAGTTTCCTATGGGAAATATTTCTTATAGAGACTATCAAGGGTTTATTTCTCTCATCAAGTTTTTTATGAACAAACCATTTGCTGTGTATGCCTTTGGCATTGATTTTCCTGCATAAAATAGGGTCTAGTAGCTTTTTGGGTAGAAAAAGTTGGAAACTTACCTGCCAATAGATCTAAAATATATGATCCAGATTTCATATTTCTTTACATAGCATTGTATTATAAATAATGTGTAGAAAAGCAGAGAATTTTAAGCTCTGTTCTTCCCACTGTGAAAGTTGGTTATAAAAAAATGGGTCATTCTTGTCATACCCAAATTAAATTAAAGTCGAGGGGCTGGGGGGAAAAAGACTAAGGGCACCTGCTGCAAGAATCTTCTGTGAGCCTAACTCCTAAAATAATGGCTTTCTGTACCCCTAAGACTAGTTTTACCTAGTAGCTGCTGAAACCACCTGTTATGACTCTACAACTAGTTTTACCTACTGTTGTCACTCATCAATCAGAGCTTGCCAATTTCACAGTGCCAATGAGCTTTCTTTCAATACAACAGGTAGCATTTTCCTCTCTAATAAAACTTACAATCCTTTCTTGGTATTTTGGACATATCAGAGGCTATGCCAGTCTGTGTGTATACCCCCAAATTGCAATTCTTTTCCCAAATAAAATGTTTTCTTTAGAGATTTGTCTCTATACTTTTATTTGACTTTAACAGTGCCATAGCTAAATGAAGTGTGCTGGAAGTGTAGTATTTGCTGGATGGTCTTATATAAACAGAGGATAAACGTGCTGGGGTTGGGATAGAAGAACAGCGAAGGTAAGATTTACTCCACCAATTCTATATAGATTGTCTCCTATGAAGTTACTCTGAGGTTCGTGTTTTATTGTTTAGTTACCTAAACAATAATGTTATTGCTGGAGTTACCAAATAGAGGAAGTCAGAGACAACATGACTTCATCACCCAGACATCATTTCTCTTGAAGAAGAAAGTCAGATTAGGCTTCTACAGTAAATGGACAGTCTGTATTTTAACCAAGCATAGAACTGACTAGAGATCGGAGGCCTTAAGTAGAAGGAAGAAAAAAAGTTGATTCCTTTATTTTTCCCTGGAGTTATCATGTCAAATGCATTCCCAAGCCTGACAAAGAGAATAAAGCTAAATTAATTTTAATCGTGCCCATTTCTATTTTTGTATTCCATGTGAAAGAAATATATACAAACGGAATATGACTAATTTTATGGTTTTACTTCATGTCATGCTCCAGAGAATGAATTTTTCAGCAAATGTATATATGATTTTATTTTATTTATAAAATAGTTTACCTACTACAGCTCTAGGGTTCAATATCTTAAAAAAACAATTCTTCTTACTGTAAAGGTATCAAATCAAAACTGAGGTCTTGATCAATTTCACACACTTTAGCCTCCCACAGTTAAGGGATTATTTCCTCTGAGACATTTGCTACTCTCATTTCATAATGAATTCAGTTTGTACAAACTGATGAAGACAGTGGAATTATATAGTTGCAGTTTATAACATCTTGGTATCAGCTGATTAAAACAAATCAACTGGATATTGGAAACATGCCACATGTAAGACTTTGTGCTAGGCTCAGAAGTAAACAGGCAAAAGTGAGAGCAGGATTATTGTCCTTAAAAAGCTTTAGGAGATTAAGCATTTTCAAATACAGTAGTCATATGTCTGAATATAATACATAACGTCAAACAATTGAAAACAATGAGAGTGATTTAAAATTTTAGAAGGGTTGGATATCACCATAGAAGCCCAGGTAAGTGACACATCTCTATGCCTCTGTTCCTTCATCTATAAAATGCAGATGATAATGGCCTTTATCCTGGGGAATCGTTGAGAGAATTAAATGACTTGATACATTTGTGCACATTATCTTTGTTTTAACAGTGACTGGAACTGAGAAAGAACTCAATCAGCATCAGCCATTGGGCAATCTAGCTCCAGAGCCCACACTCATAACTACTATACCATGATAAATAGGTCAATGATTGAAAAGAAACATTTTTTGTGGCAATTGAGATGGCCTTGATTATCTTTCTGAGCAATGAGTTTCTACATTAGATTCAGAGACAATGGATGGGTAAGGCACTTCAAAAGAAATAGTGATAATTATTAAATCATTATTTGTGCCAGACAAAGATGGAGAACAAAATTTGATTTTTCTCAACGTTTTGAACTTGAGTCACTAGAAGAATTGATATAAATAAGTTGGAAAGAAGGTTTCTCAATAGTACCTAACTTACAAGGTTATCAGAGCCTTAAGCAAGATAATTAATACAAAGAATTTAGCACAGTGACAAGCACAGTGTAAGCATTCAATAGCCACTATCTATTGTCATAGTCATCATCAAGACCTCAGGATTAGATGAGGGACACATCTGGATGGCCCTTGAGCCTCATTTTTTCCAACCTTGGCTCAGCAGGTCTGAGCAAACACAATGTGGGGAGCTGGATTCCAGTGGCTCCCCTTTTCTAACAAGGCAACTTTTCTGGCTCCTGCCTCTATAATTATGTAGAGCATTACAATTGCAGGCACCTCTCTCCTGGAATCTTGGCTGTGGTGTCAGCTGACTGGCTATGCTCGACCAAAGCTAAGATCCTGTGGAAATTTGTGCACTTGACTGCTTCTCTTCTTGTACTTTCTCTCAATAAACTATATATTTATGAGATAGGAGGTGCTCAATTTCCCCAGGCTTGGGTTACAGGACACACCTCTGGGTCACAAGCCATTCCCCAAGGCATCTCCTCTAGGCCCTCCACTGGAGGAAATTTACTGTTGCTAGTTAGACCTATTTTCGCCACCAACATGGGGAAAATGAGACCACAAGAGGCTGGCTTATGTAAATCCAGCGTCTGGGCATGCGCAGTAGAGAAGGGCTATATAATTCTGGTAGCTGAATGATCTTCCACTAGGGGTGTTAAAAAGCACAGAATGTTCTTGAATATGTCTGGTGCATGTGATGGGATCTGACCAACGAACATGCTCCAGAAAGAGACCAACTGAGCATGTGCAAGACTATGTCACATAACTGGGAACCACCCCCTTAACTGAATATTCATTAGATAGCAAAACTATAAAAGCCAAATCCCAGCAGAAGGCAGGCTGTTGCTCACTCTCCTAGAGCCAGCCTGTACTCTGCCTGTGGAGTGGGTATTTCTTTGTCTTGGTATCAAACTCACTTTCACCAAGCAGCTGCTCACTCTCTTGAGACAGCCTGCACTCTGTACTAAACTTTATATATTTGTTACTTTCTATTAAACTTGATGTGGGACCTGCTCAGTCTCTGGATTTAATGCCACACTCTCTCTCTGTGAAATCTGTATCTCTTACTCGTTTTATTAAACATGTTCTCATCTTCTACCGTGACTCTGCTCTTGAATTCTTTCTTGTGGCAGAGTCGAGAAACTGGTAAGAGAACACGGTGGGTTGAGGCTAACTACCAGTCCTCCAGACCCTTCCTCTGACATCATTTGCATGACAATAACCATTAGGAATTTGATGACAGAGAAGACAGGGGGTGGGTGAGATCTGGCACAGATTTGCACAGGACTGAGAGAGGCATTTCCATTTGGGAGATGGTTAAAACTCATGTGCAAAGGGGTAGTCAACATACGCAGGCAATAGGTGGTTGCAGCCTAGACTCAGGTAAGCAATGTAAGGATTAAAAATAAAATATCAGGGAACTGGAATGGGGGAGAGGAAAAGAATACTTGGCAATTGGGGAACTGGATGCAAGGTGATAGGTTTGTGAGTAGCAAGATCCCAGCCCTTGGATAGAGGTTTCACAGTAGGGTTCCAATCTCTGAAAGGATCCCAGAAAGACTGGGAAATGCTTGTACAAAGACTAAACGTATGAGGCAGGTTAACAGCCTCTTTCAGAGAACATCAGATGCTAATAAGTGCTACAGCAAAGACCTAGGCAGAACTGTAATTGTTAATATCGGATCGGGAGGGAGAAGAAAGAATTAATGACTGGAGAGAAGAAAGAGGACTCAGAAATAATTGCAGTTACCATAAATAGGGTCTGTGCTCAGGTTGCAAAAACCTCAAAGGAACTGTATCAGAATAAAATAATTCATAAAATTGAATCATGATGAAAGATGGGGTCATATACATAATGATTTTCTGATGTGATGTCTCCCAAAGACATTGTCTCCCAAAGGTAACTACTTTCTAAGCAATAATGTGTGGCTCCCCAAAGACTTCCTTGTGAGGAGCTTTTATGAACAAAAGAAGGAGCCTTGGAAATGTCTATTGCTAAGCACCACAGTGGGTATCCAGAGGAGTCATTCCTTCAGTTGATCTCAAGTCACTTCCAGAGGTTCCTGGAATCTGCAGGATCCCTCCCCCAACACGGCTCATTTCCACAACTAATTATAAATAAGCAACAGATAACCAAATAAGCCTAAATTGTTCACAGATTTCTTAAAAATTAAGAGGAAAAAAAGAGATAGATGATAGTCAGTGGTACTACCTCACAGTCTGAATTCCTTGGTCAAGTTGATTTCCCCGGGTAATTCTCGTCATGAAGTTCATGGGGGTGGAGGGGGGAGATTTCAACCCAGTGATTTTGCTTTGTGTTTTTTCTGCTAACGAAGGTAAATAACCCCTGATTGCTCCACGTGGACAACGTTTAACTATTTAAAACAAAATTCAGTACTCACTAATAAAACTACCTAAGGTTGACTTAGATGTCTCTCTAGTATATAAATCTATTTGCTTAATGTACCAATTACTTGTTTATCAGTTAGAGAAGTTTCAACCCTTACATGAAGTTTCAGCCCTTACACTTAACTGGAAGATAAAGGACTTTTTAGCAAAGCTAATTTGCTTCTGTGCCCTCCCTGTTCTTGCTTTGGAAGCATCTTCTACTCCATGCATACATTATGTTTGGAGTTTCTCACTATGTCCTTTGCTGTTCTTTCATAATTCATTTTTATTCTCATAGTGTATACTAGTGATTTTCTGTTTGATTTATTTGTAAACTGAAGCTTTTAAAACATGATCTGGTACCCAATGGCATTTTTCATCTACCTTTTATCCATCAAAATTCACTAAAACTTTATTCTTTCAGTGCAATTTTTAAAAATTATTATACACACATACACACAATCATGTCTCATTCTTCTGCCCTTAAAAAGGCATAGAAGATTATAAAAGGCCCAGAAATCTCGTAGAAAACTAGAATGGACATGGTATCCTGGACTGTGATGATAAATTTAAATGTCCCTTTGCTTTCTAAAGAATAAGCCAATACCTAATATCACAAAACTTCCCTCCTCCCCAGCCTTTTTTTTTTAATCTTTGAATATAATGCTCCTATTGATGTGAAAAATTGCACCAGCAAGCTCTGAAGTATAATTAAAGGTAGTTTTCCATGCAATTTGCATGATTATAGTACAGCCACTTTGGGAATTGAAATATAATAAAAAGTCCCTTGGATAAAGTTAGCCAGAAACAACATGCCATTCATTCAAATGCTTTTTTCTTGGTATGATGTGGCTTGCACAGCAAGTCTATTTGTGAATTTTGGGGAATAAAATCAGCAAAATGTGTTGTAGATATGTCTAAGGATGTGTATATTTATATGTATCCATACCTAGAACTAGATCTACACATCTTACATCTATCTCTCTTTTGGCATTTACCAAAGAGAATATAAGCTATCCCAGTACGAATCTAGACTTCTGGTTAAAATGCGCACAATACTCTACAAATCAGCCTTACTTAGGCTCTATCTTCCTTCTAAGAATCCAGAGCCATGTTTTGTTTTTAGCATCTTAAAATGATGAATTTGAGTGTTACTGGAACTTCTTAGATATCTACAAGCCCATCAAAAAGTAAGAAAACCCAAACATTAATTTTAGCCACTTTTTTTATAGAAGTGTATGAGTGTATAGATTATTTAGAAATAAATCAATGTGATTCATTGATTCACCACTGAGAGAGAAAAATAAATATGTTGTTCCCTTATAGCTAGCAATAGTGTTAAGGGAAAATGCCTTCACATAAGAGTCTATCTGTCCATCTGTCTATTATCAATATCTATCTATGCTGAAAAATAGTTTTAAAATTACATGGAAGATGTGGCATTTGTCTAAAATTAGTTATGTATATTTTAGATAATAAAAAGTTATAGACCCAACTTTCAAATTTCCACATCTCAATATAAAATGCTCCATTTGTTATGTAAATGAAAATAGGGAAATTTCATTTGTTAGGGAAATGAAATTGGAGCTTATTATTTAAGGACAAACTTCCTAAAAATTGACTATATATGCTTCTAATTAATTAGGGAATCTAGAGTTTCTAAATTGATGTAACTTACTCTATGAGGTTTCTACTCAATATTATTATTAAACATTATACTTTTCAGGAATATCTTTTGATCTCCACTTATTTTGTAGTACACCATTTCTGGCTTTTAATAATAACTGATGTTGGTTATAGAAAATATAGATATTAGGAAAAATGTGTTTAGAAGTTAGTATGATGGACTGGTAACCCACCAATTAGAGATAATCACTGTTAATATTATTCAAATTTTATTTCATTTTGATATCCTTCTAGTTATCTATATAATAATAATATTGTGGTCATATTTTACTTAAAGTTTTGTAAAATATAACACAATATTATATTTTACTATTGTATTAAATTTTATTTGAAAAACCTGATTTATAATGACATAACACTATTCCACATAAGGATATACTGTTTAATATCACCTGCCCATTTGTAATAGTTTGTTTTCATTTACTTTTATTACCGTATATATGTTGTAATAAATGTTTTTGTGTACTTCTTTACTTTATTAGAATCAGAATGACTCATTTAATGGATCACAGGAGAGCAAGATTTTTTTAAGGTTTCTAATAATTATGCTTTAAATGAATTAAGGAATATAATATGTATTTCTAAATAATTCTGTAATCACTTTGCTATAAAACCTTATAATAAAACAAATCACTTGAAGTATGTGAAGTAATGCCTAGATAAATATTATTTAACTTTTGAATTACAAAAATTTATTTTTAAGAATATTGAAATAATATCAGAAATTTAAAATGTCCTCATCACAAAGAAATGATTAAATTTCACAATGATAAATATGCTAATTACCCTAATTTGACCATCACACATTGTATAACATGTATTGATACATAATTCTGTACCCCAGAAATATATATATTCAAAATATTTCAATTAAAAAATTAACAAAAGAGGAGTCATACAGCTGAAAATCATTTTTCAGTAAACAATCAAAACATATAAAATTGTATCACAAACAAGGCCTTTTATCTTACATGATGAAAAAAATTCCTCTCAATATAAGTTATCACTGAATTTTGGAAATTGGTATAAATTAATTCTTTTAAAAAATATTAATGTGCTGGCTATTAACTGTTCACAAAATCAAGAGAAGAGATATTCCAATTGCTTAGGATACACAGTCCCAAACAAATGCATTTGCCCAGGTTGAACTGGGAACTTGCCAATATTTTCCAGCATGATCCCTGGCCACATCGTCAACCTAGAAATCATCTACTGCTCTCCTGGACTCACCCAAATGGACCTCAAAGCTTTACAGAGGAAATTTTACTAAGAAACAAAAGTAAATAAAACAAGGACACAAAAGATTTTATTTGGAGATAGAAGTACAAACAAAGATGATATTTGCTGAGTACAGGTGTCTGAAGCAATGTCTACATAAACAAAACAAGGAAGTTCAAATATGTGAGCTGAACCAAACAGTTGATTTAGGAGCAGGGCATATTTTGATTGACTCTTCTGAAAGGCTTTGTTTAGACACGGACAGAAATTGATTATTTTTCTCAATAGGTGAGAGAGGTCATTAATAGGGAACACTTTCTTTCCACTGTGTAAATGCTGAATCTCATTTTACGACCTGCCTGATACGGGCATACCACCACAACTGAGTATTGTTCTAAATATTTGTTTGTATTTAGTGGCATAAAATTAAGGCATTTTGTAATATAAACCTTATTTCAAGTAGTAGGTAGGTTTTTGTTTGGCTATGTATCAGAAAGTAACACACATTAATACTTTTTTTTCCTATCATTATTATATTACAATATTGTTCCTGGAAATACATTTAGTTTTTCAATATGCAGTAATAGAGTAAATACTCCCAGGCAACTAGAACTTTTGAAAATTCTAACTCCTCACATGAGAAGACAAATGTGTAGGTCAGTGTTTTCCAAATCGTTATGAAGACATGATTGTTGTACTGTGTCATGGTAATTTTTTAATGGAAAATAAAAATAAAAGAGAATATCAAAATCATAGTGCATCTAAAATAGCAAGGTAAGTTTTATTTCATGAAACTTTGTGTCAGTAAATATTAGATGTGACACAAAATGTTTTCTTACTGTGTTCTGATCAAAATCATTGTAAAGCACACCTTTAAGTCCACCTTAAATTCACTAAAGTTTAAAGTTAAAATAAAAATTACCCCCAGAATGAAACGATCTTAATCCATTAGACCCTTTCAGCATTTTTTTCTTTTTACCAATCAGTCCTAGTTAAAGGCTGTAAGAACCCAAATACCCCAAGGGATCACACCCAGATCACATAAGCCCTTCTCGGCCACACCCCATCATGGCGCTGGTTGCACTTCTCTTCCGTATTCTCCGTCCCGCCAGCGCGAATTACACACCAATCAGCTCCCCCCAAACCCCATGCGGTATGCTAAGTAGGGATTGTATTTTAAGCCAATCAGCTTTCCCCTTAAAGCCCTGTATATATGTGTGTGTGCTGCCTAATAAACGGGCTCTCTCCGGTGGATCGTCAACTGGTGTCCACTCGTCCTTTCATTTGGTGCCGAAACCCGGGATGGAGTTCCCCTCAAGCGGCGACACTTTTCGGATCACAGCAGCAACATCTTCCAAGTCACCCCTCAGGGCTCCCTCGAGCTGTAACACTTTTCAAATCGCAGCAGCAGCACTTTTGAGTCGCCCCTCAGGAACTCTGTCCCGCCAGGCCTCCCTTCCACCGCTCACCATTGACGGTCCACCCTCGTCCATTGTTTTCGGCGCTGGCTTCTTCCACTCACCACCGGCTCATCATTAGGTAAGTCCCCTTTTCTAAAGGGCACCGGCCCTTTTCAGGCTACCACAGGGAGTCTAGATCGTCCGGTAGCCCCGAACACCCATACCCACCCCACCACGGTCTTCACGACCACTATAACAGGTTCCAAAGCCCCAGTAAACTTTTACTTTCATTTTTGGAGGTTAAAAGCCCCATTCTGTTCTCTCCTTCCCTCTTTCACCCTCTTGTCCACCACTCTCTTCTAATCTCTGTCCAATTTCCGTCTCTCTCCACTTCCCAGGTCCGGGACCCGACCAGAAAATCCTGGCACTAGGTTCCTTCAGACACTGGGCTTTTGCCCTAGAGAAGTGGAGGTCTGAGTGACGACCTACACCTCCCTTCTCTCCTCCTGATTCATACCTGAACCTGCTGGGATGGACATGACCTACTGGGGACGCCCTCTAGGATCCCGCCTTTCCCAACCGGCTGAAGGATCTGTCTTATCACTAATCTCTGTCTGATTTCTGTCTAAATTCCCATTAAGAGACCAGAATGGGCGCTTCCTCCTCCTCCCTAGAGGACTCTACACTTCAATGCCTTCTGAAAAACCTCACCAACCTTTCCCTGAGGCTACGCAACCTCTTTAACTACTGCCAGTGCCTAAAAAAATGGAAGGAGATCCCCTACATCGAGGCTTTTTGCCTCTTGGCTCCGAACCCCGCCCTCTGCTCCTCCTGTGCTCCCTCTCAAGTCCTTTTAGCCTGTAAACCCTCTTCACAGTCACCCCTCGATTCTTCCACCTTCGACCCTGCTGATGAACCCCCACCCTACCGATCTCCTCCTCCCCCAGTGCCTCCAGCGTCCGCTCCTCCTCCCCCATCATCCGCCTCACCTTCTGCACCTCCTGCGCCATCCACTCCCCCGTCTTTACCCTCACCTACTCCTGACCCACTAAGCCCCCCTTTCACCCGTTCACAAGGAACTCCCCCCACCCCTTTAACAATCGCCCCACTATGTGAGGTAGCTGGGGCTGAAGGAGTAGTTAGGGTCCATGTTCCCTTTTCCCTAGCTGACCTTACAGAATTAGAAAAAAGACTAGGCTCTTTCTCTACCGACCCTACCACCTACATTAAAGAATTCCAATGGATCCTGCAGGCCTACAGCCTCACACATCATGACATCTTCATGCTCCTAGCCAATACCCTCCTCCCTGAGGAACGCCACAGGGTCTGGGATACAGCCCAAACCCATGCCACTGACACCCATCGTACCAATCCGGATCACCCGCCAGGCCCCCAAGCAGTCCCAGAACAGGAACCTAATTGGGATTATAACACAGCCCAGGGAATCCAGGCTCGAGACTGTTTTGCCTCTTGCTTAATAATTGGCCTCAAAAAATCGGCTCACAAGGTCGTTAATTTCCAAAAAATTCAAGAAATCGTCCAAAAAATGGAGGAAACTCCCTCCGAGTTTCTCAATAGATTAACTCAGGCCTTTCAACAATACACTAACTTAGACCCCAACTCAGAAGATGGCCGGCATGTCCTTATGACTTATTTTCTGGCCCAATCTTACCCCGACATTAAAACTAAACTTAAAAAATTAGAGCAGGGTCCTGCAACCCCTCAGACCGAAATCCTGTCAGTGGCCTTCAAGGTTTTTCATAATCGGGAGGAGAAAAAGGAACGTCGAAAACAAAAGGCCGACCACGCCAACTTCCAGATGTTGGCCCGGCTTATCACACCCCCTGGGCGCCCTCCCACAGCCTCCACCTCTAAGCCTCCACCTGGATCCTGCTTTAAATGTGGGAGAGAAGGACATTGAGCAAAGGCTTGCCCCACCCCCAGGCCACCCACCACGCCTTGTCCAAAATGGAAAAAGAAGGGACATTGGAGATCTGATTGCCCCCTTGCCCAAAGGGGTGAGGGACCAATTGCCCCACAGTCCCCCGAACCGTGGACACCACCTATGGTGGGCCTCACTGAGGAGGACTGACGGAGCCTTGGGCCCTTCCCGACCATCTCTATAACAAAGCAAGAGCCCAGGGTATCCACGGTTGTGGACGGCCACCCAATATCTTTCCTCCTGGACACTGGAGCCACTTTTTCGGTCTTAAGGGAATATAAAGGCCCCACCACCTCCAGCAGCTCTCCTATAGTCGGGGTAGGAGGTAAACAAATCTTTCCCCAAAAAAACCCTCTTTTAACCTGCTGCCTTCAAGGCACTCAATCCATTTTCTCCCATTCCTTTCTAGTCATGCCACAATGCCCCGTCCCCTTGTTGGGACGGGACATTCTATCACGGCTTCAAGTCTCCATTACCTTGCCCCTGTCCTCTTCCTCTTCCCCCGTTTCCTTCCTCCTAGTGCTAGTTCAAGCCCAAGATCCTACTAATTCCACCACTCCAGAAAAGTCCTTACCCATCCTGACGCACCCTGTTAACTCCACAGTTTGGGACACTGCCAGCCCCGCTCTGGCCCAGTGTTCCCCCGTACACAAAAAACTAAAAGACCCCTCCAAATATATTTGCCAGGCTCAGTATCCATTAACCACAGCAGCCCTCCTCAGGTTAAGTCCCATCATTCAGGACCTATTAAAAAAGGGGTATCTCCGTCCCACTCGCTCCCCTTTCAATACTCCCATACTTGCTGTAAAAAAACCTAATGGCGCCTTTCGTCTCGTCCAAGATCTCCGTCTTGTTAATGCCACTGTCATTCCCATTCATCCCCTTGTATCAAATCCATACACTCTTCTTTCCAAGGTCCCAGCGACCTCTACTCATTTCTCAGTTTTGGACTTAAAGGATGCCTTCTTTTCCATACCCCTGGAAACCGGCACTCAGGACATTTTTGCCTTCACATGGACCGACCCCCATTCCCGCCACTCCGAACAACTCACTTGGACAGTCCTGAAACAGGGATTTCAGGATAGCCCTCATATTTGGGGGCAGACCCTAGCACAGGACCTCAAATCTTTTCACTCAAACCATCCAGAGTCCACCTTATTACAATATGTGGACGATCTCCTTCTATGCAGTCCTTCATGGGAACAATCCCCAGCTGACACTGCCCATTTGCTTAACTTCCTAGCGGGTAAGGGATATCGAGTGTCCCCTGCCAAAGCCCAAATCTCCTTGCCGTCTGTAACCTACCTTGGTTTTCTCCTCTCCCCGGGAAAGAAGGAAATCACCCTGGACAGGAAACAGCTTCTTACTGACCTGCCCATCCCCAAAACCAAAACAGAAATCCTATCTTTCCTGGGTCTAGCCGGATATTTCAGAGCATGGATCCCCAATTTCTCTTTGCTACCCCAACCTTCCTATAATATGAGTAAGGGTCCTCCTGAAGAACCTTCACTCTCCTCACCTCAGTACCCTTTTCTCAAGCTTCAGCAGGCCCTTCTAACGGCCCCTGCACTTCATCTCCCTGATCTAACTAAACCCTTTTTCCTCTATGTTCATGAAAATGTGGGACAAGCTCTAGGCGTCCTAGGACAGAATTATGGCCCTCCTTTGCCCCTGTAGCATACATATCAAAACAGTTAGACCTCACTGTACAAGGCTGGGCACTCTGTATAAGAGCCCTAGCAGCGTGGCAGTTGCTGCATAAGGAGGCATCCAAATTAACATTTGGGGCACCTCTCACCATTCTCTCACCACATCACCTAAAAGACCTCCTTACCTATAAGGCTCTCCACTCCCTCCCACCTTCCAGAATTCTAACCCTCCTATTCTCGTTTCTGGAAAATTCTGCCCTATCCTTCAATACCTGCCCACCCCTAAACCCGGCTACTCTACTGCCTATACCAGATTCCCCCAACACACCTTTGCACAGCTGCGTAGAAAGCCTTCAGAATTTCATACCTTACCGCTCTTCCATCACTGAAGGGCCCCTGTCTCACGCTGATCTCACATGGTTCACGGATGGATCCTCATTCAAGGAAGGAAACACTCATTACGCAGGTTATGCCATAGTCTCCCTTGATTCGGTTATAGAAGCCCAACCTTTACCCAGGGGTACTACCAACCAGCAGGCCGAACTTATCGCTGCCACATGAGCCTGCGTTCTAGCTGAAGGAAGAACTCTTAACTTATACACTGACTCCAAATATGTCTTTCATATACTTCTCTCTCATGCTGCCATATGGAAAGAAATGTGGTCTGCTTAACACCAAGGGTAACACAATCACCAACTCAGCTTTAATCTCCACATTAATCGAGGCATCCCATTTACCTTGTAAATTAGGAGTCATTCATTGCAGATCCCACCAGAGGGATGATTCCCCAATCACTCGCGGGAATTGTAAGGCTGACCTCGCCGCACTCACTGCAGCATGGAACCCACAGACACAAAACCAACTTCCCATTCTTCCTTATGGCCCCCAGGGTTCATAGACACCCTCTCGGCCCCAACCGCCTAATGATGATAAGTCCTCTCTCTTTCGCTTGCTCCATGACCTGTTTCACTCTAGCCCCCAAGCTTTATCCCACTTTTTACAGGCCTTCTTCTCAGTCACCCCATCTGACAAAGCCCTCTTACAAAAAATCTTTGCTCTCCCACCTTCGCACCGAATTATGGAAGCACCAGGACTGGCTACTTCCAGAACCATCACTTTCCAAAAATAACCTTTCACTCAGCCCAGGCCAATTAGTATTCTACACTTCCCCGGAACCCAAAACCCCCCTAACCCCTAAGTGGGAAGGCCCATGTCCTGTCATCCTTGGCCTTCTCCTGTTCTTTTCATTTCACCCAGGGAGCTTTCAGGCCCCTCTGCTAGCTCCCCAGGGTCACCCATTTATACCTGGCAACAGATCTCTCATGCGACTGCTCCTGGCGGCTGTCCCCTTAAACGCTTCCCTTCCTCAACCATTTATAACCACACCTACGCCCCACCAGGCACTTTATTCTGGTGCAACGGAACCCTCTCTACCTTCATCCTGCCTAATCTTACTGTCCCATGCCTTCTTGTCACCATTGTCCCTCAACTCACTCTGTACTCCAATTCAGAACTGTTCTATCTTCTTCACCCACCCTCAAGACAAAAAGGGCCACCTTCCTCCCGATCATGGTCGGTATTTCCTTAACAACATCAGCGGTTGGAGCAGGCCTGTCGGGAGGAGCCTTAGGACACAGTTTATGGGTGGTCAAAGACATAAATGCTAAACTTGAAGGGGCTCTGACTTCCACTGCCGAATCTCTTTCCTCTCTACAGAGACAGATCACCTCTTTAGCTCAGGCCACCCTCCAAAACCGCAGAGCACTAGACCTCCTCACTGCAGAAAAAGGAGGTACTTGCATCTTCCTTAGGGAAGAATGCTGTTATTATATCAATGAATCTGGTCTAGTAGAAACAAACATCATCAAACTCACCAACTTGGCTTCCAGCCTACGAACCACATCCAGTTCTAACCCCTTTTCCTCCTTTATCTTAAGCTCTGTCCTAACTTGGATTTGGCCCATTTTGGGACCTCTAATCATTATCCTCATAACCTGCCTTTTCTTGCCCTTTATCATTAGGTTTCTTCAAGCCCAAGTGGGAAAAATTTCTAATCAGGCTTTTAACCAGCTTTTGCTTAGAAACTACCAGCTTCTAGGTACCGATGAACCCCCCGCCTCATCTCGTGAGAACCTCAGCCGATGCTGAAGAGACACCACCTTACAGAGGGAACGCATTCCTACACGCCCTTGCCACGGACGCCTGGCTGCTCCCTCCAGTCTCCAACTACGAATGATGGAACCGGTGCATATTCGACTTGTGGCTTCAAGGAACGTTTATGGACTTCTCCCCTTTTGAAATTACTTGTTTCTCCACCCTCCTTTGGGGTTTCATAATGGCTATTTATGTACCTTCCTCCCTTTGCCCCCCCCACAACACCCCAGTTCAGCAGGAAGTAGCTCGATGACTTCAACGTCCCCTTTCCTAAAACAAGAAAAAGGGAGGAATGTAAGAACCCAAATGCCCCAAGGGATCACACTGAGGAATGTAAGAACCCAAATGCCCCAAGGGATCACACCGAGGAATGTAGGGACCCAAATGCCCCAAGGGATCACACCCAGATCACATAAGCCCTTCTCGGCCACACCCTATCATGGCACTGGTTGCCCTTCTCTTCCGTATTCTCCTTCCCGCCAGCGCGAATTACACACCAATCAGCTCCCCCCCAAGCCCCATGCAGTATGCTAAGTAGGGATTGTATTTTAAGCCAATCAGCTTTCCCCTTAAAGCCCTATATATATGTGTGTGTGCTGCCTAATAAACGGGCTCTCTCCGGTGGATCGTCAACTGGTGTCGACTCTTCCTTTCAAAGGCAATGCATAAATATATATTCATAAGTCGGTAGCTACTGTTCTAAATTTTAAAATATAGTGGAATTTTTTTTTAAGTTGATGTTGCAACTTGGAAAATATTTTCGTGGAAAGATAACCCACTTTGTAAATTCAAGTTACTCAGAGTTCGAATTTTTTAAGTTGTGTCCACTGTCAACGACGAATGAGACTCTCAAAAAGTAATCACAACTTGAAGGGAAAGATATGAGGAGAGAGTGAACCATATATTAAATATTCTCTGACTTGTAAGATTTATTTTGAACCAGTTCCCCAAAAACAATGTTGTCCAAGACAGAACAAAAAGGTTTTTGAACCAATTGAGTTACCTTCATCCTGGACCATAGAACTTTTCAACTAAAAACAAAATCAAGGTATAAGTTTATTCCAGCAGTTATCCGAGACTCTCTAGACTGACCTCTCAATGCACCACCTTGTATGTGGACACCAAAATGTTATTAGTGGGTATTTTTCTCTTCTAGATTTTCAAATTTTCTAAGTTTTTGCAAGCAAGCTATTTCATAAAAGAAAGAAAAATGGATCGACATTCCTCAATATTCATGCTGATAAGAGTAGAGTAAACACGATACAGATGCATTTCCCTTTGTTAAAGCAAATATGAATGTCTTGGGTTCACTATTTTCTATGTTGCTACTTCACTAAGTCATTCATACGTATAGTTGAACTTGTAAAATACATTAAAATACAGATAAAATCATCTTCTATGGACTCCATATGCATTTTCAGGATGAATGAGTAAAGTACAAGATCCAATTTGTTAAAACAGATATATATATTTACTTACTAATCTTTCTCAAATGTGAGCAATAAAAACTAATGAGATCTTAGTTTCCACTATGTGTATAACAACAACAAAAGAATATATGAAAAACTAAGGTATTTTTATTGGACTACATAAGAGGGAGACAAAGAAATGTTTAGGTTTCATATCGGTTTTCCTTAATTTGCACAAATTCTTGGCTAAATTGACAAAAATGTCTACATTCCACATTTATCATCTTTAAACAATTCTACTAAGGTGAATTAGTGTCACATATTTTTTCCCTCCTTTTTTTTTTTTTTAATAAACACAACTGAAATTAGATGACAGTACCTTGGAGTCCTAAATTAGACCAAATCAAATCAATAAGTGTTTATTAATCACTATGTTAAGATCTCATTTTTTTAAATATAATGGTTCCTTTTATGTGGAAATCCACCAGCAAGTTGGGTTTTCTCAGAGAATGCCAAGAGGGAGATTTTTATCCTAATATTTTTATGTATTTGCTCATTAAAAAAGAGTCATTAATCATAACAGAATCTGGTGGGGAGTTTTTCAACTGTGGTAAACATTTGTATGTGTATTTGTTTTATCTATTTTTCTGGTTTCTCCAGATATTTTCTACTTGCTCTAAATCTCCCCGGGTAACTTATACTGGAAGTAGTGATAAAATATGGTTGTTCATCACTGTAACATTCAGAGAAAAAGCAACACTAACAAAGCAAAAGGAGAGAAAGTGAGTATTTAGCTATTTCACAATAATTTTGATTTCAATAATACAGACACGCCTCTGATATAACAGTTCTTACCTCTTCCTGGAATCCTTTTCAGTGATAGTCCGCACAGCCAGGCCATACAAAAACACAAAACCTATTTTACAAGAAAAATATACGTCCTTTAGCAGGAGATAGTCTGTTACTGAACACGAGTTCAAAGAGCCAGAGTATAGAATTGGACAGACATTGCTATAGCACCTCTCATGGTCTGGGTACCATTCTATATGCTAGAGACAGAAGAAAAATGATGGCCTCTGAGCGCAAGGAGCTTGTAGCTTAGGGGGAAAATGAGACGGACACAAGAACATGATATGTGAGAAACTGTGGTGTCAGGAGTGAACAGGGCTTCTTTAGAAATTAGAGCTCGCAGCCACTCACTTGATCTCTGTCCTGACTTCTCCTCTGAGTATTTACATATCTGTACTAAGTGCTCAGAAAATGTTAGTTTTCTCTGTGTCTCCTGTTTCTGTGTAGTTCTTCACAAAATAACACAACTATTGCGTAGAATATTTACAGAAATTTGGTGAAAAATTTTCTATTTGTCAGTCTTATATTGTGCCTTATTTTCTTTCATTTTTACCATCTTACTTTGCAATATCAACTTTCCTTGTCCAATATTAATCAAACAATATTTCAAGGTTGCTAAGTCTGCTCAAACAACAACAACAATACCTAAGCCTCAGCTTATCATGTCACTGCAATGCCAAGTTGAATAATTACCTGGTTTTCAGCCAAGCCAGGCTTCCTTCAGTCGACACACATCTTGTCACTCTACTTTGTATTCACCCTTGTTTCTTTTTCCAACAGTTTGCATAATTTTAGCAAGATCATTTTGAAGTTTTGATCCAGGTAGTTGAATATTCCTTTAAAATTGTAATTAAATTAATATAATCTTGTTACTCCTAATAAAACATATCAGAATGTCTATGAAGTCTGAAGATACCAGATGCTGTTATATTACTACAATAAGTATTTTTTTCGGGCCGAGCCCGTGGCGCACTTGGTAGAGTGCTGCGCTGGGAGTGCGGCGACGCTCCCGGGTTCGGATCCTATATAGGACTGACCGGTGCACTCACTGGCTGAGTGCCGGTCACGAAAAAATGACAAAAAAAAAAAAAAGTATTTTTTTCAAACATAAAATATTTACTTAGATTAGCCATTTCTGTATTAAATATGAACTAGCATTTGTAAGGAATAGAAGGTTTCAATGCTCTAAGCACTTTCAACCCACATTCTTCCTCGCCCATGCTGCAGCCTCTCGGCAATTTTCCAAGTTTCCTTTATTCAGTCACCACACAGTGCAAAAAGTAAGTATCGCACAAATCTGAATTCAAAGATAATCATGAGCATGTAACACCAGCAAAACAAAACAGGACACAACTTCAGCTTTGGAAATCACAACAAGCCATTTCAGGGCAAACATCAGAGAGATTTCACTGACCTGAGGGAATGTCTATCTGGCTCACCTTGGCCTGCGTAACATTGATGTGAACACCCACTTTGCTTTCAGTAAGGTCAATCTCCACATTGCCCAAATTATACACAAACTGATTGAAGAGCAGGAGACCATTTGGGTTCCAAGTCCTGAACTGGAAACTGACTGAAAACAGGTCCTGGTTAAGCCGTCCAGGCACCTCCAGGTAACTTGTAGCACTGAAAAAGACAGGCATTGTATCGGGCTCCACACAAGAGAAACTCACAGTTCCCTATAAAACCAAAGGGCATGTTTTAGGCAAATATGGAATAAAATAAGCATCCATGCAAGACAGTAGACAAATCTACAGTTCCACAAATTTCAAAGCAAAGCCTGAGCCAAATCCCAGCAGTGCAGCAGGGATTCAGGGACCAGACCCGTCACCATAGATCCACTTGAAATGTCAGCCCCAACATGTGCAGCAGTTGAAGGACATAACAAGCACCTCCCACCATGGGATTGGCAGCCTGCCAGCCTGATGGCATGGGCTGACCATGGGATGTAAAGTGCACACCTGTGTTGTGAGCTTGGGTGTGGACCACTGGGCCTTCTGAAGACAGCAAGACTGCTGCTGGGAGATCATGGGCCAGGGAGAGAAAGAGATGCCCCTGCCCTCTTCCGGATGGTCAATGTCAAATGTTTATTAATATACTACTAACTCTGGACTCGGTGACAGCAAAGGTTATTTGTTTACTATTTATTAAACTGATATTTGGGGGCAAATACCCTTGAGTTTTTTCTGCATACCTAATATATATGAATTAATGTTATCTATTTACATTAGAATAACTGTGATTATTTCAGATTATTTTGTTATCTAACTCAAAACCCCATTTAAATTCCTATGAAGTCTGCTTATATCACAATGCATTAGTGCTTGTGGAATAAACAGTATAAATGTACATAAATGCACAAAATGAAAATAAAACTTGAAATAATTCATGCTTCAACCTCCAACCTCCCATACTCCTCCTTTTTAGTATAAACAAAAAAATTTGATTTACTATTTAGATACCCTGATTTTTATATTCCAGTGCCTAAGTTCCTTCCATTTAAAGATATGAAAATCTACATTTGCTTCCAATTTCTTTTATCATACCATAATATTTTAAGGAATGTAATTTCATGACATTTTCATAGAGTTTATGTGTATATACATGTATATTTAACACCACCACATATGTATCCCAGATGCTTAGTATTTCCATTTCAGCACATTAACCATTAAATCCAAGGCAGGCTGTCTTTCTGAATTGATATTCAAATTAAATTTGCTCTGTATCTTCACAGATGATTATTTTTAAATACTTGCTTCTACCAATAAAAAGAACTGCCAATGCATAATAACTGAGATGTTATAACTGACCACATAGCTGTGCTGTGGAAATTGTCTCCCAGCAAAATTAAAGATCCTTCCTGCCTGAGTGATGGTGCTGACTCTAAAGTCAGTGCATAATGGGAGAAAGGATGTGTGTGGGGAGAGGGGGGTTGGGTGAGTTCTGAGTCAATTTCACTGGAATATCAGCACCTGACATCTTTGAAAACAAATTTCTTATATAAATTTTGCCTATGTAGGGCTGCTTGCAAGTGTCCTACTTGTTTCCATCCTGCCTAAAATATTCACTATGTATGTATATTTTGATTGAAAAGTTTATTCTATGTCTGCCCATGCAATTATTTGTTAAAATAGAATATAAATATAGATCATTTATGCTTTTCTAAATATTTTTGCTATTCAAGTTTGCAACAGCATTTATAACCGCAATACATTTTGCAGCTAAAGTTGATTTTGAAATGAGTCTTCATAGGAAAATTCTTTGTCGTTTGTGTACCCAATAAATACAATTCAGGATCAATGGTAAGGTTTGGGCAGAAATAAAATTTTACCTCTTAAAAGTGTCAATAGTGGAAACAGTATTCTGACAATTTGCATTCTGTATCTTTACATTTTAAGCAATAATTTCTGAGAAAATAAAAGGATCCTGGAGTCATTTGATCCAAAGGTTAAAATAGAATATATATTAGGACAGCTCTAGAGAAGAAATAACACAGCATGGCAGAAGACCATGACCTCAGGAGTCACACATTTTGATCCACAATCTATGTCTGCCATTCAACAGTCACATTGGAAAGTTATTTTTACACGTTAAATCTCAGTGTTTTCATCTAGAAAATGTTTATAATATCTTCCTTGCAGTATTGTTCTCCAATTATAATAAATGTTTGTAAAGTGCCTAGCACAGTGCTTGTTGCCTATAAATAAAGCTATTACTATTTTTCTCATAAAGTCAATAGGCCTTATGAGATATTTCATCAAAGTTCAATTTATAATTATTAGTATATGTTCATTATTATTTTAAAATATTAAAGAATTATATTTGCATTATATTATTGTTTCATAGGGCTGGCTAATTAGGTCACTTGGTTAGAGCATGGTGCTGATAACACCAGAGTCAAAGGGTTCAGATCCCCATATTGGCCAGCTGCCAATATATATATATAGTTTTATACTTTCTTATATTTAAGGGAAACTGTTTATTCACTAGAGGATTTTCATTTGTCCAATCATTTTTTTTTAATTTTGTCGATATACAATGTGGTTATTATTGTGGCCCATTACCGAAACCTCCCTCCCTCCTACCTCTCCCCCCTCCCATCCAACAATGTCCTTTCTGTTTGCTTGTTGAGTCAACTTCAAGGGATTGTAATTGTTATGTCTTCCCCCCCCCCCCCGGTTGTTCTCTGTGTGTGTGTGTTTGTGTGTTTCTGTGTGTGTGTGAATTTATTTATTTATTTTTAGCTCCCACAAATAAGTGGGAACATGTGATATTTCTCTTTCTGTGCCTGACTTGTTTAAATTAATATAATTCTCTCAAGGTCCATCCATGTTGTTGTAAATGGCAGTATTTCATTCTTTTTTATAGCTGAGTAGTATTCCATTGTGTAGATGTACCACACTTTTCGTATCCACTCATCTGATGATGGACATTTGGGCTGGGTCCAACTCTTGGCTATTGTAAAGAGTGCTGCAATGAACACTGGGGAACAGGTATACCTTCAACTTGATGATTTCCATTCCTCTGGGTATATTCCCAGCAGTGGAATAGCTGGGTCATATGGTAGATCTATCTGCAATTGTTTGAGGAACATCCATACCATTTTCCATAGAGGCTGCACCATTTTGCAGTCCCACCAACACTGTATGAGAGTTCCTTTTCCTCCGCAACCACATCGGCACTTATCGTTCAGAGTCTTTTGGATGTTAGCCATCCTAACTGGGGTGAGATGGTATCTCAGTGAGATTTTGATTTGCATCTCCCGAATGATGAGTGATGTTAAACCATTTTTTCATATGTCTGTTGGCCATTCGTATATCTTACTTAGAGAAATGCCTATTTAGCTCTTTTGCCCATTTTTTAATTGGGTTGTTTGCTTTTATCTTGTAAAGTTGTTTCAGTTCCTTGTATATTCTGGATATTAATCCTTTGTCAGATGTATATTTTGCAAATATTTTCTCTCATTCTGTTGGTTGTCTTTTAACTCTGTTAATTGTTTCTTTTGCTGTGCAGAAGCTTTTTAGTTTGATATAATCCCATTTGTTTATTTTTCCTTTGGTTGCCCGTGCTTTTGGGGTCATATTCATGAAGTCCATGTCCAGTCCTACTTCCTGAAGTGTTTCTCCTACATTTTCTTTAAGAAGTTTTATTGTTTCAGGGTGTATATTTAATTCTTTAATCCATTTTAAGTTGACTTTAGTGTATGGTGAAAGGTATGAGTCTAGTTTCATTCTTTTGCATATTGATATCCAGTTCTCCCAGCACCATTTGCTGAAGAGGCAGTCCCTTCCTCAGTGTATAGGCTTGGTGCCTTTGTCAAAGATCAGATGGCTGTAGGTGTGCGGGTTGATTTCTGGATTCTCTATTCTATTCCATTGATCAGTGTGTCTGTTTTTATGCCAGTATCATGCTGTTTTGGTTATTGTAGCTTTGCAGTATAGTTTAAAGTCAGGTAGTGTTATGCCTCCAGCTTTATTTTTTTTTTTTTTGCTCAGCATTGCTTTAGCTATGCGTGGTCTTTTATTATTCCATATAAATGTCTGGATAGTTTTTTCCATTTTTAAGGAAAATGTCATGGGAATTTTGATGGGGATTGCAATAAATTTGTATATCACTTTGGGTAGTATGGACATTTTCACAATGTTGATTCTTCCAATCCAAGAGCATGGGATATCTTTCCATCTTCTTGTATCCTCTCTAATTTCTCTCAGCAGTAGTTTGTAGTTCTCATTATGGATATTTTTCACATCCTTGGTGAAGGAAATGGTTAATGGACTTCTGTGGTCAGCATCCAAGGACATGTTCACTCGGCAAACTCACAAACGAGTTAACCAAGAAATGTCAAGTATTGCAAACAATCCTTGACAACGCTTGAAGTCGTGAGAACACTTTCTTGGGATGTTCCCAGGAGACGCAATATAGATAACCAAGTGCTTGAGAAGGGAGGTAACGGCCTTCTGCTCTTGAGAAAAGTATAACAGAATTTATGCATTAATGCTTATCTTGCATGCACAAGTTTGCTAAATGTAATAAAAGCTGTAACAGTGGCTGGGTGGGTGCTATTTGCCTGAGAGAGCAGTGGCCCCCGCTCTTCACCTGCATCTCATCTGCTGTGTCTTCCTTCACATCTCCGATCATTTTAATTGACACTTGGTTAACTCAATTCCTAAGTAGTTTATTTTTTTGGTGGCTATTGTAAATGCGCAAGCTTTCTTGATTTCCCTTTCTGCATGTTCACTATTGGAGAAAAGAAATGCTACTGATTTTTGTGTGATGATTTTGTATCCTGCTACTGTGCTGAAATCATTTATCAATTCCAGCAGTTTTTTTGTAGAGGTTTTAGGCTGTTCAATATATAGGATCATGTCATCTGCAAACAGGGACAGTTTGACTTCATCTTTTCCAATCTGGATGCCCTTTATTTCCTTCTCTTCTCTGATTGCTCTGGCTAGTACTTCCAACACTATGTTGAATAGGAGTGGTGAGAGTGGGCATCCTTGTCTAGTTCCTGTTCTTAAAGGAAAAGCTTTCAGCTTTTCCCCATTCAGGATGATATTGGCAGTGAGTTTATCATTTGTGGCTGTAATTATGTTGTGATACTTTCCATCTATACCTAACTTATAGAGGGTCTTTGTCATGAATGAGTGCTGAATTTTATCAAATGCGTTTTCAGCATCTATAGAGATGATCATATGGTCCTTGTGTTTGACTTTATTAATATGGTATATCACATTTATCGATTTGCATATGTTGAGCCAACTTTTCATCCCTGGGGTGAATCCCACTTGATCATGATGAATAATTTTATGTATGTGTTGCTGTATTCTGTTTGCTAGTATTTTAGTGAGGATTTTTGCATCTATATTCATCAGGGATATCGGCCTGTAATTTTCTTTTTTGGTTATATCTTTACCTGGTTTTGGTATCAGGATGATGTTTGCTTCATAGAATGAGTTTGGGAGATTTGCGTCCGTTTCATCTTTGGAATAGATTGTAAAGAACAGGTGTCAATTCCTCTTTGAATGTTTGGTAAAATTCTGCTGGGAATCCATCTGGTCCTGGGCTTTTCTTTGTTGGGAGCCTTCTGATAACAGCTTCAATCTCCTTTATTGTTATTGGTCTGTTCAGATTTTCTACGTCTTCATGGTTCAGTTTTGGGAGCTTATGTGTGTCCAGAAATTTATCCATTTCCTCCAGATTTTCAAATTTGTTGGCGTATAGTTGTTTATAGTAGTCTTGAATGATTCCTTGTATTTCAGATGAATCAGTTATAATATCACCTTTTTCATTTCTAATTTTTGTTATTTGAATCTTCTCTCTTTTTTTTTTTTTTTTTGTTAGCCATACTAATGGTTTGTCAATTTTATTTATCTTTTCAAAAAACCAACTTTTTGATTCATTGATCTTTTGTATTGTTTGGGGGGTTTCAATTTCATTAAGTTCTGCTCTGATCTTAATGATTTCTTTCTGTCTGCTAACTTAAGGTTTGGATTTTTCTTGTTTTTCTAGTTCTTTAAGGTGAAGTGTTAGGTTGTTCACTTGCCATCTTCCATTCTTCTGAAGTGAGCATTTAATGCAATAAATTTCCCCCTTAATACTGCTTTTGCAGTATCCCACAGGTTTTGGTTTGATGTATCATTATTTTCATTAGTTTCAATAAATTTTTGATTTTCTGCTTATTTTCTTCTTGGATTCATATGTCATTAAGTAGAATGCTGTTTAATCCATGTGTTTGTATAGTTTCCAGATTTTGTTTATTGATTTCTAATTTTAATCCATTGTGGTCTGAGAAAATACATGGGATAATTCCAATATTTTTTAATTTATTGAGACTTGATTTGTGAACTAATATGTGATCTATCCTGGAGAATGATCCATGTGCTGATGAGAAGAATGAATATTCTGATGTTGTTGGATGGAATGTTCTGTAGATATCTGCCAAGTCCAATTGGTCTAGAGTGTTCTTTAGATCTTGTGTTTCTCTGCTGATTCTTTGCCCAGATGATCTGTCCAATATTGACAGTGGGATGTTCAGGTCCCCTGCTCTTATGGTATTAGTGTCTATTTCCTTCTTTAGGTCTACTAGAGTTTGTTTTATAAATCTAGCTGCTCCAAAATTGGGTGCATATATATTTGTGATTGTTATGTATTCTTGATGGATCAATCCTTTTACAATTACGTAGTGTCCCTCATTGTCTCTTTTTATGGTTTTTAGTTTAAAGTCTGTTTTATCAGATATAAGAATAGCTACTCCAGCTTGCTTTTCTTTTCTGTTTACATGGTAAATCTTTTTCCATCCTTTCACTCTTAGTCTATGTGAGTCTTTATGGGTGAGGTGGGTCTCTTGAAGGCAGCATATAGTTGGGTCCTCCTTTTTCATCCAGTCAGCCAGTCTGTGTCTTTTGATTGGGGAATTTAAGACTTTTACATTAAGAGTTGTTATTGAAAAGTGCTGATTTATTCCTAGTATTTTATTGATTATTGTTTGGTTGTCTTAGGTGTCTTTTGTTCCTTGCTTTCTGATTTACTGTTTGTTTTCTGTATTTGTTGGTTCCTTGGGTTGTAGATAGCTTTTTTGTTTGTTTGTTTTCTCTTCATGAGTGTGATTTTTATTATACTAGTGGGTTTTGATTTTTCTTGGGTTTTTATGGCAGTGGTAGTTATTTTTCAGGAACCAAACCCAGTACTCCCTTGAGAATTTCTTGTAAGGGTGATCATGTGGTGGTGAATTCCTGCAATTTTTGTTTGCCTGAGAAATATACTATTTGCCCTTCATTTCAGAAGGATAGCCTTGCCAGGTAGAGTATTTTTGGCTGGCAATCTCTGTCTTTTAGTATTTTGAATATATCATCCCATTCCTTTCCGGGTTTGTGATGAAAAGTCTGATGTTATTCTGATTGGGGCTCCCTTATAGGTGATTTGACACTTCTCTCTTGCAGCTTTTAATATTCTCTCTTTGTCTTTGAGTTTTGCCAATTTGACTATAACATGTCTTGGAGAAGACCTTTTTAGGTTGACTATGTTTGGGGATCTTTGAGCTTCCTGAATCTGAAGATCTGTGATTTTTCCTATACCTGGGAACTTTTCTGTCACTATTTTGTTGAATATGTTTTCAATGCAATCTCCTTTTTCCTCCCCTTCTGGAATACCCATGACTTGTATATTTGAGCACTTAAGGTTGTCTGATATCTCTCTCAGATTTTCTTCAATGCCTTTGATTCTTTTTTCTTTTTTGGTCTGCCTGTGTTATTTCAAACAGCCCATCTTCAAGTTCAGAGGTTCTCTCTTCAACTTCGACAAGCCTGCTGGTTAAACTCTCCATTGTGTTTTTCATTTTGCTGAATGCATTCTTCAGTTCGGCAAGATCTGCTACATTTTTTTTTTCAGGCATTTATTTCCTTGTACATTTCTTCTTTCAGGTCCTGTATACTTTTCCTCATTTCATCATGTTGTCTAGCTGAGTTTTCTTGTATCTCATTCAGTTTTCTTAGAATTATCACTCGAAATTCTTTGTCAGACATTGCAAAGGCTTCTTGTTCTATAGGATCTAGAGCTTGAGAGTTATTACCCTTTGGTGGTGTACTTTCTTGATTTTTTGTATTTCTGGTATCTTTTCTTTGATGTTTATTCATTGTGGCAGGGGGTTTCACAGTCCGCAGGTTTGACACTATTGCCTGACTAAGATGTTGCTGGGGTTGCCTATTTGGTATGACTACCTCAGTGACTGCTCAGTTGTCCACTAGTGCCTTGCATATGTAGTTGCCTCAGGTCTTGGGCCTCTCCGGGGAGCCACCTCTCTGGTCAGCTTGGACTCGGCCAGGCTACTGGGTCATGGGGCAGTACCACAGAGCATGTGGTCTCTGCAGAGCTTCCCCTTCCCCTGCTGGATGTTTCCCTGCTCCGTGCATGCTGGGCTGGACTTGGGATGGAGCCGGGTGGTGGTGGTGAAGCCTACCTCCACATGGTGTGTGGTCTCTATGGAGCCTCCACCTCCCCCACTGGACGTCTCCCCACTCCATGCGCACTGGGCCTGGCTGCTGGATCATGCGGCGGCATTGTGGTCCCTGCGGAGCTCCCACCTCCCCTGGAGAGCATGGTGATGTGTGGGTTCTTTCCTGTCCAATCATTTTATAAAATCCCTAAGCTCAAATTTGGGGCAACAAGACCGTCAGAGTTCTTTTAGAGAACAGCGCAAACACTATCGATATTATCTACTTCTATTGGCTTTCAAATGTATGGGTCTCTGGAATCCCAGAAACTCCCAAAAAACATTTCTAGGATGGAGTAGCTCCTGGTCTTGCAGAGCCATAGAAAACCCCCATACTAAAATTTTAAGTTAATATCTTTTAGGGATCCTAAGCAGTGTTGTGGGGAGGCAGATGTGCTGGGGCATTTTTTTTATTTTTCTCTCCTCCCTGAAATCGAGTTAAACTCACTCAAAAGCCAGAAGAAAACCACTGTGAGCTTCTGTAGCACAGCTTCTACTGTCCAATGCTAATCAACCTTCATTTAATTGTATGATATTTAGAATGGTTAGAGCTTGGGAAAAAAAGGTATTTATTTATATATTTGAACAAATCATCTTAGGAAGCACAAGAGTGAATATAATAAAATTCCTCATTTTAAAACTTTTAAAATATTAAATTAAACCATGAACAAGGAAGTAGAACATATATAACGAGACATTTGAAAACATCATGCTGCCTATTTAACGGCTGCTGAATTGCTTGGATGAAACATGTATTGAAGCGTGTGTGTTCTCTGGCCACAGGGAATCTGGACATGCTGACTCCAACACTCTGTGCCCCATCTGAATACAACCTACCATTTATTTCAGGCTAGTTACACTCAAAAACTATTGTCTATTCTCAGTGTATAACAAGGATATACACAATTTCAGATAACTCTAGAGTTTGTTTTACATTGTTAAGCCCAATATAATCGTGATGAAAAATAATACAATTTTGTTGTTGTTGTTCAATATTCCATTAAAAAAGGTCTTTGATTTTTTACGGGCCAATATTTTAGGTGTGCAAATTCTTACCACATTTGAGGGCTCTAATTTCTTCCTTCTGGCAAGGTCAGTAATGTTGATGCCATTGTAGTTAATGCTTTCCATGCAGCCTTTGAAATTCTTTCTGCTGCTGGAACTTGGCTTTCCAGAGAAAAGTATGCCTCCAAAGGTTATCTTTGGAAAATAAAATAAAACAAAATGTAAACATTCACACTGTATTACAATAAACTAGACAAAACTATGAACACAGCCAAGGATAGGTATCTTTACCTGTCAATCAAAATGTACAAACATCATACTGTTGTGCTTCCAAAATCTGTCACACATTAAATTATGTTGTTACTGAAGTTCATGATAGAATCATTAATTCTGGTAATTAGCTTATAATTTGAACAAGAAAATAACAATTCTTTGTATTTTTGCTACCCCAAAAGCATTTTATAAATTTTCCTGAGAATGTTTTAAAAGATTTTATCTAGCAAACTTCTTCTATCAAGTAATATTAAGAATATATTTTCATGTTTATCATTCAAAGACATATACTATCAATAAAAACCTCTAGTAATCATGAGATAACCAGCACTAATATAATAAGTTGATAAAACTGCAGCCTAAAGCAGAAATATTGTATTTTCCCTCTGTGGACTTGTAGTCTAATGACTATTAGAGTCAAAAGTTCATTACCCTTATTTTGAATACAGAAAATAGTTCCAAAAATGCCATTACTATATTAATTAGGGACTATTCCTATATTGATAGAATATAGGGGCTATAAGTGGAGCAGTACAGGCTTAAAGATATGATACATCTTCCAAATTCTAAGAAATAAGGAAAATGCTACTTACTGCATTCCTCTGGCTATTATTTTCTATAGAAATAATGTATTTTCCACATATCTTTGGTCAAGTTACAATATTGTAGCATTAAGTTCATATAATACAAAATTACATTTAATATCTGTATGGCCAATAATGACACTGACTATTAACCATTGTCAAAATATGAAAATATATAATTCACGATGGAGATAATCCAGGCTAAACATCATTTTGCTGTCCTGCCCTTTGGTTTCACTGGCTCAATGAAGTATCACCATGGCAGTCTCAGGCCACCTTGTAGATGATAGCCGCCTGACTGCAAATGGTGTGTATGGCTAACAGAGCAGGGAATGAGGCAAACTCTTAGGCCATCTCCCACAAAAAATGTTCACATTGAGTCATGTCAATGGAGCAAAGTTGTATTCCATTGCTTGTTTCATGAGGTACATCTCTGAGAATGGTGGCAGGTGTGTTCAACCTACTCCTAGCAGTACTGTGCTGGATTCTGCTCATACCGGCTCATGAGAGCTGATTGTTAAACAGAACCATTATTAAAAATTAAATCATTTTTTAAGTGGCTTATTGGTTTTTTACTGTGTAATTGCTTGAGTTCCTTGTATGGTTTGTCAAACAACTACAGATATTTCTTCTATACGATCCAGCAATCCCACTTCTGGGTATATACCCAGAGGAATGGAAATCATTGTGTTGGAAAGGATACCTATGTGTATACATATTTAATATGAAAATATTGATATATTACTTCAATTTTATATTCTACAGTTTTTATTTAATATTATATAGTATTCTCCCATATGATAAAAAGTTAGCACAAATGTTTTCAGTGTTATCAGCATATTTCCACATGTTTAAGTTATTTCCCAATTTTTGACATTATAATTAATATTATAAAGTACATCCTTGGATTTAAATCCTCTGTGGTCATTTCATATTTTTTCTTATGATTTTTGGACCAAAACACGAGTATATACGTGATTTTAACGGTCTAAAGACATATTGTCAAACTGTTTTTCTGAAAATCTTTTCTGAATTACAGTCAGTACAAAGCGTCCTCTTTGTCACACATTTACCAACACTGATATTACCATTTTAAAATGTATTTACTTACCTGACAAATAATAGTATCTTGTTATTCTATTGTACATTTCCTTTATAGCTAGTGTGGTTGAGCATTTGGTGTTTATAGAATATTTATTTATGTTTTTATGAATTGTCTTTTACACCCTTTGCCTATATTTTCACTTAACATCTTTGTATTATTACAGAGTGTTATAATTTCTTATTCATGAACGCCTCTATATTTGACAGGTTTTGCATGCTTTTTAATGCTATGATTATTTTAAAGTAAAAATTTAATATTTGTATGTAATTAAGTGATTTAGATTTTTGTGCATTTTTCTCCTTTTGTTTTTTCTTATAGAAGGTGCTATTTTCATCAGATCCAATTCTGAATGTGAAAAGCTGTATAATAAAGGAAATTTATTTAAAATAACATTATTACCAGCAAAAAAAACTAATTGAATTAGTATTTCCTAGTATGATACTGACTTTCAAGGTAATAAAAGTTAATATTTGCAATGTAAACTGTATTTAGGAATGTTTGGACCACTCAAATTGATACTTGGTAAGGAAGTCAAATAGCCAGGGTCTCATTTTGCTGTTCTAATCTTCAGTTTTCTAGCTTTCTATTGAGGTGCATTTAACATGTGAATTTTAGTTATATGTTTTAGAGTGTAACATTTCTGTAGCATTCTTATGTCGTTACAACAGAAAAATTTATGGAATGTATGAAATCCTTCTAACAATCCTCAAACAGACCCTAGAACTTTTAGCCAAGCAAGAGAAAGAGTAATCACTTCTTTGCACAAATTGTAATTTTAAACGCCAGTACCTATGTTATAGATCTTCTCTTTAGGTTTAAGTAAATTATAGCTACATTATCAACATACAAACGTGCATTAGTACTGTCCACTTAAAAACAACACCAAAAGAACAAAAAAACAATAACTCCTTTGAGTTCACCTCTTTCTCCAGCCATTTCATTTCTCTGCTTCCTTCACTTTTAGTTGCCTATATTCAAAATATTTATTCCCACATCTCTCTTCGTTTCTTAAACCATAAAAAAATTCAGTAAAACTCTGTTCCTTCTATTCCACTAGAGTAAATCAGTAGTAATCTTCGTGTTTCCATATTTGCTTTTCTATCTTCATCTTAAGTGACATTTTAGAGGAATCCAACACAGTTGACCACCTCTTTTCTTCCCTTGGTGTCTGTGATGCTGCATAGTCTGTATTTCCTTCTAGTCACTGTCCAGTCCTCCTTAGTCTCCGTTTTAGTACATTCTCCTCTCAGTCTCATACACAACCCATAACAGAAAGCTTCATCACACGTGTAATAGAAAACTCAAGTGCACCCGGTCCAAGCAGATCTCTAGATTTCCTCCTGAAGTTTTCTCTATTTCTGAAAATAGTGCTAATGTCTATTTGGAACTCAAGTCCAAATCCTAGGAATCATTCTTTATTTCTACGATGTTCTTCTTATGCCATGTCCAATCCACCACAAGTCATGCTGAATTTACCACTAAAATAATTTCCCCAATAGACACATTTCTCGCATTTCCATTGATAACCACCTTGGGCGAGCCAGTATGGCCTCTCACCCAGACTATGCAAAATATTGCTTTGACTATTATGGTGACACAAGCAATTCTTAAAGTCTCAGTGAACTGTTAAAGTGACTGAACGGCCATTGTAATAATGCCACACAGTTTAAAGCCTACCAATAACTTCCTATTCTTAAAATAATATCTAAATCCCTACATGCCCTGCAGAATCCACAGGATCTGGACAATTCCCAAGTCCTATATTTCATCTCCTATCCCCATATTTATCCACACGGGGCTCCTCCTGTTCCCTGAGCACGCCAGCTCACTGTTTCCATGAATCCCTTCCTAAGAAACCCTCTTCTGCTTGTTTTCTTGTTACAACTACTTTCTTGTCATAACTCAGATCTCAGCTTGCAGAGACTTTCCTCACTACACATTCTAATGATTCTCTCACCTCTCAAATCATTCTTTATCATATTAATCTGTTTAACTGATTTCATCACTCATCATTCCTCAAAGTCTTTTCTTTTTATTTCATTGTTTTAAAATAATACTAAGAGTGAAAATAATAGAGAACACACTGCCTAACTCTTGCACTAGATCATAAACCTCACGAGCTTAAGGACCTTGTTTGTTTGTTCACCACAGTACCTCAGAAACTTGAATAGCATAGGTGTTTAAAAAACAATTTTTAAATGAATAGGTATGTCAATATATGCTAATCACTATGGATGAAGCTTGAATTGACAATGTAAAGTGAACTCTTTTTATAATTTACATTTTAAAGGATTAAGCAACATTAACATCTTCTTAATGGGTGTATTTATAAATGGAAAGAATGGTGCCAAGAGTCAGAACGTACCAGGTTTAAACTGAGGACCAGCTTGACCTTTTTCAGTTCCAAAGTACTGCAACCCCCTTGCTGTCCTTTTCCATGCAAGATGACGCCTTCGCTTCCAGAGGTTTTGAACTTCAGTGAGTGACACCTTTCAACGTTTTCATCTTCTTGTTTCTGAATCTATATGGTGTGTCATGAAGGGGATTTTAGGGGCAGTATTGGTGAGGAGTGATCTTAGAAGCCTCTATCAATATAAAATTTTACTTCAATTATAGTAGTAATTATATAAACGCAATCAATGTGTTATATGCTTCAAATTTTAACTTGAGAATGTGTAATTTCATCAAGAAGAGTAAAATAATATAAGAGATTAGGATAACTCTAAGAGTTTATAAGATTTTAAGTTTTCTTCCTTTGTAGGATAATTCTTCACGATTTTTAAGTATTCACTTTACTCAAAAATGGGTGCTTTTTGACATAAGAATGAAGGCACTAGGAACGCAGTGTTTGATTCTATACTCATTTTTTCCTAATTTTTTTTATTTCACTGCATTTTTAGTAAACTTTGTTGCAGTGTTCAGAGGTTATAACCAATTGAACTTCGGGAAACTTCTTGACATTTGCTCTTAGGCATATGTGTGTCTCGAATTCCTTATTAGCTCCCTGCATTCGGAATGGAAAATTGGGTCCAATGTTTTTGACTGCATTGAACACAGGTATCTTCACTTACCCATATGTAGGTTAGAAGAACAAATATCCAGCCTATATTATGACTCCAGCAGTTCTAATTTGAACTGAGGAGATTATATTTAAAAAATTAAAGTAGGTAAACTTTTTAGAATTATAGATTATTTTGTCACCATTCTCAGAAATAGGTGATTGTGAGGATTAGTGTCATAACTGCTGCTTATTCACGCCAGAAATGAAAAATTAGATGATATTATTCTTTAAGCACCATTGGTCCATGGGTTCCCAACTCATGGGATGACTCAAAGATGAATTATAATCATTCAGATAAAATATTGAGTACAAATAGAAGCTTAGTTTTCATTATTAGACCTTTATCATTAAAAATATTTTCAAAGACCCATTCTGTTAGCTTTTAATTTTTTAAATTTTAACTGACACATAATTGTACATATTTACAGGGTACACTGTCATGTTTTCATACATGTATACAATGTGTAATAATCAAATTAGGATAATTAGCAATCCATCACTTCAGAGCTTTACCATTTCTTTCTGGTAAGAACATTCAAAATCCTCTTGCTCAGCTATTTTGAAATATGCAATATATTATTGTTAACTAGAGTCACCCTGCTGTGCAATGAAACACTAGAACTTGTTCGTCCCCTCTGACTGTGACTTTGTACCCTTTGACCAGCTCTTCCTCACACCCCATCCCTCCTTCTCTTCCCAACCTCTTCTAACCACCATTCTACTCTCTACTTCTATGAGACCAACTTCCTCAAATTCCCTGTGAGTGAGACCATGAGCTGCTTGTCTTTCTGAGCCTGGCTCCAAACTGGATAGCTCTAGTTACTTTAGCATTACAAGCCTGGACAAAGCCAGCCTCGAGGTTTGAGGCAACGTCTGGCTAAAGAACTCCACAAGGAGACACTGGAAAAATAATAGCAAGTTTAAAGCCTGTCAGACAAATATTTTCTCATTTCATGTCCTAGTTCTCTGGCACCTGTTTACTTCAATCACCACTGGGAATACTTGGTTCGCTTTGCAAGTGGAGCATGCCACCAAATAACTCTGCACCGGTGCTGCCGCCACCTCTGTGGCGATGGCAGAGGGGCAGAGATGCAGTAGCCACGTCCCCTTTTTTGCACACTGCCTGCCGTTCTAAGCTTTTGCTCTAACCTAATTCTATAAAGTGAATTGTTGAAAATACCATTATTCAAACAATTACCTAACATTAAGTATAAGTTCTCCTTTCAAATCATCAGTAGCTTTCACACATGTCAAAAATATTTATTCTGTTATCTCAAATATTTATGCTTTTAAGTGATAGTTTGGACGTTACATTATAAAAAGTTCAAAAACAAAAATGTAACCTTGAACTTTAAGTTTTAATTCTTCTAGCTGGTTCTTTACTGACCATAAAAAGACTATTAATCAACAGAATTCTGTTCTCTGAGACTGTGAATCACAGAGGTTTATTTTAACATAGGTGGAAAAAGCAACCATTAAATTTTGGCTTCTGCTAACACTGCAAAACCAATTAGACTTTAGCTTAGTTATCTATACTGTCACAGCTGAATTCCAGTGACAATATCTTTATCATCTGTGATGACAGAGAAAGGAGAAAAACATAGAATCTGATTTTCAGATTCCAGGTTGAATTTATAATACAGCAGTTGGCAGAAATTATTTTTTGTCTTGAAAAGTGAATAAACAAAAAGCAGAAGGGGGTAAATTTTGAACTCTAGAAAGTAATTTTGCAGTCAATTTTATATCAGTGACAGCTGAGTAATAGATGCATCATGGTTTTCTACATCTTCAATTTATATTAATTGACAAAATATTTTCCATTCATCTCTCAGGGAGTAGATGTTCTCTGAGCTTAGACAGAGGAAAGGATTAACTCCTATATTTTCTCTTAAATAGAAATCTACATTTAGTTACATGTACAGAATAAGAATTATGCAAATGTTGATGTCTTTCTGCCTTACTTCTGCGGCAATAAGAAAATGTGATAGAAATAATGACTATGGTTCACTTTTTCAGACAGTCCCAGAATGTTAATAAAAACATGAAGGAAAGATGTTCGTGTGGACAAACTGTCATTTTACAAGTGGTAGGTGGTCTGGGGCCAGCCCGTGGCTCACTCGGGAGAGTGTGGTGCTGATAACACCAAGGCCACGGGTTCGGATCCCATATAGGGATGGCCGGTTCGCTCACTGGCTGAGCGTGGTGCTGACAACACCAAGCCAACGGTTGAGATCACTAGGCTCACTTGAGAGAGTGTGGTGCTAACACCAAGGCCACAAGTTCGGATCCCTTTATAGCAATGGCCGGTTAGCTCACTTGGGAGAGCGTGGTGCTGACAAGTGGTAGGTGGTCAGTGCTCAGCTGGGAAACTGATAACATGCTCTGCATGCCAGATCTCACACGTTATGAAATCAAAGTTGTTCTTCTACGAATAGGTTAAATGCTTCCAAAACATCAGCATGTTCTCTTGTAGATGTGAGCTCAGGGCTGGCTTGAAATATTCCTAGATATAAGCTATGATAGATAGTTCACACTTAAAGGCAAACCGTACACATTTAAAAGAGTCTGGGATATTGTACAGTAATGCAAATAACATCCATCAGAGTTTAGTTCTATTTTCTATAAAAATACATTAAAATTTCATTTGACATCTAATAATATATTGTGCTTATTTGAGGACAAGTCACTTTTTTTATTTTGTTACCCTGATTGTTTATCACTCCCTAGAATTAAGTTTCTATGCAGTGATTAAATATGTATGGTTGAACTGTTCAAGCAGTTTAAACAACAATAATGGCTAGTCAAAAGTGAATGCAAAATCATAGTGTTCCCACAATTTCGTTTCTAACAATAACTCAGAGAGCTGGTAATATGACCGATTCATCAGATTGTCATGGTAGAAAAGGCTTTTTTTCTTTTCCCTTTAATTTTATTGTTACTTAGTTTTTACTTTCTGAATTTGGATAAGATATTCTGGAGAAGTGCTTACCATCTAAAAAAAATACTACTACCGGGGCCGGCCCCGTGGCACACTCGGGAGAGTGCAGCGCTTGGGAGCACAGCCGCGCTCCTGCCGCGGGTTGGGATCCTATATAGGAATGGCCGGTGCACTCACCGGCTGAGCGCGGTGCGGGCGACACCAAGCCAAAGGTTGCGATCCCCTGACCAGTCACAAAAAGACAAAAAAAAAAAAAAATACTACTACAAACATAAGTTTATCGTTAAAAAGAAATTAAACAATACAGAAATATAGAAAGTAGAAAATAAAGCCCAACCACAAGAGCTCACCAATCTTAATGTGTAATGTGAGTGCATATCCCAGATTTTATACTTTTACCTGCTTATCTGTCCATCTTTCTAATGTATGAAATAATTCATATACTATTATGTATATTATATATGTACACGTGCATATATGTTTGCATATATATGTATAGTGTATATACTTATATTTATATATAAATATGTAACTATATAAATATATATACATGCAAAAAAAACAGAGAGAGAGAGAGGGAGTGGAAGGGAGAAAGAATTTAATTTCATTTATGAAATTTCATTTCATGGTCCAAAATGTACAATAATAGTTTGAGTTTTGGGTAATATAATTATAATGTATATAAATTGTATGTTTTGTATGTTTTATTGACCTTCATGTATGAAGGGCCTTATAAAAAGTGAGAATATGTATAATTTAAAATTCTAACTTATCACATTTATTGGAAAAAATTTTTAAAGTATTTAAATATAGCACTCAATGTAAATAAATAATTATTAAAAAATCACTTTTAATCCCATTTCTCATAAAAATGTTTCAGTTACCTGTGGAAAATCTGAGAGAAATGGAAAGGTTTAAAGAAAATTCTTTAAACCATTTTCTGAGCTAACCATTGATTTATACACTTTCTGATCATTTAAAATTGCATATACAGAATGTTTAAGAATGCACACAGACACACATAGGGATTATACTGAATACAGTTTTGTGTTTGGTTTGTTACTGAACACTGTGTTTTTTAACCTCTCCTCTTGAATTTTCTTCTTCCGAAACAGGATTTTGATTAGCTAAAAACCTGCCATCGTTTGGATGTTCAATTTCTTCAATAAGAATTGGGTAAGGAAACTGTGGCATATACACATGGCAGAATAATACTCTTCCATAAAAAAGAATGAAATTCTCCCATTTGCAACAACATGGATGAGCCTGGAGAAACTTACCAAGTGAAATAAGCAAAGCACAGAGGGATAAATACCACCTGTACTCAGTCATATGTAGTAGCTAAGAGCGAAAGAAGGAAGGAAAGAAAGACCACAGTAGTGCATTGAATTTGCAGAGGGAGAGAACATTCCCTGGGCTACAAAGTGGAGGAGGGGGAGGGGGAGGAGGAGGCAGGTTGGGGATAATTGGGTGGGGGACATGGGGTATGAATGCAATTTGTGGTAATGCACAAGCTGCCAGTATGCATCTGGCCTTCACATCTTGGGCACAAGGGGTGACAATCAGCTTTGTATCTCATGAATATTCATAACCAATTTTTAAAAAAAGAATTTATGATTGCAGCTTTCTTTTCAAAATAAATGTCTTATTTTGGAATAACTTTAGATTTAAGGAAAAGTTGAGAAGATAGTTGGAAATATATCTAGAGTTCCCATACACCCTTCACCAAGTTCCGTCTAATGTTGACATTTTATATAACCTGTACATATACTTGGACTTTACCAGTTTTTCACTATTTTTCTTTTTCTGTTCTAGGGTCTGATCCAGGATTTCACATTGTCTTTAGTATCTTGATAGAAGAGGTGGTCAGTTTCCCTGGGCTTGGGTTTCAGGACATGCCTCTGTGTTTCCGGCCACTCCCCAAGGTCTCAGGCCCCTCCTCTGGGTTCTTCCCTGGAGGAAAGTTACTGCTGCCAGTTAGACCTATTTTTAGCACCAACATGGGGAAAATGAGACCACCAGGCTGGCTTATGCAATCCAGTGGCTGGGAATGCTCAATAGAGAGCACAGAACATTCTGGTGCATATAACTGAGAACCACCCCCTTAATTTAATATTCATTAGCTAGAGAAACCATGAAAGCCGAATCCCAGCTGAAGGCAGGGTTGTTGCTCACTGTCCTGAAGGCAGACCTGCGCTTTGCTGGCTGAGGTGGACATATTCTACTTTCTGTCTTAATTTCAGCAAGAAGCTGCTCACTCTCTTGAGCCGGCCTGCACTTTGTACTGAACTTCAAGTTTGTTTTTCTGGCTTTCGTGTTAGACTTGATGCCTGTACTGAACTTACTTTTGTGTTAGACTTGGTGTGGGCCCTGCTCACTTTCTGGAGCTAGGACGCACGCTCTCGTGGAACCTGTATTTCTTATCTATTATATTAAACTTGTTCTCGCTTTCTCCTGTGACTCTGCCCTTGAATTCTTTCCTATGGTGGAGTCAAGACCTGATAAGAGGGCTGGGTGGGTTGAGGCCAAATATCGGCTCGGGACCCTACCTCTGACATCAATCTTGTCTCCTTAGTCTCCTCTAATCTGTAACGCCTTCTGAGTGGTTTCTTGTCTTTCATAATTTTGACACTTCAGAAGAGTGCTGGTCAGGTATTTTGTAGAATCCTGATCGGGTTGGGTTTGTGTGATGTTTTCTTAGAACTAGATGTTTGGAGAGAATATCACAGCATTGTGGTGTCATACACCTTAAACATATACAACTTTTGTTTATGAAATATACTTCAATAAAGATGAGAAAATAATATAGACTTTCAAATAGAGAAAAAATAAAACAAGAAAATTAAAGACATTGTTCTTAAAAAACTAAAAAAAATAAAAACGAGTAAATTTGGAACTTATATTTCATAATTAAGACATATACAATTCACAAATACATACAAATCTTATAAACCTGAAAATACCTATAGGTAAAGATATTTATTAGCACGTTGGTATAGAATCTAATATCACATAACTTATGCAAACAAATACCAAGTTACTTCAAGAGTTTGAAATATATCTCTGAAACTAAAGTTTAAAAGTACTAGAAGATGAAATTTGTCTGGTTTTGCAAATTTTATATAAATGCAAATCCATGTATTCTTTTTTTAAAAGTCAGATGTAAATAGTTTAGGTATGTTGACTGTTCTTTACAAAAATAGCGTGACTGCCATCTACACTCTCTAGTCACCCAGTTTTATTCTTTTGCACAGAATTTCTCTCTGCCTGACATATTGATATGTTTGCACATTCACAGCATATCTCCTGTGATGTGTGCATCACAGACTTTGTTTTCTCCCATCCTGAAGCTCAGCACCTAAAACCATGCCTGAAAAATAGTCAGTGATCATTTAATATCTGTTGAGTGACTGAATATTGTCACTTGTATTACAATAAATTGGGTTAAAATATAGTAAGCACAATTCATATTTTTTCATTAAAAATTAGAATCACTAAATTGGAAGAAATTTCTAGAATTGTTCTGATCCACCTTTCTGCCATAACTACAAGGTTTCAATAGTCAGAGAAAAAGAACAGTCAGATCAGGCTTCTGTCTCAGGGTGGCGGTGGTGGGCGAGAATTCATTCCCTAATTCACTCAGTCCTGGCACCGACAGAAACACAGACAGGGGGAGTCTGTCTTATGCTATCAGCACAGGGTTTTGACCTGATTCATTTTTCTCTTCTTGGTCACCTCCATTTCTTTCAATGTATCTGTGGTTGAAACCTAAATAAACAATTAGGATAGCTCCTAAAATATCAATAAAGGTTCATTTAGGGTAACAGCAGCAAATGAGTGTTCTTCTGGTTCTTTAAAAAAATGATAGAGAGATAGACTCTGAAAAATCACTTCTGCTTTGGGAATAATAGAACAAGATGACAACCTTAAAGGCTGTTTCATAAAGGCCAGCTTCTCTTGGACTGACATAAATGTAATTGGGTTTGAGGCAACAAGACAAAAGGAGAATTGTGCTATGTTGTTATTCCTCCCCGAAGCCATAGCTGTGCCAGGCAGTTCACTTTCTAAGAGTACAGATTTGCACTTTGTTTAATGGTATGCACTTATGTAAACATTATATGCGTTTCTGATATAAATAAATGGTTTAAAAATTGAAATGCTTTTATTATACTCATACTGGAGTTCTTTGTTTATAAGCCAAAGGCTAAAAGGCGTAACTCCTATATGAGATTAAATACAAAATATATTTTTAATTGAATCCTTTTAATTTAATGCATTTAAGAGAAACTTGCCTATTCTAAGATTAAAGTTACTAAGTTTAAAACACCTTTTTAACCCAGTCATTTATACTAACCTGAGATAAACATTTCTTGATTTTTAAAGGTAAGATGGATTTACTCCTATATACTTTTTATTACTGGATTACTTTACAGAAAACTATAATGGATAAGGATTCATGAGTGACTAATTACATGACTGGCTCACTTGAATAAAAACAAAGGAAAATATTATTAATTTTTTGAAATCGTATTATTAAAAATTATAATATTCAATATCAGAAACAAAAAATATCAAAAAACAAAAAAACCCTGAGGTGCCCTCTGCCTCCCAAAATGGTCATACACTCACACACACACACACACACACACACACACACACACCCGCCCACACACACACACAGATGTACCCAGATTCTGTCCTCCCTCTCATCTACTTATAACCCACAGGACATCAGAAAATCAGAGTAATCATTTATAAGCAGGGTTATAGCTCTAATGTATCTGATAATACAAAGATAATAAGCCATTTCTGAAAATTAGCATAAAATTTATTTGTAGGAAATCCATGTGGAAGCTATTTTTATTTATTTTTGTAAGTCAAAAAGTCGAACAAATTAGACTTGCCTCTTCTCCGTGATAATATTGCTGTTTACTGAAAATAGCTCTACAGTTTTTGATCATCCAAAATCTATTTTTCTGCCAGGAAAAAGACTATCTAGAACTATAAATCCTAAGTAAATGTTACACAGATGAGAAAAAGAACCAGACATCGAGAAACTTCTAAGATTTTCTTTTGATTTAACTTATCCCAAACATTTATTTCAGATTTTTTTATATCACTATTCAGTTAACCTTCTAGTTCCATTTAAAACCTCATTGTCAGTGTCAGTGTCCAAATTTCAATACTATGCAGGCTGAAGGACGGCTATTTAGTTGGAAGTAGAGCGAGGAGACTTGTTTCGAGCACTGTTTTCACAGTAACTTATTTAATGCTGAGGGAAAGACCCATGAGCCCTATCAGTGAGGGAGGAGTGAGGGACAGGGCAGGGCGGGTGCCGTGGCTGCCATAGCTTGCTCTGAATTTCACCTCTGTGTTAATCGTGTCTTCTATTTTCTGTATTTTGATGCCTTAACATGTGGGTCCTTACTGACCATGGAGGAACGGCCCCTCCCGGGGTTAGCCAATTTCTAGGGGCAGTAAACAGCTTTACTTTCCAAATACAAAACAAGCAATCCAGAGTCCACATCACAACTACGTTCTCTACGTAGCTCTTACTCTCTGACTAGTATCCACCTGCCCTAATCACCACAGTGTCAGGTAGCAGACAACTAGAGGTAGCCCCTAGGCCCCAACAAAAATTATTCAACTTAACCAAACCTGAGCCTACTTACCCTGCCTCACCTATTCCTTCCCATGGAAACCACAATAAAATCTCTTGCCCACAGTCGCCCTCACTCCCTCTGCCCTCTGATAGATCCTGGGTCTCTTCCATCTGCCCTGCTCCCCACCCCATCCTATGGCCTGGCTTACCAGCTGCTCTGGGGAACTGTGAGTAATAAAGGATTTTTTCCATGGCAGGTGTTTCCCGATATGTTGGCCTCATTATATCTCCCATATTTTATTAATATACTACATTTTAAAACACTCTGTACAGAAAATTCTCATACCATATCTTATAAAAGAAAAAAAGAGAAAAATCAAAGTTTTGATCAAACAAGAAAAAAGTCTTACAAGGGTTGGTGAAGGTTTTTCCACAGATCTGCAACACAAAAACCTAAGGACTCTACCAAAAAACTCTTAGGGTTGATAAATGATTTCAGTAAAGTTAGTTGCAGGATACAAAATCGACCCTCAAAAATCAGTAGCATGTTTATACTCCAACAACAAACTAGCAGAAGAAGAAAACCAGAAAGCAAGCCCATTTACAATAGTCATAAGAAAATAAAGCACCTAGGAATAAATTTAACCAAGGAAGTGAAAGATTTCTACAATAAGAACTACAAATCACTGCTGAAGGAAATTAAAGGACACAAAAGGGTAGAATTCCATGCTCTTGGACTGGAAATATCAACACTGTGAAATGTCCATGCTGTCCAAAGGGATCTACAGATTCAACACAGTCCCCATCAAAATACCAGTGACATTCTTCACAGAACTAGAAAAAAAAACCCATCATAACATTCAAATGGAACAACAAAAGACCCAAATAGCCAAAGCAGTACTTAAGAAAAAAAAAAAAAGAAGCTGGAGGCATTATAGTACCAGATCTCAAATTATACTACAAATCTAGAGTAACCAAAACAGCATGATACTGGCATAAAAACAGACACTCAGACCAATGGAACAGAATAGACAACCCAGAAATCAACCCACAAACTTACAGCCAACTATTCTCTCACAAAGGCACCAAGTACACTGGGGAAAAGGCTGCCTCTTCAGTGAATGGTGCCGGGAAACTGGACATCCATAAGCAGCATAATGAAACTAGATCCGTGCCTCTCACCATTAGACCCAGGGCTGGGTCTCTGGTGCTCACAGACCCCTCAAGCCCATTCACAAACCCTTCAACCACAGGTCTACGAGCTAGGGAACCGGACAAAACGGTCCGTGGAGCCTTGGCTGAAGTGGGAATAGTGTTTATTCAGCACACACACGTCGAATAGCTAAGCAGTCCAAAGGGGAAATTCAAAGACTTGACTGCCACCAGCAAAGTCCAAAGACAAACTGAAACTGAGCAGCTGCCAGCAGAGTAAACAGGCTCTATTTTTAGACGCGAGCTCTGCTGGCCAGCTCTGCTTCACAAACTGAAGAACACACAATATCAATTCACTAAAAAGATAGGTGGGCCACATGGCACCAACTCCACCCACACACAACTTGTTTACAGAAATGTCCAGGGAGCCTGACTACATTATTCTATCTTCCCCACACACCATAGACCAGAATCAACTCAAAATGGATTAAAGACTTAAATATAATACTTGAAACTATAAAACTACTAAAAGAAAACATAGGGGAAACCCTCCAGGAAGTAGGACTCGGCAAAGACTTTAGGAATAGGACCCAAAAAGCACAGGCAACAACAACAAAAAATAAACAAACGAGGTTATATGAAACTCAAAAGCTTCTGCACGGCAAAGGAAACAATCAACAGAGTGAATGACAGCCTACTGAACGGGAGAAAATATTTGCAACCCATGCATTTAACAAGGGATTAATATCCAGAATATACAACTCAAACAACTTAACAGTAAAAGAACAAGTAACCCGATTAAATAATGGGCAAAGTTACTGAATAGGTATTCCTCAAAGGAAGACATACAAATGGACAACAGACACATGAAAAACTGCTCAACGTCACTCAACATCAGGGAAAAGCAAATCAAAACCACATTGTGATATCATCTCATCCCGGTTAGATTGCCTATTATCAAAAAGACAGAATAACAGATGCTGGCAAAGATGGGGAGAAAGGGGAAGCCTCCTACACTGTTGGTGAGACTGTAAATTAGTGCAGCCATGGTGGAAAACAGTATGGAGGTTCCTCTAACAACTACAGATAGAACTGCCACATGATCCGGCGGTCCCACTGCTGGGTATACACTCAAGGGAATGGAAATCATCATGTCAAAGGGATACCTGCACTCCCATGTCATCATAGGTCTATTTACTATAGCCAAGAGTTGGAACTAACCTAAATGCCCAAGGCACGATTGGGTAAGGAAAATGTGATATGTATACACCATGGAATTCTACTGTGCCATTAAAACAAATGAAATTCTGCCAATCACAGCAATATGGACAGACTTGGACAAAATTATGTTAAATGAAATAAATCAGGCACAGAAAGAGAAATACCACATACCTTCACTCATAAATGGGAGCTAAAAATAATACTAATAATAAACAATAAAATAGGAAAAAAAGAAACAAACAAACAAACAATAATCACAATAATAAGCTGAACTTTCATAAAGAGGGAACAGAACTGAGGTTACCAGAGGTGGGAGAGGCGGAGGCAGATTTAGAGAGAAATTGGTAAAGGGCCACAAAAAATGATTACATTGTGTAATGTTGAATACACTAATTATCCTGATTTGAGCTTAACATATTGCACAGAGGTATTTATATTCAATGTGGAACCCCACAGATAGGCACATATCAATTATGTTTCAATAAAAATAAATAACTAAATAAAAGCGGATATGTTGCAACAACAACAAAAACAATCTGACTTGACAGTATGTTATTCAATCTATCAATATTAATCAATACAGAACAACAAATATTAGATATAATTCCTACAATTAGGCCAGGCGTGGGGAAAAGTTAGTTAGTTAACTACTAATTGATCTATGAAAAAGTCAATAGTCAACAGATCATTTCTAAGTTGACAAGTAAACAAACTGCTATGTAAGTATATAGGAAGAGTGGAACGGGGACAGGCAGATTTGGGGAAACATTTGCCTATTAAATTGAATCATTTATGTACTATTTGATTTAAAATACTTATTTATATACTAACTTGATAAAAATATTAAAAACAAACAACTGTGTGAGGTGGGAGATGAGGCATGGGAAATTGTGTCAAAAAATCTGGCTTTAATATTCCTAACATACCCCACAAGTGGAGACACAATTAGTTGCAAGATACGTCTTATCTGTAAAAATAAAATCTAACAGCCTCTTGAAGAATTATAACAGTCCTGGTACTGAGCCCAAAATTAAATTTCTCAAATCCTCATGTAAAAGAACCTATGTTACCCAAGGAACAAAGTGTTCACAACATGTATGTAAAATGACAGTGACAAATTGACAAATTCAATAGGTTTTATTTTTTTCAATAGTTTCCCTCAAATGTAGCCCCACAGAAAAAAAATGCCAAAACTCAATTCAGTAAACACAATCTGACAGTGGTAACCAAAATTTTCAGTGTAAGTATTTAGCTCCCCGCTGACTGGTTTACTGGAGAAATAAAGTATCTTAAGGAATGGGTGGGTTGCATTGTCTTTAAGTTACTCTCCTGAAACACTGCTTTTCTCAAGTATTTGATAAATATTGATGGTAGTGAATATGAGAATATGCTCCTTGGAACATACCTGGAATAAATCTCATTTTAAATGTGAAACCAAATGCTTTCATAAGCATACAGTCAACAAAACTACCAAGTTTTATTTAGGATGAGAATTAGTAATAGCAAATAAATTGCCATCTTTAAATTTTGTCTTCTCCAATTGAGAGATTCTTCATTTGGGTAGCTTCACGCCATGAGATATTAATAATTCTGATACTTAATGTGTTGTCCGATTTGAACATTATGACTTTACTTTTTAAAATTTCCTGTACTTATGCTTCCTACCATTTTTATATTCTATCGCATGATTAACACTCAGTAGTTTCTTTGAGATACAGAGAAAGAGACAAAATAACTGACATTTCCAATATATTTGGATTTCATCTTTCATAAGGAAAAAAAAAATCCCTCAATGTTTTTACATATGTTCCTTCATTTTTCCTAGTTCTAGTTTTCTACTTCCTTCCGTTGCAAAACCTCACAAATTAATGAGTTGTTTTTTCCTCTTTCTCATTTCTCTCTTTCAGCTCTAGCAATTTGCTTATTCCTGTCCTTTCTCTGGAAACCAAAAATCAGAAAGATCACCGATGATAATGCAGTCATCTTTTTCTCAGCTATTCAATTTTTCTTGGCTATCTCCCACAGTTAGTCCTTTTCTCCTAGAATCTCCCTTATTCAAAGAAATTTCTATTTGGCACATTTCTATTTGATCTCTGATTACTTCTCCATCCTTTTCCCTGGATAGTCTTGATTTTTCTCTGAATTACTAAAGACCATGCTGTTCTTTCTACTCTTTTCACAAATGAGATCACCCACTTTCTCGCCTTCGAAAATAAGTTCTACTAGGACATTTTGCTGTCATCTCGGTTTCCTGCACTAGCCAGATGTGTATTCTGACTGCCTGGGAGCCTGAGTCATGCTGGAGCTCTTGCAGCCTGGAGTACTGTGGCTCCCACACGTGCTGGCCCAGCAACAGGTAACCAGCTTCTATCAGGCAGCCCCCTGTCCATGGCCCCAGCAATCACTGGTCTTTGGCAATACTGTTTATTCTGTCTTTTTTTTTTTCTGTGTCCTATGGGTGATAATGGCTTCCCAGTGATTCTAGTTCATGGGTATCTCATCATCTCTTGGTTCCCTTATACCTGGCCACATTTTTGCTAATTGTCCCTTCACTAAATTTTGTTCAGGTGAATCCTTTTGAACGTGTCATCTGCTTCTACCCAGAACACTGACTGATACATATACATGCAAAATCTCTGTTATAACTATAATCTCTCCGTAATTTTATTTCCAGATATCCTTAGAGTATATCCAGCCAAAAACATGCCTGTCTAATGTTCTAAAAATTCTTCTAATTTTCCAACATTTCAACTTCCTGAAATCTTTGGTTCTATTAACCCTGCTTTTCAATATCAAATCTTAGTTACAGTTCTCAACATCATTAGTCATTAGAGAAATTCAAATTAAAATCACAATAAGATACTTCTAACTATTAGAATTATTAAAATTTTTTTAAATTCTGAAAATATCAAGTACTGAGGAAAATGCCATTTAATGGAACTCTCGTACGTGGCTGTTAGAGATGCAAAATGGTACAGCCAGTTTGGAAAACAGTCAGCCCCTTAAACAGACCCAGCAATCCTCCTACCCAAGGAAAATGAAAACCTATCTTCACGGAAGAGTCTGCATGTGAATTTCTATGGTAGCTTTATTCATAACCACTCTGCTGTAGAAACATCCCACATGTATATCAACGAGCAAATAGGTAAACAAAGTGTGATGGACTCACAACCCACTGCCCAGCCGTCTTCCTTCCACACTCCCTCGAGGGGCAGGTCTCAGTTGGGCTGTCTACGCCCCTCTTCTCATCCAACTCCACCCTCCTCATTTTCCCTTATCCATCTCTCCTTTGTGCCCTCATGGTTTCATTCTTTCCTTAAAAACTCTCTCTGCCTCAGTTGTTTTAATGAAACAAATCTAGTGTCCTGATTTAAAAGAAAAAAAGGAAAGTCAACCAAGAAAAGCAGAAAGACACACATACACACACGAACTTCTTTTAACCCTACTCCCTTCCTCAATTACAATATTATATCCTCCTTTATCGACCTCCCAAACTTTTCGAGGAGACGCCTTCACAGCCCACCCTCCAAGGGTGCAGGGCTCGTCACCTTCTCTCTCCTGCTCCCCCACAGTTAGCCTCCTGCACTAACCACGTGCAATCCACGCCGTCCTCAGTTCTGAGCGCTGCCATCTCTTTTGGAGCACTTGCTGTTCTCCTAGGACCCCTTTCCCCTGAGACGGTGATCTCATTTAGATTCCAGGACAGGAATTACTCTCTGACTTCTTTCCCCCGATCTTCTCCTAGAGGTTCACATTCTAATCCAAATACTGAAGATTGATTCTCATATCCAGATCTCCAGCCCTGTTAGATTTTGTGATGAAAGCCAGAATTTCTGTCTATTAGACATCTTTAGATATATATGAAAAAAGTCTTTGCCTTTTTATCAACAAAACTTGCTCCGTCTTTTTCCTGTTTGCCCACACTGCTTGCCACACTGCGCCTTCCTAGTCCTGCAAGCCAGAATCTCCTGTCACACCTATGACTCTTCCTCTTCCTCACTCCCCCCCATGATGTCCCAGGCACTGGAGGTCCTGCCTCTCTGGTAATGGCTTTCCACTCAGGTGGCCACTGTCCGGCACTGTGTCGAGCTCTCATGCCCCCCTGACAACGTTCTGAGTGTTCTCTCTGCTTCCAGTCTCCTTCTCCTTCAATTCCTTTGTATACCACCCAAAGGGAAATCTTTCTAAATTAAAACCTCAATCTGTGAGAACCTAATTACTCAACCAAAGTATAGACGCAAGTTGCCTTTGTTCCCACGTTGCCAGCTCAGTAAGTCAAAAAGAAAAATTTGCACAATTATCACTCTTTGTTTTGTTTATAGAATGCTAAATGATTCACTTAACAGACTCTTTTCAACAATTAACAGAACTCACTTAGCTGAACAAATATATTTGTTATATGGTGTCACGCATATACAAACACAGGATTCTTCTTAGTTAGAACCTCACAGAAGCAACCAGTTACGGATCCTGATTTACAGAAAGTCTATTCTGCAGTTTCCGTCTTTAACATTTCCTTTAATAATATAAGATTATCCATTTCTTGTGCAACGTGATGGGTACTTCTAGTGATAAGCTATATTCCTCCGTACATATCAAAATTATGTTTGTTTTCTGAATTGAATAATTTAAACTTCAAATAGATGACCACTACTTTAACTTCTAAATACATTTTCCTCAACTGAGAGGGGAGGAAGGGCGATGTGGAATATCGAGCACGTCAAAGGTAAGTCAGTCCTCTAATTGAAAGCCACTGTAGCAAAATGTTATCAGAGCAAGTTCTTGTTTTGTTTTGTTTTGTTTTGTTTATTTTTTCCTCCCTGGAACCAAGTATGATAGATGAAGGTTTGCAATAATAGTTTTTTTTGTTTGTTTGTTTTTTAGCACTGAGACAAAGCTAATAAGCAGTGGGTTTTGTTAGCCAATTATACACAAGCAGAGATTCTGGAGAATAAAAGATTAGAAAGCTTACTTTAAATCTGCCCTTGTGAATGTGTTAAAGAAACAAGCCTTAATAGTTATTAGGTTACTTTGAAAATAAAATGATGTGATTCAGGTCTATTTTATTCAACTTGTCTTTAGAAAATATCCTGTGGAACTATCCAGGGGAAAGATAGTTAGCACAACAGCATCCTGGGAAGAGATAAAAAGAAAAGAAAGGAAAAGCTCTACCGAAAAAAAGACATTACAAGAATAAACCAAATATTATTTATATTAATGTAATAAGCAAATATAAAATCATACTTTGGGCTACTGTTATCTTATTCATATAGGTTTGATATTAATATAATACTGTCATTTCTTTCTGCTCAGAAATGATCTATTTACTTATGTTTCATGTAAACACCTATGCATTATAGTGCTTTCATGTATAGCTCGGAATCCTATCTTCAATTTTATGTTTGTCAAGAATTTCCAAGCAGTGTAAATACGTTTAGGTTTTCGAGCCATAAAAACTATGTCAAATAAGCATGTGCAATTAGTTATCTGAGATACATACATATAATGTATACAGACACACAGAATAAGAAAGATAGAGACTTTAAATCACTGAGCAATCTATAAATTTGAATTTTTTTGCCTTTAAACTTTTTAAATTTTGAATTAATTTTAAACTCACATAGGAGTTGCAGAAACATAGAGAGTTCCTATGTACCTTTTCTCCTGTCTTCTCTAGTGATCACATCCTGCACAATTGTGGTACAATCACCAGAGCTTGAAAATTGACACTGGTACAATACTATAAACAAAACTACAGACTTCATTCTGTTTTAACTAGTTTTTATGTGCACTTTTTTTTTTTCGGTGTATACAAGTCTTACCACTTATATAGATTCATTTAACCACCACCGCAATTGTGGTACAGACTTTCTATCACCTAAAAGTAATATTCTCTTCAATTTTAAACTTAAAAGTACAAATTAGTATAATGTGCCTAGAAAATCCACTTTTGCTTTCATTTCTAAATTTAGTCCTCACTGTAGTGTATAATTTAATTTAATTTATTTTATTTTTTGTCACTGATGGGCTAATTTTGTCTGTCATTGAACTAGATACTGGACACTAAGTATTAATAATAAACATGTAAAGAAAACAAAAGAGACTGTATCTAAAGACTGTGATCAAGTTTTAAATGAGACAAGGTGTTCCCAGATGAGTTTAAATTGGGATCAGGACAAGAGGTTCAGGGAAACAAAGAGTATGACAGTAACTTAGCCTCAGCACCATAAACTATGTATGCAAATTAGGAAACCAAGTGTGGGAAAAAAACTGTGGGAGTGAAAAACGTTTTTAAAAATCATTTTAATGTGAAAGCTTTGGCTCCACGAGGACTCAATTAGATCTTTAACAGAGACTGTAAGGGACTCAGAAGGCAGCCAGCAGTAAACATGATGTCCAAGGAAGGCAGAAGTCTAGAAAGTCACAATGGGTGACTAGGAGTTATAGCAAAAGACTGGCAGCTCTTAGTTGAAAAGAGTTCGTGATGGATAAATGCTCTGGCTCATGAATACAACAGATTAGCGGTTGCTGGTGTTAAGGAAGAGCAGGGGTGGAAGGGAAGTAGGTGTCCTTATGAAAGGCTAACACCAGGGATCCTTGTACTGATGGAAATATTTTGTATCCTTAATGTATCAATATCAATATCCTGCTTAGGACATTGTAATCTAGTTTTACAAAATGCTGTTGGGAAAAACTGGAAAAAAAGAGTATATGGTATCTCTATAGTATTTCTTACAAATGCAGGTAAATATGCAATTATCTCACAATAAAATTTAATTAAAAAATGATTGTATGCTAAGCATCATAAAGGGCTCTTTGCACTATCAAAATCTGCAGTTTGCAGGGGATTTATTTTTTGTCTCAAAATGATGTAAGATTTCTAAGCAAATGTTGGCACATGTGGGAGGGAGAAACAAACATGAAACTCACTCTTTAAAGGGTGATATGATCAGTTGCCTTCCCCGTGTTCATTCAGGCTGCTTCCTCTTAATTCCACTTAATTCCTTCTGAAGTGGAATAACATGACATGGATCTGAAAGCTTCATTCCTTTATGCAAAAGTTTATCATAAGGCAAAGAACCCAGCACCGTGCACTGTAACATCCAGGCATATGATAAGTTTGTTTAAACTGTCTCTATAAATTGATTACAAGTTATGACTAATGATTCTCAATTTCAAAGATAACAAACTGGCAGACTATTATGAAGAGTAGAATAATGGAACACCAAATACATACATCAAATAAAATTAACCAGAAATGTGAAAATTAACCGTTACTATGATAGTTGATGAAGATAATGTAATAAAGTTCTTTGATTAGAAAAATAAATATATGTCCCAAGAACAGTCTTCTATGTGATTATTTTACAATTTGAAAAAAAATACTTCGGTAAAATTTCACAAAAATGATATTCAGATCATAATACAATTAGTGTAAATATTTTGTTACAAATGGAATAATAAGTTTACTGTGTGTTTTCTTGATGGAAACCAGTTAACAAAGGAATCCTCCAGAGATCTTTCTTTAATCTTTACGTTAATAATAAAAATAGGAAAAGTATATAATTTATTCCTTATGTTTACAGACAACGCTGAGCACTTCTTCATAGTGAAAATTCAAGCCAGTGGGGAAATTTTTGTAATAAAATATGAATATGGAGAAGTGGAAAGTGGGCTTTACGTGATTAATTTAGGGTAGTTTTCCAAGGGGTGGTGGGGAAGCTTTCCAAAATCATGTTTCTTGAATACAGGACAGATGTAGGAGTCATTTTAGATTATTTCTGGAAGGCAATGACACTGAGCTTTCACAGAGAAAACAGACCAAAGAAATGTAATGGGAAGCTGTATCCCACTGTCGTAAAGGACAGTGTTTCTATGAAATATCATTTGTAATTCGGGTCACTAAATTGCCACAAAGACGTAAGAGAACTCTGAAAGGTCTAGAAGGTCTAGAGAGTAGCTAAAATGGTCAAAAGAATATAGAATGTTTCATATAAGAATAAGAAAAATTTGAAAAATATTTATCTCAGTACAAAAAGATAAGGAGAGACTATAGAGTTGCACAGCCACACCCATAAGGTATTCATTAATAATCAATATCAAGTGGATGGTGTCTTTCATGGTGTGCTGGAAAGTTCTATTCTTAACTCTTTATAGGTCAAAAATTTATCTATGGTTGATGAAGGCAAATGATATATTATTATCAAATTTTCAAGGAATAATAAAGCTTAAAAGAATAACAAAATGTTACATTCCTAAGGTAATATTTTGAAGATAATAAAAACCATAAAGAAGCAAAATATAACAAGATTAAGTCTGGTAAATATAAGTGTACATATCTTAATTAAAGTTCCAAAGTGAACTAAACCAATAAGCAGGAGGAGAGAGGAATGTTTTCAGAATATCTTGAGTTGGAAGATTCATGACGTTTTTCTTGATCACAGGTCACTGTAAGCCATGACATGTTCACATGTGAAGTGAGACACATGACAACACTATGACTTTAGAAGGAATTATTAGAAATAAAATATTCGTGCCAAGGGAAATAATAGCTCGACTGTATTTTACGTTGGTCAGGACTGAAGACCACGTCACACACCTATTTGGTTAAGAACACACTCGCGACTGTCGCCGGGAGCCCGCCTGTGACGGCGGAGGGGACGGGGCGACTCCGGGGACGGAGCGCGGGCTCGGGCGGTATGTCCAGGTGCTGGTCCAAGAACCGGGGTGCAGAGGGGAGCTTCAGGCTCCTGCAGGAGAGGAAGACTTGAGCCTGGTCTGGAAAGGATTATTTTGGAGTCTGCTGAGAGCCAGAAGACAATGTGGTTGTGGTTTCGGAGGCAATGGAAGAGATGCTTGACAATGGGTTTCCACTGGCTACCGAGTCAAACATCCTCAAAGAACTGACAAAGCCTCCTACCCTCCGAACGGTTGTCAACACCGTAACCGGAAGCACCGATGTGGGTGCACAGCTCCCCACTGGGCAGCTGTCAGTGGTGCCTTGGCGGGACTGGAGTGACATATACCAGCAACGAGGCCTACTTTGATGTGATTGATTGAAGAGACTGATGCCATTACTGATAAAGCAGTTTCCACAATTACTGCTGAGATCCAGAGGGTGATTGATTGCTGGGTCAAGCGGACTGGAACGCCAGACCGTGCACTCCCCTTCATGAACCCCAGGCTGCTGGATGATGTCAGCTTCCACCCTTGTGTTCATTTCAAGCACTGGGAGTCCGAGCTCATCTCTCCTTCATCCCTCCTGATGGAAACTTTTCCTGCTCTCTTGCCATTCTGGTTGCATTTCCCGTGTATGTCAAACATAACATCAGCTTCCGGGACAGCAGCTCACTCAGACGCTTTGAAATAACAGTGGGACCCAAGCAGACCATGGGGAAGACCACAGAGGGAGTGATTGTTACCAGCCAGATGCCCCAAACAGTCCTGAACATGAGCCTCTCTCCATCTCAGGGGACACACATTTGACCCAGTCACAAAGATGCTGTCTTGGGATGCAGGGGGAAAAAAAATCCCCAAAAGCTACCAAGTTTGAAGGGGACCATGAGTCTTTAGAAAGGAGCCTCTAAACCAGATGAAAATCCCCCAATTAACCTGCAGTTTAAAATGCAGCAGCTGGCCATTGCTGGACTCAAAGTGAGCCGTTTGGATATGTCTGGAGAAAAGCACAAACCCTTTGAGGGCATAAAATACATGACCAAAGCCGGAAAGTTCCACGTTCGAACCTGAAGGGAGAGTTCTGAAGAAGGAACAGTCATGAACGCTTTTTCATTTCTTACTTGTCTAAAAGTAAAAAATGTCAGCCTGTCTCCTAGGTCAGTCCCCTGCTGGACCTGCCTGCTCCCTGTTTTCCTCTGTCTGCAATGCCATGGGACTAAGCAAGAGAGAGAAGGGTCACCATGGAGAGCTGGACAGAACGAAACACGGTCGGCACCATCTCAGCTCTCCAAGAAGAGATGCATGAGGGAGGACAGAGACGCTGGACGCCACATTAACTGTTTTTAACATAGAAAAAGACTAGCATTTGTCGCTTGCTAGGCTCTACTGACCTAAAGCCAATGAAAGACTTCTTTGATGATTTTTTTTTTAAAGGTAGAGAGATTAGAAAGAAAGAAAGGTTGGAAGTAAAATGAGTGTTAGTCTCTGAAAGGCCAGTTAAGGATCTAATCTGTGAGGGAGAGGAGGGAGGAAACAGTAATAAGGAAGAGTCATGTGGAGACATAGTAAAATGAAAGATTGTCAAGAAGAGTGATCAGACTCCACCTTAAGGAGGGTTGGGAAGAATAGAGTGGAATTGGTTTCTTTCTCATCCCTCTGCTGTCATGTGAAAAGCATTTGTTCTAGAAATGAACAGGAGACTTGTAAAAAAAGAAAAAGAAAACACTCACAAGGGCCGGCCCGTGGCTCACTTGGGAGAGTGTGGTGCTAACACCAAGGCCACAAGTTCGGATCCCTTTATAGGGATGGCCGGTTGGCTCACTTGGGAGAGTGTGGTGCTGACAACACCAAGTCAAGGGTTAAGATCCTCTTACTGGTCATCTTTTAAAAAACAAAAACAAAAACAAAAAAAACCCACAAAAAACTCCCACTTCCCCTTTCTGCTCCCACCTCCCCACAGCACCCCAGCCTCAGGACCTGCCTCCTTCCCTCCCTCCTGCCCTTTCCCTCCTTTTCTTCCTCTCAAGCCCCAATCAGGTCCCTCCCCATGTGCTGAAGGGGAAACTGAAGCAGAAGCTGCAGGACCTGCCCAGGCCACACCAGGCCACACTGTCCCTCCTGGGCTTCTCTGTCTCTCTCTCTCTGTCTCCCTGTCCCTCTCTCTCTGTCTGACTCTGTGTCTCCATCTCTCTCCCTCTTTCCCACCAACCACCCTCCCCTGAGCCGACACCACCCTGTCCAGCCACCACACCCTCCCTGCAGCCAGACCTACCTGCCACCTGTTCTGAAGTGTCCTGAGGCAGGCACTGGCCAGCACATTCCAGGGCCCTCCTCGGCCCAGCCTGGGCCCAGGGCAAGATCCTGCCAGGACTGGCTGGAACTGCTTCTGTGTCAGGACAACTTCAGAGAACAGCAAACCTGTCCAATGGGTTTGAGATCTGCCTGGAACAGGTCTTCCTGCCCCCGCATTGAGACTGGAGGACCTGGGCTGAAGGGACCAAATGACACACCTGGCCCAGCAGCCCAGTCCGGGTCAGAGTTGCGTCCTGAAGTCAGGGATCCAAGGCAGGCTGGATGGTGAAGGGAGATCAGCAGTTCCCCTGTCGCCCCGAGGGGAAGAATTATCAAGGAGAAAGCACGGCATGTGCACAGGCACAGAGGAGGGAGAGCATCGAGGGACCGTGTGCAGGGGCCAGGGGGTGTGAGGGCCAATGGACTGGGAAAGGGGGGCAGGACAATGGAGGCCTTTACTCCAGGGGCAGTAGGGAGCCATTGAAAGTTATAGAGCAATGGAGAGGTATGGTCAGGGTGGGGCTAGAGATCACTCTATCTGCTATCGTGCTGGACAGGGTGGGGCACAAAGGCCGCACTTGGGATCAGAAGGCTCATCTGTTTGGTTTTGTCCCTGGAGGCATGGGGAGCCATGGGAGGATTTAGAGCACCAGAGAAGACACAACTAGGACAGGGGGCAAAGCAAGGGGGATGCGGGGTCCAGGGAAGAGGACATGGGGAGGGCTGTATAAGGGGAGGGGAGAGGAGGAGACATGGCCAGCCATAGGCTTGGGGCCACATATTTATCCAAGAAGCATTTATTAATTGCCCCCCATGCTGTTTGCAGGTGCCAGGGCCATGACAGAGAACAGAGCATGCCCCAAGGATGCTGCCAGGTTGCAAAGATGAGGGTCATTTGGCAGCACAGGGTACTGATGCATTGGCCCTTCAGGGGCAGTCCTTGCAAGGGGCTTCACACCCAGCTGTCCTCCTGGGTGTGGATACAGCAGCCAGCTTGGAGTGCTGATGTCACCTGTTCCGGGACTTTCTGAAACTTTTCCTTGGATCCACTGCCCAGCCCCAAGGGAAATTCCAGAGCAGCCAGAGGCTGGTCCTGGCTGACTCATTTTGGGGCTCCTGAGGGGCACTGAGGTCATTTGGAGAACTTCATGGAAACTCAACCACCCTGCTCTCGGCCCTGATCCTGCTGTATCCCACAGGGGCTTGGGAAGAACCCGGACTCCCCAACCCCAGCCCCAGGTGGGGCACCCCCATCAGAATCTGCAGAGCAGGGTGGGAATCTAGGTCCCCACAGGTGAAAATCTGGGGGAGGGGGATTTGAGCTGCCCTGGGGTGTTTTTCACCCTCTGCTGGTCATCTCACGTCCCCAGGGCTGCAAGGATGATCAGTACAGTGTGACTCCATTTATATGAAATGTCCAGAACAGGCCAAACCACAGAGACAGAAAATGGATTCCTGGCTGCTGGGAGCTGGAGAAGGGGATGGGGTTGATGGTGAATGGAGATGGGGTCTCCTTTTGGGGTGATGGAATGTTCTGGAATTAGATAGGGGGTGGTTATACACTGTGCATGTACTAAATACCTCAGAATTGTACACTTTGAAATGGTTAATTGTATGGTAAGTGAATTTCACCTCAGTAAAAAAAGAACAGAAAGAGAAAGCAGCCTGGCAGTCACATGGTGATGGCTCCAACTCAAGTGGCCAACACGCTGCTTAGGTCAGGTTGGAGTTCCAACTCTAATTATAAAGCCCCTCGCTGGAGAAGCTCCATGGCCACCACCTGTGATAGTCACATGGAGAGCACCGATACCTGGTAGGACATGATGGGAGGGCTCTGCTCCTCTGAGGTCCTCCTCCCAAAACCCACCACCATGAGAAAAACACCAGACAAATCTCAATGGAGGAGCCATCTACAAAATACCTGCCCAGTCCTCCTCAAAGCTGCCCAGGCCTGGCCGATTAGCTCAGTTGGTGAGAGCACAGCCTTGTAACACCACAGTCATGGGCTCAGATCCCTTTATTGAGTACAGACCAGCCAAAAAAAAAAAAAAAACTGTCCAGGCTTCAAAAGTCCAAGAAACGGTCACAATCGAGAGGAGACTGAGGAGACATGACAACTAAGTGTCCTGTGAGATCCTGGGGCAGAAAAGGGGCATTAGAAGAAATCTGAAGAAACCTGCATGAAGTATGGACTTTAGTTAATAACAAGGTATCAATGTTGACTCATGAGCTGGGACAGATGCACCACTCTGTGCAGTGTGGGAGCAGCAGGCTGCCCTCTGCCGCACATGGGCTGCTCCAATGTGGTCCTCAAGGTGCAATTAGGGGCTCTAGCTCCAGTGGCTACAAACGAGTCTCCTATAATGTAGCCTGATCATGGAGTGTCAATCCATTAGTTAATGGGAATTACAGGTCCCACCCACTCTTGGGCTGGAGGCAGGATGGAGGGGTCACTTTGTGGGCTCTGTCCTCCACACAGACTTTGGAAAGGAAGCTGCACTGTTTACAGCTCAGTGCCCCAGTGCAGGAGAGTGTAGCTGCCTCTACATCAAGGTGGGCAAACTCCAGCCCACAGACGAAACCCAGCCCGTTGTCTGTCCATAGAAGAGCCAAATGCTAAGAGTAACTTTTACATTTATTTATTCTCTCATTTTGTGGGCAGCTGGCTGGTGAGGGAATCCAAACCCGGGACCTTGGTGTTTATCAGCATTGCGCTCAAACCAAGTGAGCTAACTGGCTAGCCCTTACTTTTACATTTTTACATCTAAAAAAAAATCAAGAGAAGAATCATATTTTGTGACATGTAAAAAATATGAAATTCAGTGTCCACATCAATGTTCAGTAATAAAGTTTTTTTTTTAGAAGCCATAGACATAAAATGAAATTTTAATAAACAGAATCAGTATAAACATGGGGAAAAGAATAAAACTACATAAACTGTACATATTCTTCTTTGAAAGTATGTGTGCAGGAGATTATACAGACAATCACTACCATACTCATAGCCTTTGGTTATTTTTTTTTTTTTTAATTTTATTTTGTCGATATACATTGTGGCTGATTATTGCTCCCCATCACCAAAACCTCCCTCCCTTCTCCCTCCCCCCCTCCCCACCAACAATGTCCTTTCTGTTTGCTTGTCGTATCAACTTCAAGTAATTGTGGTTGTTTTATCTTCTTCCCCCCCCCCGGTTTGTGTGTGTGTGTGTGTGTGTGTGTGTGTGTGTGTGTGTGTGTGTGTGTGTGTGTGTGTGTGTGTGTGTGTGTGTGAATTTATATATTAATTTTTAGCTCCCACCAATAAGTGAGAACATGTGGTATTTCTCTTTCTGTGCCTGACTTGTTTCACTTAATATAATTCTCTCAAGGTCCATCCATGTTGTTGCAAATGGCAGTATTTCATTCGTTTTTATAGCTGAGTAGTATTCCATTGTGTAGATGTACCACATTTTCCGTATCCACTCATCGGATGATGGACATTTGGGCTGGTTCCAACTCTTGGCTATTGTAAAGAGTGCTGCGATGAACATTGGGGAACAGGTATACCTTCGACTTGATGATTTCCATTCCTCTGGGTATATTCCCAACAGTGGGGTAGCTGGATCGTATGGTAGATCTATCTGCAATTGTTTGAGGAACCTCCATACCATTTTCAATAGAGGCTGCACCATTTTGCAATCCCACCAACAATGTATGAGAGTTCCTTTTTCTCCGCAACCTCGCCAGCATTTATCGTTCAGAGTCTTTTGGATTTTAGCCATCCTAACTGGGGTTAGATGGTATCTCAATGTGGTTTTGATTTGCATTTCCTGGATGCTGAGTGATGTTGAGCATTTTTTCATATGTCTGTTGGCTATTTGTATATCTTCCTTAGAGAAATGCCTACTTAGCTCTTTTGCCCATTTTTTAATTGGGTTGCTTGTTTTCTTCTTGTAAAGTTCTTTGAGTTCCTTATATATTCTGGATATTAATCCATTGTCAGATGTATATTTTGCAAATATTTTCTCCCACTCTGTTGGTTGTCTTTTAACTCTGTTAATTGTTTCTTTTGCTGTGCAGAAGCTTTTTAGTTTGATATAATCCCATTTGTTTATTTTTCCTTTGGTTGCCCGTGCTTTTGGGGTCGTATTCACGAAGTCAGTGCCCAGTCCTATTTCCTGAAGTGTTTCTCCTATGTTTTCTTTAAGAAGTTTTACTGTTTCAGGGTGTATATTTAAATCCTTAATCCATTTTGAGTTGATTTTAGTATACGGTGAGAGGTATGGATCTAGTTTCATTCTCCTGCATATGGATATCCAGTTATCCCAGCACCATTTGCTGAAGAGGCAGTCCCTTCCCCAGTGAATAGGCTTGGTGCCTTTGTCAAAGATCAGATGGAAGTAAGTGTGTGGGTTGATTTCTGGATTCTCTATTCTATTCCATTGGTCAGTGTGTCTGTTTTTATGCCAGTACCATAATGTTTTGGTTATTATAGCTTTGTAGTATTGCTTAAAGTCAGGTAGTGTTATGCCTCCAGCTTTATTTTTTTTGCTCAGCATTGCTTTGGCTATGCGTGGTCTTTTATTGTTCCATATAAATGACTGGATAGTTCTTTCCATTTCTGAGAAAAATGTCTTTGGAATTTTGATGGGGATTGCATTGAATTTGTCTATCACTTTGGGTAGTATGGACATTTTCACTATGTTGATTCTTCCAATCCAAGAGCATGGGATATCTTTCCATCTTCTTGTATCCTCTCTAATTTCTCTCAGCAGTGGTTTGTAGTTCTCACTATAGAGATTTTTCACCTCCTTGGTTAACTCAATTCCTAAGTATTTTATTTTTTTGGTGGTTACTGTAAATGGGCAGGCTTTCTTGATTTCTCGTTCTGCATGTTCACTATTGGAGAAAAGAAATGCTACTGATTTTTGTGTGTTGATTTTGTATCCTGCTACTGTGCTGAAATCATTTATCAATTCCAACAGTTTTTTTGTAGAGGTTTTAGGCTGTTCGATATATAGGATCATGTCATCTGCAAACAGGGACAGTTTGACTTCATCGTTTCCAATCTGGATGCCCTTTATTTCCTTCTCTTCTCTGATTGCTCTGGCTAGTACTTCCAACACTATGTTGAATAGGAGTGGTGAGAGTGGGCATCCTTGTCTAGTTCCTGTTCTTAAAGGAAAAGCTTTCAGCTTTTCCCCATGCAGGATGATATTGGCAGTGGGTTTGGCATATATGGCTTCAATTATGTTGAGATACTTTCCCTCTATACCTAACTTATAGAGGGTCTTTGGCATGAATGAGTGCTGAACTTTATCAAATGCCTTTTCAGCATCTATAGAGATGATCATATGGTCCTTGTGTTTGACTTTATTAATATGGTGTAACACATTTATTGATTTGCATATGTTGAACCAACCTTGCATCCCTGGGATGAATCCCACTTGATCGTGATGAATAATTTTACGTATGTATTGCTGTATTCTGTTTGCTAGTATTTTAGTGAGGATTTTTGCATCTATATTCATCAAGGATATCGGCCTGTAGTTTTCTTTTTTGGTTATATCTTTACCTGGTTTTGGTATCAGGATGATGTTTGCTTCATAGAATGAGTTTGGGAGATTTGCATCCGTTTCAATCTTTTGGAATAGTTTGTAAAGAATCGGTGTCAATTCCTCTTTGAATGTTTGGTAAAATTCTGCTGTGAATCCATCTGGTCCTGGGCTTTTCTTTGTTGGGAGCCTTCTGATAACAGCTTCAATCTCCTTTATTGTTATTGGTCTGTTCAAATTTTCTATGTCTTCATGGTTCAGTTTTGGGAGCTTGTGTGTGTCCAGAAATTTATCCATTTCCTCCAGATTTTCAAATTTGTTGGCGTATAGTTGTTTATAGTAGTCTCGAACGATTCCTTGTATTTCAGATAAATCAGTTGTAATATCGCCTTTTTCATTTCTAATTTTTGTTATTTGAGTCTTCTCTCTTCTTTTTTTTGTTAGCCATGCTAATGGTTTGTGAATTTATCTTTTCAAAAAACCAGCTTTTTGATTCATTGATCTTTTGAATTGTTTTTTGGTTTTCAATTTCATTCAGTTCTGCTCTGATCTTAATGATTTCTTTCCATCTGCTAACTTTAGGTTTGGAAACTTCTTGTTTTTCTAGTTCTTTAAGGTGAAGTGTTAGGTTGTTCACTTGCCATCTTTCCATTCTTCTGAAGTGAGCGTTTAATGCAATAAATTTCCCCCTCAATACTGCTTTTGCAGTATCCCACAGGTTTTGGTATGATGTATCGTTGTTTTCATTAGTTTCAATAAACTTTTTGATTTCCTGCTTGATTTCTTCTTGGACCCATATGTCATTAAGTAGAATGCTGTTTAATTTCTATGTGTTTGTATAGTTTCCAGAGTTTCATTTGTTATTAATTTCTAGTTTTAATCCATTGTGGTCTGAGAAGATACATGGGATAATTCCAATTTTTTTGAATTTATTGAGACTTGATTTGTGACCTAATATGTGATCTATCCTGGAGAATGATCCATGTGCTGATGAGAAGAATGAATATTCTGAGGTTGTTGGGTGGAATGTTCTCTAGATATCTGCCAATTCCAATTGGTCTAGAGTCTTGTTTAGATCTTGTGTTTCTCTACTGATTCTTTGCCTAGATGATCTGTCTAATATTGACAGTGGGGTGTTCAGGTCCCCTGCTATTATGGTATTAGTGTCTATTTCCTTCTTTAGGTCTAATAAAGTTTGTTTTATAAATCTGGCTGCTCCAACATTTGGTGCGTACATATTTATGATTGTTATGTCTTCTTGATGGATCAGTCCTTTTATCATTAAGTAGTGTCCCTCATTGTCTCTTTTTATGGTTTTTAGTTTAAAGTCTATTTTGTCAGATATAAGAATAGCTACTCCAGCTTGCTTTTCTTTTCTGTTTGCATGGTAAATCTTTTTCCATCCTTTTACTCTTAGTCTGTGTGAATCTTTATGGGTGAGGGGGGTCTCTTGTAGGCGGCATATAGTTGGGTCCTCCTTTTTGATCCAGTCAGCCAGTCTGTGTCTTTTGATTGGGGAATTTAAGCCTTTTACATTAAGAGTTGTTATTGAAAGGTGTTGATTTATTCCTAGCATTTTATTGGTTGTTTGGTTGTCTTAGGTGTCTTTTGTTCCTTGCTTTCTGATTTACTGTTTGGTTTCTGTGTTTGTTGTTCCTTAGGTTTTAGATAGTGTTTTTGTTTGCTTGATTTCTCTTCATGGATGCCATTTTTATTATACTAGTGGGTATTGATTTTTCTTGGGTTTTTATGGCAGTGGTAGTTATTTTTCAGGATCCAAACCCAGTACTCCCTTGAGGATTTCTTCTAAGGGTGGTCGTGTGGTAGTGAACTCCTGCAGTTTTTGTTTGTCTGAGAAATATACTATTTGCCCTTCATTTCGGAAGGATAGCCTTGCAGGGTAGAGTATTCTTGGCTGGCAATCTTTGTCTTTTAGTATTTTGAAAACATCATCCCATTCCTGTCTAGCTTTTAGGGTTTGTGATGAAAAGTCTGATGTTAGCCTGATTGGGGCTCCCTTATAGGTGATTTGATGCTTCTCTCTTGCAGCTTTTAAGATTCTCTCTTTGTCTCTGAGTTTTACCAATTTGACTATGACATGTCTTGGAGAAGGCCTTTTTGGGTTGAATACGTTTGGAGATCGTTGAGCTTTCTGGATCTGAAGATCTGTGATTTTTCCTATACCTGGGAAGTTTTCTGCCACTACTTTGTTGAATATGTTTTCAATGGAATCTCCATTTTCCTCCCCTTCTGGAATACCCATGACTCGGATATTTGGGCGCTTAAGGTTGTCTGATATCTCTCTCAGATTTTCTTCCATGTCCTTGATTCTTTTTTCTTTCTTTTTGTCTGCTTGTTTTATTTCAAACAGCCCATCGTCAAGTTCAGAGGTTCTCTCTTCAACTTCGACAAGCCTGCTGGTTAAACTCTCCATTGTGTTCTTTATTTCGCTGAATAACTTCTTCAGTTCAGCAAGTTCTGCTACATTTTTTTTCAGGACATTGATTTCCTTGTACATTTCCTCTTTCAGATCCTGTATACTTTTCCTCATTTCATCATGTCTAGCTGAGTTTTCTTGTATCTCTTTCAGTTTCCTTAGAATTATCACTCGAAATTCCTTGTCAGTTATTTCAAGGGCTTCTTGTTCTATAGGATCTAGAGTTTGAGATTTATTAACTTTTGGTGGTGTACTTTCTTGATTTTTTGTATTTCTGGTATCTTTTTTTTGATGTTTATTCATTGTGGCAGGGGGTTTCACAGTCCACCGGTTTGAGACTAGTGACTAACTAGGATGTTGCTGTGGTTGCCAATTTGGTATGGCTCCCGCCGTGACTGCTCAGTTGGCCTCTAGTGTCTTGTGTGTGTGGTTGCCTCGGGTCTTGGGCTTCTCCGGGGAGGCACCTTTCTGGTCAGTTTGGACTCTGCTGGGCTGGTGGATCATGTACCACAGGGTGTGTGATCTCTGTTGAGCTTTCACTTCCTGTGCAGGACTTCTCCCTGTTCCGTGTGCTCTGGCCCAGGCTGTTGGATCGTGCAGTGGAGACCCCACAGGGTGTGTGGTTTCTGTCAAGTCTCCGCCTCCCTGGCCGCACATCTCCCCACTCTGTGCGCACTGTGCTGGGCTGAGGCGTGTCTTCTGCAACTCTCGTCTATCAGCTGGGCCTTCAAGACCCTGCTCGGCACCGCCTCGTCCAGGAAGTCTACCAGGTTTCTGGTAGGCACAGACGACCGGTCACTCTGGGTGCCTTTGTAGCACTGTGTAGATCTTTCTTGGTACTTGTTCACCTTTGTATCCCCCCGGCATAGACCGAATCTAGTGCCCACCTGCAGCCAGCTCTCCGGCAGGTTCAAGCAGACCTGGGAACTCTCCTACCACACTATTCCCAACCAGAAATTGGTTAGGCTTTTTTTCGAACTGGTGGCCGCAGAGATGGTATCTGCCTCCCAGTAACAGGAAGTTTACCGGGGGCCGGAGTCCAGGGTGTGGTGGAGTGACAGTTGGCCCGCCCGTACTTCCTTGCCCTCCCTACACTGGCTGGGGACGCCCCCCGCCACCAGCCCCGCCAGGGAACCACAGAGGGAATGGGAGGGGAGGCCGGCCTGCAGGCCCCGGAAAGCCCCGCACTGGGCCAAGCAAGTGGGAAGGCTCATTGACGGTCGAGCCGGGCGGAGCTGCCAGCACCGGGGAAAATGGAGGCAGCCCCGGGGCGGTGAGTGAACCAGTGATGCAGGTGGGAGCCGGGTGGGCGTCAGCCCCCCGTACAGGGCTGGGCCAGGGGTCACTCACAGGGCTGTGCCAGGTCCGGCGCTCACTCTCTGCCTCTGGTTTGTCACCTTCCCCGTTCTCGGCCGCTGCCGCCTCGGGCTGTTCAGTCACAGCGCAGCTCGGGCACTCCCAGGAATCTTCTTTAATGCCGGCCTGAAACCTCGAATCCTGAATAGGGCAGCTGGCCGCCTTCAGCATGGCCCCGGCCTCCGGGATCCTGTCTGCATCCACAGCAGCCCTGGCACGGTGTTCCCTGTTTCGAGACTCGCTTTTGCAGCTAAGAAACAGTTCTTTTCCTGCTCCACACTTCAGCAGTAATAAAGTTTTATTGGCACACAGCCACATGTATTCATTCAAGTATCACCTGCGGCTGCTTCTGTGATTCAACAGCAGAGTCAAGCTGTTGCTTTCCGGCCCTTGATGGAATAGGTCAGTGGACCCCTGCCGTAGGTGGCCATCTGTCCCTGAGCAAGCATGCAGGGACATCTCTGAGCCAGAGTAGTCATGCCTATAAAATGTGGACAGTGACAGTACTGAAGGACCACAGCCGAGAGGCCACAGAATGGTAAACTTTAGGTCAGACTCCGTCAGTCACTGTTATTACCATCGTCCTTCAGGCAGCCACGGTGGGGGAGCCTCCTCCAGCTCCTCCCAGCACAGGTGGGAGGAGGCAGCCACCCCCGCACACTCCACCACTACTTGGGCACATGCATGAGGACCACAGCACAACCTATGAGCTCATGTCAGGTACAAGATCATGTAGGGCCGGTTGGGCGGGCTGGTTAGCTCAGCTGGTTAGCATGGTATTGTTAACACTGAGGTCCAGGGTTCAATCCCTCTACTGGCCAGTCAACCAGGAAAAAAAAAATCAAATAGGGTAGGTCAACAGAATCTCTTAGATCAAGTTGATGATGGACTTAGCTAGGAAGGTCAGGGAAGATCATTCTGACATTCTGCAGTGAAAATTAAGCAATGACCTTGTGTTAGCCTGTTTGTGTTGCTTATAATGGAATATCTGCAACTGGGTAACTTATAAAGAAATAAAAGTTATTTCTTATGGCTTGTAGGCTGGGAAGTTCAGGTCCAGGAAACGCATCTGGTGAGGGCCTTTTTCTTGGGGGTGACTCTACAGCAACGCAGGGTGTCACACAGTGAGAACTGCTGAGCAGGAGAGAGCTCACCTGCTCACTGGGCCTCGTTATAAAGCCATCAGAACCATGACCATGACTCCATGGATGGGTCGATCCATTCACGAGGGTTCAGTCCTCACAATCCGACCCTCTCAATGCTGTTGCAGTGGGGGTCAGGTTTCCAACACATGAACATTTGGGGGTCACCCTTAACCCACAGCAGAGCTACCTGAGTGAGGCAGCACTTATGGGATACTCAGGGGACGAGTGTCTGAGGTAGTGGGAACTGCACGTGCAAAGGGCCTGAGGTGGAAAGGAACCTGCCCTGGCAAAGATAAAGGAAGGACAGTGGGGCTGGGACAAAATGACCACTGCCCTGGATCTCAAGCTCCAGACCACCCTACAGGACTTGGACACAGCAGCCTGGCCACACCCAGCTGGTGGGTCCCTCATACCCACCCCACCCCCGTGATTACATTTCCCTGAGCCTCAGTTTCCCCAAACTGTAGAATGGGGACTTGCACCTAATGGTGTCTGGGAGTTTCAGCTTGACGCTGGTCTGGCTGGGTGTCCAGCTGGCCACCACCTCTCTGGCCCCCAAAGCCTATCTGAGCAATGGGCAGATGGCCTTTGGGAGGCTGGCTACTGAATGGGCCTCCCCTCCTGGGAGCCTGGCAGCTTTTGGTACGTGCTGCCCGAACCTCCCCCACCCTGACACTCAAGTCACAGGGGGTGGATACGAGGCTGGGGGTCTCAGGGAGAGGAGAGCTTTGGGCAAGGTGAGGACAGGTTCCCAGGGGCCTCCACTGGTTAAGACCCCTGCCAGAGCCCCCTGGGCTCCCATGAGGCTTCCCACGTGCCTTTCCACTTCCAGAGAATTTCCCCAGCTCTCCAGGGACACTGGGCAGGAGCGAGTTGCCCATTTCACAGATGAGCTCACTGAGGCCCAATGTAGGTACAGATCCCAGAGCTGGGGGGAAAGCCAGGTGTCCTGAGCAAGTCCCAGCACAGGTGACAGTAGGCAGCCTTGCCCCCTCCCTCATGGCCCCACCCTGAACCCTCATTCACTTGCTCATTCATTCATTCATTCACCAGTTTCTGGTGCCCAGCAGATGTTGGTCCTGGAGACCCATCTCTGCCTGTGGGGATCCCCCAGCCTGGAGGGAGACCCAGACATTCATCAACCCTTCCTCACCTGGTGCTAGGCTCATAGGAGGCTCGGAATCCAGCCTCTCTACATGGAGGTGATGCCAAGGACATTTACCTGGAATAGAGCAGGGCTGAGCTAAGCATGTACAAAGGTACTAGGCGTGGAGAACCGAGGTAGGCCCCAGGCTACCCTGGGACAAGGCAGAGCCATGGAAGGGTTTTCATGCTCTTTGTTTTTAATTAGGGAAATTCAGGAAAACAACTTTTTCACATATTTTTTAATTGTAGTAAAATACACATAACATAAAACTCATCTTAACCACGTTTAAATGCACAGCTCAGTGGCATTAAGTACATTCACACTGCTGTGCAACCATCACCACCATCATCTCCAGAACTTTCTCATCTTCCTGAACTGAAACTGTCCCCATTAAAACCTCAGTCCCCATCCCCTCCCCAGCCCCTGGCACCCCCCATTCTACTGTCTCTGTGGATCTGTCTTCTCTAGGGACCACAGTGTTTGTCCTTTTGTGTCTGGCTTCCGTCACTGAGCACAATGTCCTCAAGGTTCACCCACATTGCAGCATGTGTCAGAATTTCCTTCCTTTTTGCGGCTGAATAATATCCCATTTGATGTGTATACCAAAAGTTGTGTTTTCTTAATGCAGTCAAATTTGTCATTCTTTATCCTTATTTCTTCTGGAATTTTGTCATAGCTTGTTCCACTCCCAGATGGTAGAGGAATTTGCTCATTCTTCCAGTATTGCTATGGTTTTGGTTTTGACATTTTTACAGTTGGAATCTTGTGAGAAGAGTAGCTGAATTTCATCTTTTGCTACATGACACTCCAGCTATCCCAATACCTCTTATTATACGGCTCATATTTCTCCACTGACTTGAGATGTTGCCATGATTTTATCGTATGTTAACTGTCCATATACAATTGGGTTTATTTCTAGATTTTTAAATTCTGTTCCATGGGTCTCTTTATGTACCAGTTCCTCACTCTTACAATTATAGAAATTAAATATATATTAAATCTGGTAGAGCTAACACCCTACCCATCAATTCTCTTTCAGGATTTTCCTAGCAAATCTTGTTTGTTGTTTCTTACAAATAAACTATGATCTGACTAGATGACTAGTAACGGGATTTTAACCTTTGACTTGGTGTTGTCAACACCATGCTGTCCCAAGTGAGCCAACTAGCTATGACTATGTAGAGATCCAAACCCATGGCCTTGGTGTTATCAGCACCACACTCTGCCAAGTGAGCAACGGTGTTTCTTTGCCCCCCACGGATTTGTCACCCCACTTCCCCTGGGTGACGGAGATGCAAAGGATTACTCAAAGCCCATCTCTTCCAAGCAGTGAGAAGACCCGAAGTGGTTAACTTTCCCAGGACCCTCCAGTGAGAGGCATCCCTTCCTTGGGAAAGTAACCCCAAATTGGGATTCTCTTCCTGCATTTATTTTCCAAACCACAAAGTTACAGGAAGAGAACATAGGTGGGGTTATAGTTTAACAATATAGGTTGGTAACTTTCAGTGCAACAAGCCAGATGACATTCCAGTAGACAATTAAGTGGTCCTATCAACAAAAGGTTGATCTTAGCAAACACTCCTTCTTACAGCCATTTCTCAGTATCTTCACATAACAACCAATAACGTTTCTGTCTTTGAGCCAGCAATCTTGCTGTGCCACAAATCTTTATCTTACACCAGAGACTTTATAGCCTGAGGAAAACTTCCAGTCCTCTGCAAGGTCAATATTTGAAACTGGAAGGCTTTGAAAAACCAGGCCCTGTGAAGTACATTTGTTTTATGAATCCTCTACACAATGGGCCACCCTGAGATTTGTAAGAACTTAATAGACTTCTCTCTGAAATGATGCTTGGGTTGTCCTCTTTCTGTTAGGTCCCCAGATCCCTAGGGGTGTGCCCTCACTTTCTGCCATTAGGAAACATTGACATAAATGTTTGAGAAGTACTGGTGTGCAGCTCTTACAGCTCTTTAAGAGAGGACCCCGATGTCTGATTTGTATTTTGCCCCCTGGCAGCTGCTGATTCACGACAAAAACCCAGAAGACTGAAGTTAAATTTCATTATTGCCTTTTTTTAGTCCTGTTATCAGCCCATTTCTTCAGCCACTTGGTGATTATTACAACACCTTGTGGGTTGCTGGTAGCATTAAATAAGATGGGAGAAATAATATTTTGTAAACATTGTAAAGCAGGATGAGAATATAGGGGCTTATAAATCTCTAAATAATACCGCTTTTCCTTTTCACAGTTAAGAGAGTACCAAGAAAGGAACAGAGCTGGTCCCAGAGCAAATAACAAACTAAAATCTGGCAGCTCTGAGTCAACCACACATGGTGGTTTCCAGTCACCTCACAAGGTGAGTCTTGGCTGGCCAGGATCCTGGGAACGGGGATCAAGAGGTGGCTGAATGGTTTTGTGTGTGAGGTACCCCAGAAATTGGAGCCCAGAAGTGGACAAAGAGGGAATGAAAGTAGGATAGAAGGAAACTGAGGCAGGGATTTATAAGAGAGAAGATCCTGGACCAGCTGACTCACTGGGTCGTGCTGGGCTCGTCCCCTCTTCTCTGAGCTTCTCCCTTCAAGCTGTACACATGAAAGATGGACCATGAGCTTGGCTACCCCATTGGGTCCTGCTGCAGAAAGCACTGGATGATGTTGATAACACCAAGGCCCAGGGCTCAATCCCTCTACTGGCCACCACCAAAGAAACAAACAATCAAAACTACAGGATAAGAGCTGCTCAGGAGGGCAAGGATGATGTGGGAGAGAGACCTTGAGAAGTGCGCACAAAGGGGCTACAGGAGGAGGGCCTGGTCCAGGTGAGGCAGGAAAGAGACTTTTCCCAGTTGATGGGGAATAAAAGACATCAGCAGGCTTAGTCATTGAGGACAAAGTGTCTCCACATGCACTCTCATCTCTCCTAGCCCACATCATTCACCAATAGGGAGGACTTCAAATCATCAGCTTATGTGAGGGAACTGGAGGTAGGTGCTCCTGCAGGCCAGCTCCCAACCACCACCCATGCTGGGGCCTGGCTACCCCGCTGCCACCTGAGCCCCAACCCCCACCCCTAATGATTGCTCTCTCTCTCCCCAAAACCCTCTTCAAACTTCTCCTCTCCTCTTGCACCTCAGGACCGGTGCCTAGACCTGGCAGAAGCCCAGTACTCCATCTTTGTACAGAATAAACATCTGAGGAGTGTGATCCAGGAACTGGTAAGACTCCAGTGTGGCCCAGTTTCCACACTGCCAAGTGGACTCCAATTTCCCCTTGGGGCTCTGAAGAAAGGGGCTGGGGACCCCTGGAGCCAAGGGAGAATGGGGTGCTAGGGGGCCTAAGTCTCAGCAGGAGGGATCACAGACCACACAGCATGGCTTTCTTTTGCTGTCCTGTCTTCCTGCTCTCTCCTCTAGACACTCCTGCTTGAGTAACTCACCACATTTGCTCTGGCTATTCCTCTGCTGGAAACACGAGGCTGACTGTTGTCAGGAGCCTTATGTTCCCACCCTGACTTAGTTCCCGCTTTTCTCTATCTTTGGTTTGGTCAAGCCCCCTTTACTGCCTGGGATTGAGTGTTGTGAGACAGAATTAGAGGGTGTCAAAGGTCCCTTTTAGCTCTGGGAATGAAAGATTTCTAGGCGCACATGAGATGTTGGGGAGACAGGGATCTTGCATGTCCCTTTCATTCCCGGATCCCTGCTATGAAGAACAGTCCCTGTCCCGTGCTGTGTGTCATGGTGAATGCAGGCACCCTTCTGAATCACATGCTGGAAGAAGGGTAGTCTTTCTTTTCTCAGCCTCCATTTCTAGAGGTTTCTGTGGTTGTCCTTTAAAGAGAATCCAGATTCGGGTGTTCAGCTGTGTTGCTGTGAGTGAAAAGCAACAAAACACCCAAATTCTCCTTCCTTAGGGGTTCGAGGAGAGTATGTCAATTTTTGTCCCCATAGTGTCTGAGAGTTTTTCCTTGAGAATCCATTCCTGGCACCTGCCCACCGCTTCCCAGTCTGGGGAATGGAGCTGAGAGGGACAACCTCAGTCACCTTCCTGTGCCTATCCACATGGAGGACATGGCACCAGGAAACTCTGGATGAAGTGGAAAGAGAAACATGACTTCTTTGTTCACTCATTCCATGGCTGATGGGTTTGGGGAAAGACTCAGGGGAAGAGGCCCCAGGCTTGTCTTGCCCACTCCCGACCTGGAGAAGGCTCCCCCTTGCACCCCACCCTCAGCCCCACAAGGTCCCTGAGAATCTGTGCTCACTGCTGGGCTTCTCCTGGGCCACTGGTGGCATTCTGGGGGCCTGTCCCTTGTTGTTGCATCTCTGCCTCCCCAGTAAGAGATGTTTCTTTCTTCCTGTAACCGGAGAGTGGGTGTCAGCAGATGAAATTCCTGCATGAACTGCAAGTGAGTGGACCGTATGGTATTCATCACGTCCCTTAGAGAAACTTCCTTTCCCTCTCTCTCAGCACCTGTTTCGCTTTTCTCCCAAAGGCTCAGATCTGGACTATTGATGTCTTAATATTCGAAAAGGCACAGTTACAGAGAGTGCTGAAGAATGCTCACCATGCAGTCTGGCAAAAAGCAGGTGTGAACCTGGACACCCTTCCTCCTTCAACCTGGTGCCTTGGCGGGCCTTCGGGGGAGTCCTTTGGCTCCATCTCAACCTCTGTCATTCCAGGAGTGTGTGAATATCTGGCAAGCTGCCTGTTCTCACGTGAACAGCAGATAAAAGAGCTGCAGCAGAGTCTGTCTGACTTTGTCACACGACAGAACGAGGCCGAAAGAGTGAGCCCAGCCACTTGCCCTCACAATTGTGCCTCTACCCCCAGGGGAAAAATGGCCTTAGAGAATTAGATAGACCTGAATGTTCACATCCCAGCTATAAGTGATGTTAGCACTTAACCTCTAATACCTTTTAATTCATCTACAAAATAGAGATAGTAATAGTAACACCCTCCTATGGTGGTTGTGAGGATTTGATGGATTGTCATCATGGCACCTGGTGATGTGCTCAATACAGAGTAAAACAGTGGTGATGATAGTCAAGACAATGGCAACGTGACCCGATATCCCTGGGTCTCTGTCAGCCAGCTGTAAATCAGATCTCTTTCCTTGCCTCTTCCACCATTACTTCGTTCTTAGCAAAACCAACTGAGAACATGGGATTGGAAATGCCTTGAAAAAAATGTCAAGTGTGATTGAGCGGGAGGTAATGTCCCTGCTGAATGGTTGCTGTCAGTGTTAGTGTGCCCCAACTACATCTTCTCCCTGCCAAATCCTGACCACCCTTCTATATTTGCAGTCCTACCACAACGTGAAGAAAGAGAGAGATACTCTCCACTTGCACTTTGAGTACAACAAGTAGGAGGGGGAAGGTGGATGGCAGGTCTGGGGGCCTCAGCGCGGGCGATGTGGTGGGAGGTGGGAGGGTACAGGTGAGCATGATAAGGTGATGCAAAGATTTGGATGTGTGCAGAGCCAAGCTCTGGTCCTAGCTCTGCCAATGACTCATGTGGCCTCAGGCAATTCATGTCCCCTCTCTGGACTGCCACTTGTGACTGTTGATTCCTGAGGACCCCTTCCCATGCCATGGTCCTCTGGTTGTGTGTCAAAGTCAATGCGTTGATCACAAAAGTGGTCCTTTCTGTTTCTCATTCTTTCCATTCTCTACTACCTCTGGCTATAGGAACAACTATGACAACCTCAACTACCACCAGTCCCTACTGAAGGGGAAGCTGCAGGTCCTTGAGATGGAGAAGGCAGCCTTGCAGCTCCACATAAAAAAGATCACCAAATCTAAGCTCTTGCCACAACAAGTGAGTGGCTGAAGCCCAGGGTTTTGGTTTTATGGGGGTGGGTGTAGAGAGGAGAGTGGCAGCCTGTCCCTCCTGCAGCCACCTCCTCCGTGGCTCACACCACTGTGCACTTGGCAGGTTCAGACTTTGATTGATGAACATGGCCCGAGTCACGTCCAGGTGCCAGAGACCTGCTTCACCTACATGAGCAGGCAGACAGGTTAGCAGGTGCTGGGGTGGCCTGGGAGGAGGCAGGGAGAAGAGAAAGAGGTTTGCATTAGCAGATGGCAAGTCTTCTCATCTGAGCTTGTGTCCCAGACTGCAAACAGGGGTGGAGTGCCCATTGTCAGCCACCCACAGTTGTCTTGAGCACAAGAATGAAAAGAACTCTATTTGAAAGTGGTTTGAACAATTGACCATCATCTGGGTGTGAGGAATGATTATCCAGGAAGCCATGGTCTGGGGCAAGGAGCCTGAATTAGGAGCTGTGGGCCAAGAAGCGGGTTTTTTGCAACTCCAGAGGCCAGAGGCCCTTATACTCCACTTCCTTTCTCAGCTGAGCCTCCACACCCAGAGCCCCAGCAGGGCCCTCCCAGAAAGAACGGCAGCTGCAGGTGGAGGCTGAGCAACTGCAGAAGTAGCTGGAGAGCCCAGTGGTTCAGCTCCAGGCTCAGGTAAAACACAACAAGGGTCTGAAACACATGAACCAGGACCAGGAGGAGCAGCCACTGGACCTGGGGTGAGCTGCTGAGTTTTGGGGTGAGTAGCACAGGCAGGTGCTGGAGGGCATGTAGCACCACCGTGCCACCACCAGCCACATGCAGTCCCAGGCCCATGAGCTCCAGGAGCTTCTGACTGAGCTGCAGGCCGGCTTTGTCAGGCTGGTGCTCCACCTGGCCTGCCGGCTTGCTTTCTGCTCCCTCCCACTGGGCCTTTTTTTCCCCACCTATAAAATGGGGTGGTGATGTCACACAAAATGATACCTGGGAAGGCACCCTGTGAGCCAGTGCAGTGTGCCCCCTTCCCTGTGCTGTGGGTCTTCAGCTACATCAGGTGGCTGCCAATTGCTTCTCTCCATCCAGACCAACTAGAACATGGAGGTCAGCAGTCAGCTGCAGTACAGGCAGCATGTAAGCATGTAGCTGGCCAAGAATTTAGGCCAGCTGCAGGAGTAGCTGGGAGACCTAAAGGAGATGGGAATCTCTGCCCCATCTGGGAAGGGCTAGGAGACGGGCACCAGCCTCTGGGGAGTGGTTTTGCCAGAGCCAGGACAGAGGGAGCTCTGGCCTGGGGGACAGGTGACCCCAGAGTTGTGCATCGCAGTCCTGTGAGTACTCATTGCTCTCTTCCCTCTGACCACGCAGCTGCCGCAGGATGTACAGAAATGCCAGGAGGGCGAGGGCTTCAGCAACAAGCCCTGCTTCCCATTGTTTTATCGAGCAGGAAAGTATGGAGATATAAAGACCCTGCACATCTGAGATGTGGGGCCCAGGGCTCTGCCCCTCCCAGTCCCTGCAACCCCATCCTTGCCACCCTGTCCCAGACACTCCTTCCCAGTCACCCCTTTATCATGTTAAGACCCCTCTTCTTTAAATAAAACAAAAACCCAAAAAAACAATAAAAGAAAACCTTAAAAAAAAAAAGGATAAAGGCAATAAAGAAAAAAGGCAAAAAATATGAAGAAAACAAGACAAAGAAAAAAGAAAAAGAGAAAAAAAACAGAATAAGAGAAAAAGGAAAAGAGGAAAAACCAAAAAGAAGAGAAAAACACCAAGATGAAGGAGAAAACACGAAAAGGGAGTAAACACCCAAAAGGTGAAAATGCCCAAAAATATAACAAAACATCCATAAAAGGAAGAAAACACCCCAAAGAAGAAGAGAACAGCCAAAAGAAGAAAACACCCAAAAGAAGAAAACACCCAGAAATGGAAGAAAATACCAATGTAAGAAGAAAACACCAACATAGGAAGGAAACACTCAGAAAACACCCAAAAGAAGTATAAAATGCCAAGAAAACACTCAAAAGAAGAATAAAACACCCAAGAAAAGAAGAAAACCCCAAACAGAAGAAACCACATGAAAGAGAAGAAAACACCCCAAAGAGGAAGAAAACACCTCAAAGAAATAGAAAGCACCTAAAAGAAGAAAACACCCAGAAAAGGAAGAAAACCCCAAGCAGAAGAAAACACCCAAAAGAGGAAGAAAATACCCATGAAGAAAACACCCCAAAGAAAACACCCCAAAAAGAAAATCCCAACAAAGAGGACCCCAACATAAAGAAAATCCCAAAAGACAAACCCAACAAAAAGAAAAGAACCCCAACAGAAGGAAGAAAAATTCCCCCCAAAGAAGAAAACTCCCCCCAAAAGAAAACCCCAACAAAAATAAACCAATGAAAAAACTCCAACAAAAAGAAAACCACAATGAAGACAAATCCCTCAAAAAAGAAACCCCCCAAAAGAAAACCCAAAGTAGAAAACCCCCCAAAACAAGAAAACCCCAACAAAAAAGAAACCTCAATGAAAATAAGAAACCCACAACAAAAAGAAAAACCCCAATGAAAAGAAAATGCCAGTAATAGTAAGAAAGCCCCCAAAAGAAGAAAAACCCTTGAAAAGAAGAAAACCCCAATGAAAACAAAACCCCAGTAAAAAAAAAACTCTAACAAAAAGAACACCCCTGCCCACAAAAAAAACTTCCAGAAAAGAAAACCCCAACAAAAGAAGAAACCACTTCAAAAAGAAAGAAACCTCCCAAAGAAGAAAACCCTAACAAAAAGAAGAAAAACCCCAACAGAAAGAAACCCCCATAAAAGAAAAAAAAAAAAAACCCAATGGATCAAAACCCCAATGAAAAGTGGAAAACCCCAATAGAAACAAGAGAACTTCCCATGAAAAGAAAAAAACTGCCCCAAAAGAAAAAGATACCCCCATGAAAACAAAACCCCCAAAAGCCCCCAAAGAAAACCCCAGCAAAAAAGAAACCCCCCAAAAGAAGAAAATCCCAACAAAAAGAGAACCCCAACAAAAAGAATACACCCCAAAAGAAGAAAACCCCAACAAAAAGAAAACCAAAAACTCCCAAAGAAGAAAACTCCCACAAAAAGAAAACGCCAACCAAAAGAAAACCCTCCCAGAATGAAGAAACCCCTAACAAAAAGAAAATAAAAGAAGAAAAAAAAAGAGAAGAGAACCCTCCCAAAAAAGGAGAAAAGAAAACAAAACAAAAAACAAAGGACATAAAAATACCAAAAAAAAAGAAAAAAAAGAAAGCAGCAGGATGCCCTTACCAGTAGTCCAGCCTTGGGGGGCCTATAGGAGCAGAGCAGTACAATTGGTCCCTTGGGCAGGCTAGGCCATGGGGCCCTAGGGTGAGCCCAGGGCAGGGGGGTCATTAGTGCCGGGGTAGGCCAGCCAGGGGGCCCCTTAGTGCCAGGGCAGACCAAGGGAACTCTGAGGCAGGCCCGCTGTTCTCTTGTGTAGGCCTGGACAGGCCCATTCTTAGTGGCAGGGGCACCTTTAGGAGCAGACATGGCAAAGGCAGCTCTTAGTGGGAGGCCATGAAAGGCCAGGGCCACCCTTAGTGGCACAGCAGGCAAGGCTGGGCCAAGGGGTCTCTTAGAGGCACGCCAGCCAGGCCAGGGGGGGCTCTAGGGGGACTCTTTCTTTCTTTCTTTATGGCCCTAGGGGAGGCCAGGCCAGGGGCTCCCTTAGTGGCATGGCAGGCTAGGGTGGGCCATGGAGTCTCTTAGAGGCAGACCAGGCCAGGGGAGCCTGAGGGGGAGTCTTTGTTTCTTTCTTTCTATCTTTGTTCCCTCCCTCCCTCCCGCCCTTCCTTCCTTCTTTCTTGGGGGCCAGAGGCCTTTTTTCTTTCTTTCTTTCTTTCTTAGGGGCCTTAGCAGTTGGCACTACTCATGGCCACCCTGCTGCCTATGGCCCCCCTTCTGCTAAGGGCCTGCCAGGCCTGCCCCAAGTGCTTCCTTGGACTGGCCTGGCTCCCCCTGAGCTCAAAGAAAGAAAGAAAACCAGAATCCCCCTATAGCCACCCTGGCCTGCCACTAATGGCTTCCCTGGTCAGCCCTGCAGCTAAGAGCCCCAGTGTCACTAAGGGCAGGCCTGGCCAGGCCTATCTCAGGGTCACCCTAACCTGGCCTGGCATTAAGGGTATTGGGCGTAGTATACTTGGCACTAATGGCTAAATTGTCCCCAGGTATGGCTGGACCCACAGGCCTGGCACTAAGTCCAAGGAAGCACTTGAGGCAGGGCTGGCACTAAGGGCCCCCTTTTGCCTAGCCTACTTTGCTCCAGCTGTGGCTAAACTGGCCCCAGGTGTGGCTGGACCCGCAGCTTTGGAAAATAGAAGCCAGAAGCCTTGGTGGAGTCCACATGGTGTTAGGTCTGCAAGCTCACAGAATGCCAGAGCTGGGAAGGCTTGGGAGCCTCCACCCAGATTTCAAAGGATGTATGGAAAAGTCGGGGGCCCAGGAAGAGATCTGTCACAGGGGCAGAGTCACTGCAAACAACCTTCACTAGAGCAATGCCAAGTGGAAACATGGGGTCAGGGTTGCAGCAGAGAAACCCCATTAGCACCATGTCTAGTCGAGCCATGAGAGCAGGGCCGCCATGGAGAGCACAGACCCATGGAGCTACAGACTGGAATGACAGCCTGGGAAAACTGAAGTGTGGCCTGCAACCAGAAAAGGCCATAGGAGCCAAGCTATCTGAGGACTTGGGGAGCCAGCACCCACACCAACATGCAGAGGACATGAAACACACCTTAAACTGAACATTTCTTAGGTAAAGAAACTGTTAAAGTGGAATCCCAGCTGAAGGCGGGGTTGTTACTTACTTTCCTGGAGGCAGCCTGCACTTCCCTGACTAAGGGCTGTGGGCTTTACTTTGCAGGGAACTTACCTTCATCAAGTGGCTGCTCACTCTCTTAAGCCAGCCTGCGCTCTCTACTGAACTGACGTATTTCTTGCTTTTGTGTTAGACTTGATTTCTGTACTGAACCTACTTTTGTGTTAGACTTGGTGTGGGCTCTGCTCAGTCTCTGGAGCTAGGCTGCACTCTCTCTATTGAACCTGTATTTCTTATCTGTTATATTAAACTAGTGCTCACTTCCTACCATGACTGTGCCCTTGAATTCCTTCCTGTGGTGGAGTCAAGAACCTGACAAGAACACTGGGTGGGTTGAGGATGACTATTGCCCACAAAAGTACCCCAATGGGCCCAGCACCCCTCACCAAAGTTCACTCATAGGCACAGCCCCTACCCAACTACATATTCAGGCCCAGACCCCCACCAACTGCACCACCAGACTCCCCCAAAGTACCCCCAGGGGCACAACCCCCCCAAGTACACCCATGGGCCCAGCCCCCACCCAACTGGGCCCACCGACATGGCCCCCACCAAAGTCTGCCCAGGGGCCCAGCTCCCCCATGACTACACCCATGGGCCCAGCTTACCCCCACCATGCACCCACAGGCCCAAACCCCCAAATTACACCCACAGGCCCAGCCCCACCCCAAGTGCACCCAGAGGCCCAGCCCCCACATACCTGTACCCACTGGACAAGCCCCCACCAAAGTGCACCCATGGAACCAGCACCCCCCAAGTGCACCCACAGGCCCAGCCCCCAACCAACTGCACCCACAGGTCCAGCCCCCACAAAAGTGCACCCACTTGCCAGGCCCCAACAAAAGTGCACTTAGTAGCCCAGCTCCCCCCAATTTAACCCATTGGCCGAGACCCCAGCCAAGTATATCCAGAGGCCCAGCCCCACCAAAGTGCACCTCCAGGCACAGCCACCTAGGGCCCAGCCCTTCCTCACCTGCACTGACGGTCCAGCCCCCACCAACTGCACAGATGGGCATAGCCCTCTTGGCCTAGCCCCACCACAACAGCACCAATAGGCCTAGCCACCACCAAAGAAACCCAACAGGTCTGGCAGCCCCCAAATTACAACCATGGGCCCAGTCCTCCCCAAAGTACATCCACGGATCCAACACTCACCTAAATGCATCAACGGGGCCAGGCCTCAGCACCTGCACACACAAACCAACAACCCATCCAACTATGCCCATGAGCCCAGACTCCCCCAACAGTGCCCACAGGCCCAGCATACCCAAATTATGCCCATGGGCCCAAACTACCCAACTGTGCCCACTGGCCCAGCCCCCCCCAACTGTACTCAGGGGCCCAGCCCCCCCAACTGCACCCAGGGGCTCAGCCCCCACCCAACTGCACCCCTAGTCCTAGCCCCCCCAACTGCACACACGAGCCAAGGCCTCCCCAACTGCACCCCTGGGCCCAGTCACCCTTCAACTGCCCCCAGAGGCCCAGACCCCACCAGCTGCACCAACAGGAAAAGCCCCCACCAAAGTGCATCCACGGGCCCAGCCCCCAACCAACTGCACCTGTGGACGGAAGCCCTACCCAAATGCATCCACAGGCCTGGCCCCACCCATCAGCATCCACAGAGACAGTGCCCCCCAAAGCACACCCATGCACCCAAACCCCACCCAAGTATGCACACGGGCCCACTTCCCACCCAACTGTACCCGCATGCCCAGCCCCCACAAACATGCACCTGTGGTTCCAGCCCCACACAATCGCACCCATGGATCCAGCCCCCCCAACTGTACCCACATGTCCAGCCACCATACAGGCACACACACGGGCCTTGCCCTCCCTCAAAGCACGACCATGGGCCCAGCTCCCACCGAAACACAACCACCAGCCCAGCCGCCCCAACTGCAACCACCAACCCAGCCCTCACAAAAGTGCACCCATGGACACAGTCCCCACCCAACTGCACCCACAGGCCCAGCCCCCAGCCCATGGACCCATACCTCCAAAAGTAGACCCATAGGTCCAGGCCACCTGAAAGTGCACCCACATACCCAGCCCCTCCCTAACTGCACCCACAGGCCCAGCCCCAACTCAACTGCATGCACAGCCCTCCTCAAAGCACACACATGGGCCCTGCACCCCCCAAAGCACTACCATGGGCACACCCCCACCACAGCACTACCACTGGCCCAGCCCTCAGAAAAGTGTACCCATAGGCCCAGCCCCCAGCAAACTGTTCCCACTGGCCCAGGCCCACCAAGTGTACAAATGGGCCCAAGCCCCCGAACTGCACCCTAAAGGTACACCAATGGGCCCAAAAAGCACACCCACGTGCCCAACTCCCACTCAAGTGCACCCATGGGCCCAGGCACAACAACTGCACCCACAGGTCTCATCCCCACCCAACTGCATGCACAGGTCCAGGCCCCAACAACTGCAGCCACGGTTCCAGCCCCCACCAAAGGGCATCCACGGGCCCAACCAACACCTAAGTTCAACTACAGGCACAGACCGACCAAAGTGCACCCGCCCGCCCAGCCCCACCAAAGTGTACAAACAGGCCCAGCCCCCAACTGCACGCAAGGGCCCTGTCCCCAGAAAGGTGCACCAATGGGCCCAGCCCCAGTGCAAATGCACAGAAGTGCCCAGTCCCCAACTAACTGCATCCATAGCCCCACCCCAACCAAAGTGTACCCATGGGCCTAGCACACACCAAACTGCACCCAGGGCCCAGCCCCCACCAACTGCACCCACCAGCATAGCCCTCTCAGATCTAGTCCCCCCACAACAGCACCACCGGGCCTAGCCCCCACAAAGAAATCCCATGGGCACAGACCCTCCCAAAGTATACCCACAGACCTAGCACCCACTTAACTGCACCCAGGGGGCCAGCTCCCAGCAACTGCAACCATGAGCCCAGCCCCCACCCAACTGCATGCACAGGTCCAGGCTCCCCCCAGCTACACCTACTTGCCCAGCCCCCCAACTGCACCCATGGGCCCAGTACCCGCCAAAGTCCCCCACGGACCCAGCCCTCACCAAGGTACCCCCACAGACCCAACCCCCCAAAAAGTACACCCATGGACCCAGGCCTACTCAACTGCACCTATGGGCCCAGCCCCCACCCAACTGCACCCACGGGCCCAGCCCCACCCAACAGCATTCACAGAGCCACCCCCGCCAAAGCACATCCACACACCCAAAACTCCCCAAAGCACACACACATACCCAACCCCCACCCAAGTGCATGCCTGGGTGCAGCCCCCACCCAACTGTACCCACAAGCCCAGGCTCCCTCCAGCTGCACCCACTTGCCCAGTCCCAACTGCACCCATGGGCACAGGCCCCACAAAAGTGAACCCATGGGCCCAACTACCACCCAACTGCATCCATGGGCCCAGAACCCACCCAAGTGCACCCACGTGCCCAGCCCCCACAAAGGTGCATCCGCAGGTCCAGCCCCCCTACAATGGCACTTACAAATACAGACCCCCACAACTGCACCCACAGGCCCTTCCACCACCAAAGAACTAACACTGACCAAGCCCCCATCCAACTGCATCCACAGGCCCAGCACCCACCCAACTGCACACACAAGGGACCAGTGCACACCAAAGTGCACCCACGGACCCATCGCACCCCTAACTGGCTGTACAGCCCCAAGCCCCACCAACTGCCCAGACAGGCCAGCCCACAACTGCCCCACCAGGGGCCCAGGCCCCACCAACTACACCCATGGCCCAGCCCCCCACCAACTGCACCCATGGGCACAGCCCCCTAGGGCCCTACCCCCACCAGAACAGCACAATGGGCCTAGCCCCCACCAAAGAAACCCAAAGGGTCCCACACCCCCAAAGTACCCCCATGGGCCAATCCCCCATGAAAGTGTACCCACATCCCAGACCTCCACAACTGCACACACAGGCCCGGCCCCACCTCAACTGTACCCGTGGGGCCAATCCCAACCCCAACTGCCCTCAAGTGCCCAGCCCCCACCCAACAGCACCCACAGGCGAGACCACATCCAACTGCCCCAACCGGCCCAGCCCCCTTCAACTGCCCCCATGGACCAAGCCCCACCAACTGCACCCATGGGCTGACCCCCCCACCAACTGCACCCACATGCCCAGCCCCCACAAAGGTGCACCCACAGGTCCAGGCCCCCTACAACGGCACTGGCAGATCCAGCACCCCCAAAACTCCACCCACAGGCTCTTCCACCACCAAAGAACTAACACTGGCCAAGTCCCCACCTAACTGCACACACAAGGGACCAGTGCACACCAAAGTGTACCCAGGGACCCATTGCACCATTTACGGCCCAAAGCCCCACCAACTGCCTGGACAGGCCCAGTCCCCACCAAGTGCCCCCACGGGTCCAGCCACCACAAAGTGCCCCAAGGGGACCAGCCCCCACCAACTACACGTACGGCCCAGCCCCCCAACAATTGTACCCAAGGTCACAGCCCTCTAGGGCCCTACTCCCAGCAGAACAGCACAATGGGCCTAGACCCCACCAAAAGAACCCAATGGGGCGAGACCTTCCCAAAGTACACCCATGGACCCAGGTCTACTCAACTGCACCTACGGGCCCAGACCCCACCCAACTGTACCCAAGGGCCCAGCCCTCAACAACTGCATCCAAGGGCCCAGCCCCCAGCCAACTGCCCCACAAGCCCAACCCCTGCCAACTGCCCCCACCAACTGCCCCCACAGGCTCAGATCCCACCAACTGCCCCCATGGGCCCAGCCCCCACCCAGGTGCATGCACGGGACCAGGAACCCCCAGCTAAACACCAGAGCCCAACCATCCTAACTGCACCCATGGGCCCAGACCCCAGCAAAGTATACCCACGGTCACCCATCCCCAAATGTAGAGGATTCATAAAGCAAATGTACTTCACAGGGCCTGATTTTCAAAAGCTTTGCAGTTTAAAATATTGACCTTGCAGAGAACAGGAAATTTTCCTCAAGCTATAAAGTCTCTGTTGTAAGATAAAGATTTATGGCACAGCAAGGTTGCTGGCTCAAAGACTAGTTACTGATTGATATGTAAAGATACTGAGAAATTGCTGTAAGAAGGGAATGTTTGCTAAGATCAAGCTTTTATTGGTGGACCACTTAATTGCCTTTATGGAATGTCATCTGACTTGTTTCACTGAAAGTTACCAGCCTATATTGTTAAACTATTGCCCCATCTATGTTCTCTTCCTGTAACTTCCTGGTCTGGAGAATAAATGTAGGAAGAGAACCCCAATTCAGGGTTAATATCCCAAGGAAGGAATGCCTCTCGCTTGAGGGTTCCGGGGGAGATTAAACCACTTCAGGGCTTCTCACTGCTCAGAAGAGATGGGCTTTGAGTAATCCTTTGTGGCTCCGTCACCCAGGGGAAGTGGGGTGACGAATCTGAGGGGGGCAAAGCAACACCCAACTGCACCCACAGCCACAGAACCCTCTGGCCCAGCCCTCCCCCAAATGCACCCATGGATCCAGCACCCACCAAACACCCCGTGGGCCCAGCACCCCAAAAAGAATACCCACAGGCCCAGGCCTAACCAACTGCACCCATGGTCTTAACCCCCACACAACTGCACCCACAGGCCCAGCCCCACCCAATGGCATCCATGGGGCCTGCTCCCCCAAAAGCACCCCCACAGGCCCAGACACCCACAAAACACACCCACGTGCCCAAACCCCACTCAACTGCACCCATGGGTGCCATCCCCACCCAACTGAATGCACAGGTCCAGGCCCTAACAACTGCAGCCACGGTTCCAGCCCCCACCTGAGTGTACAAGTGGGCCCAGCCCACGAACTGCACCCAAGGGCCCTGCCCCCAGAACGGTGCACCAATGGACCCAGCCCCAATGCAAATGCACACAAATGCCCAGTTCCCAACCAACTGCACCCATAGACCCACCCCAACCAAAGTGCACCCACAGGCCCAGCCCACACCAAAGTGCATCCACAGGCCCAGCCCACAGCACACTGCACCCAGTACCCAGCCCCCAAAAATTGCACCCACGGGCACAGAACCCTTAAACCTAGCCCCAGCCAAAGAAACCCCACGGGCCTAGCCCCTCCCAAAGTACCCCCATGGGCAGACCCAGCACCCACCTAACTGCGCCCAAGGGGCCAGTCCCCAGCAACTGCACCCACAGGCCCAGCCTGCACTAAAGTACACCAACTGGCCACTCCTCCCCATCTGAACCCAAGGACACAGCCCCCTCATGCCCAGACTGCCCCAACTGCACCCACAGGCCCAGTCCCCACCCAATTGCACCCATGGTCCTATTCCCCCCAAACGTATCCACGGGCCCAGGCTCCACAAATGTGCACCCGTGGGTCCCGCCTCCCCTCAACTGCACCAACAGACCCAGCCCCAAACCAACTACACCCACAGTCCCAGCCCCCACCAACTGCATCCACCTGACCAGCCCCCTGCCAACTGCCCCCATAAGCCCAGCCCAAACCAACTGTCCCCACCAACTGCCCCCATGGGCCCAGCCCCCACCCAGGTGCATGCACGGGACCATGACCCTTGCCAGCTACACACCTGAGCCCAGCCATCCTAACTGAACCCATGGGCCCAGACCCCAGCAAAGTGCACCCATGGTCAGCCATCGCCAACTGCACCCACGGGCACAAAACACTCTGGCTCAGCCCTCCCCCAAATGCACCCATTGATCCAGAACCCGCCAAACTAATCCCATGGGCCCAGCCCCTCCCAAAGTACCCCCACAGGTCCAGCAACCCAAAAAGAACACCCAAAGGCCCAGGCCTAACCAACTGCATCCACGGTCTTAACCCCCACACAGCTGCACCCATGGGCCCAGCCTCACCCAATGACTTCCATGAGGCCAGCAGCCCCCAAACCACCCCGATGGGCCTAGACACCTCCAAAGCATACCCACGTGCCCAACCCCCACCCAACTATACCCACAGGCCCAGGCCACACCTAATTTCAACCACAGGCCCAGACCCACCAAAGTACCCCCATGGGTCCAGCCCCCACTGAAGTACCCACATGGCACCAGTCCCCCGAAGGACACCCATAGCAGCAGCCTCTATCAAACTGCACCTTCGGGCCCAGCCCACTTGCAGCCATGGACCCAGTCCCAACAGGCCCTTGGGAGCTCAGCTAGCAAACCCAGGGGGGACTTGCCGCCAGCAGACGGCAAGTCAGCAGTCCCCACATAACATTTCTCGAGAGCTGTCCTGGCCAGGATGGGGAAACACGGTCACTAGTCCCGTAAGAGAAAACAAGAGTGTCTACCCATGGAGAACAAACACGTGTGACCCAGCCTTTCAGATCTTGCAAGTCCTTTGAAAAGTGGAGCTGTTAAGTGCAAAAAAGGAAAACAAAACTCAAACACATGCCCAGACAGACTCAGACATCCCCACCACATGCACACCTTGCTGCATGGTGGGACTGGGTGTGGAAGGCCCCTGACACATGGCACAGACAAAAATGGCTTCCTGGGCTGGAGCTCTGGTGTTCACACCTAGGGAACATACAAAGGTCATTTACCCAAGTGCTAAGCTTTGTGCTCAGCAGAAACCCTTCTCTGTCCCTGGTGGAGATGGAACAGAACCACCAACTGTGTGCGACAGCTGGCAGGGGAAGACCAACCTCCTTTACCCGTTAGTCCATCCAAATGAATTCGGTGTGGGAAACCTGTGCTGGGCCTTAAACCCAGAGAAGCCCAGCTCTTCCTGCAGTGGCTTACGTCTTTCACTCACCTCGCTGGGGGCTCTGTGTCTTCCAGAGAGCTGCCTCACTGCTGGGCCAACGCCCTGGCCAGGAGGCATTCAATAAAGGGCCATTCTTATTACAGGAAGAAGAGATGTAGTGGTGAAGCTCCTACAAGAGGCAGCCCCTCCCTGGGCCTGAGGTTCCCTGCTCAGGACAGCTGACCCGGCTCAGGCTGCTCCCACCTCTCCAAGAGCCCCCGGACCTCTGCTTCTACACTTGGCTTCCTAAGTGTCTATCCCTAGGAATTTTTAACCCAGAACCAAACTGGGGTCTCAATAAAGAAAAACAATTTCTATCAAGCAGAAGAGAGGCTGTCTTGGTTTTCTCCTGGAAAAATATACCCCAATCCATTTTCCCACGAGCAGTCCCTACACCACGTGTGCCCACCCTCAAAACACGGCCCAGTCCTATGCACAGCACTGAGACCAAGAGGCCACGGGAGTCTGCTAAAAACAGCTCTCAACATTCCCTGCTCTGAACTGGGTGCCCAAGGTGACCTCACTGTGACCTTGGAACATCTAAACTCCCCTCCTGGGCCTCAGTTTCCCCACTTGTAAAAGGATGAGGGTGGATTAGATGCCATATTACTCTGTGCCCCCAAATGAGACAAAATCCGACAGAACAACATGCATCAAACTCTGGGAGCTCCTGCCTCCCCACGCACTCAAGGCCCTTCACTGGAGCCTAACACGGGCTTTGCGTTGTGGAGGGAACACAAGGGGCAGGTGCATACTGGGGCAAGACCTTAGGACTAAATCCTGCAAAGAATGATAATCCGGTCCAGGACCCAGGCCTGACCCTTTCGGGGACTGTTTACACACACTTGGTCCCAGCGTCTACTGGAGGATAACGGCCAGTTCTTCAGGAAGGACCAACCATGCAGGGCCCCAGGGAGTCCTGGGGTTGGGGGAGAGTCTGTTGCCCTGACACCCCGCAGACAGGGTGCACCACCACTCATGGTCCCTCCCTCGGGTCTCCTCCCCAGGCCCTGCAGGACCCAGGCCACGGAGGATGGGTTGAGCAGGCACTAGACAGGCCTCTGACCCCTGGCTCCAGTCCAAAGGGAAAGTTCAAGGACCCAGGCGTGGGGCCTCCCTCCAAGGCCGCGGGGACAGGCAGGTGGGCCGCCTCCACTTGCCCTCACCCAGGAGTCAGGTTAGTTCCTCCACCCTCCACCTCAGCCAGGGACCCCCACCCCACCAGCAAGCCCAGGGGTTCACACTTATGGACCCCAGGACAGAGGCACCTCAGGGACACCTGGGGGACAGCTCTGCTTGGGAATGCCAAGGGCCCTCCTACACCTCGGGGACTTCACCCCCAAGCACTGCTGCCACCCCAGGAACTCTCCAGGGCCGTCCTCTCACCTCCAGCGCCACCCCCGCCCGGAAGGCCCGCCGGGGTCGGCGGCTGCTCACCCCCAGGGCTCTCCGGGTCGGGACCCCACGAACCGGTGGCCTCACCCCGCTCGTCGCCCGACCCCGGCTCCCCCGGCCACGGCTCCCTGGTTACCCCGACTCCCGGATCCCCGCCCCACCCCACCCCCCGGCCCATCCTCACCAGCCGCAGAGTCTCCGTTGATGCCGGACAGCGCAAGCGCCAGCAGCACGAGCAGCACAGCCGTCAAGTCGCCGACCGAGCGCCGCCGCCAACGGCCGCCGCCCCAGCGGATATAAGAACCGGTGGGGGTGCGGCCGGGAGCGCGCACGCAAGGCAGCGGCGATGCCGGCACCTGACCCCGGCGTGCGCGCCCCCAGCCTGGAGAGGCGGGACCGGCATTGCTAGGATACGGTGGCGAGGCCTGCCAGGATGGGCGGGAGCCTGGTGCATTTCTTCCCTGGTTCTTTCAAAAGTTACAAAATATACAACAGTTTCCTTATACACTCATCAGATGATGGACATTTGCGCTGGTTCCAACTCTTGGCTATTGTATAGTGCTGCAATAAACATTGGAGAACAGGTATACCTTCGGCAGGATGATTTCCATTCCTCAGCGTATATTCCCAGCAGTGGGATAGCTGGGTCATATGGTAGATCTATCTGCAATTGTTTGAGGAACCTCCATACCATTTTCCATAAAGGCTGCACCATTTTGCAGCCCCACCAGCAATGTATGAGAGCTCCTTTTTCTCCGCAACCTCGTCAGCACTTATCGTTCTCAGACTTTCGGATGTTAGCCATCCTGGGGTGAGATGGTCTCTCAGTGTGGTTTTGATTTGCATTTCTCGGATGCTGAGTGATGTTGAGCATTTTTTCATGTGTCTGTTGGCCATTCGTGTATGTTCCTTTGAGAAATGCCTATTCAGCTCCTTTGCCCATTTTTTAATTGGGTTATTTGGTTTTTTGCTGTAAAGTTGTTTGAGTTCCTTGTATATTCTGGATATTAATCCTTTGTCAGATGTATATTTTGCAAATATTTTCTCCTACTCTGTTGGTTGTCTTTTCACTCTGTTGATTGTTTCTTTTGCTGTGCAGAAGCTTTTTAGTTTGATATAATCTCATTTGTTTATTTTTCCTTTAGCTGCCTGTGCTTTTAGGGTCCTATTCGTGAAGTCTGTACCCGCTCCTACTTCTTGGAGTGGTACATGTACACGATGGAATACTACTCTACTATAAAAAAGAATGAAATACTACCATTCGCAAAAACATGGATGGACTTAGAGAAAATTATATTAAGGGAAACAAGTCAGGCACAGAAAGAGAAATACCACATGTTCTCACTTATTTGTGGGAGCTAAAAATAAATAAACAAACACACAAACAAATAAAGGGGGGGAGAAGACAGACAACCACAAAAATTCCTTGAACTATTTAAGTCAAGTGAACAGATACAATGGGGGGGGGGCCGAGGGGGGGAGAGGAACGGGTGAAGGGGCATAAAAATCAAATACAATGTATTTTGAGAAGTAAAATAGCATAAAAAATAAAATCATTGTCATTAACACTTAAAAAATTAAAAGTCAAAGTTTAAAAAAAAAGTTGAAAGATAATATGAGTCTAAAGGGAACTATAAATCATGGAGATAGAGAGCAACATTTTTATTAGACAGAATCCAAACATATAACAAGATGTTTTATATTTACAAAACATACAATACAGGATATAATATTTAAGAGACTTTTATGTGGTAAATAACATGATTCATATGTAAAATAAATGTTTTATGTGTTGATGTGGGTGGTAGTTTTACTCCTGTTAAACCGATATACATATATTTTTAAAACATTGTGCATTTTAAATTAGTGTGTTTTATGTAATTAAAATTCACTAAGAAATCCTTCAATTAAAGAGAATATAGCAAAAAAAATTACAAAATAACAAAGAACTGTATACTGAAGAGTGGTTACAGTGTCGTCGTTTGTGTGAAGGTGAGAAAGGAAAATAAAAAATGATTTAAAAGTGGTTGGAATGGTAAACTTTATATTACGTAAATTTGATCACAATTAAGAGAAAAAAATTAAGTCAGGGGAGAGGAAACTAATAAAAGTACCTGGATGGCAGTTAAAATTGAATCTCAGAGAATGAGTAAGTTTCATAGGATAAACATCCTGTGCAACATTTACATAGTTATACAAAAAACGTTAACACTAAGGTCAAGGGTTCAGATTCTGTACTGGTCAGCTGCCAAAAAAAAAAATAACAATAAAAACATATATATATATGTATGTATATATAAAGAAAGTGTATTAGTCCATTTCTGTTGCTTATAACAGAATAAGTGAAACTGGGTAATTTGCAATGAAACAATGTTTAGTGCATGCATTTTCAGAGGCTGGGAAGTCCAGAGTCCAGGGAACAGACCTAGTGAGGGCCTTGTTCGTGGTGACTCTGCACAGTGATGCAGGCTGTCACATAGCGAAATGGCAAAAGCAGAGAGACACTAACTTCCTCATTGGCTCTCCTTTTAAAGCCCTCAGAACCATGTCCATGACCACCATTAAACCATCAATCGATTAATCCATTTACTAGGTAGGGCATGGTCCTCACAATCTAATCACCTCTTCAAGGCTCCACCTTTCAATTACCATAATAGGTTCTCCTACCCTCTTAACACTGTCAATAGGGATTTAGCCTCAATGAACTTTGGGAGGACATCCAATCCACAGCAGAAAGTGTTCACTATTTATCTAAATTTAAAGTGGTCACCAGTCCCATGTTTTGTCTGGCAACCCTACCCCACTTTTACAACAAATACTTAAACAAATGACAAAATAATTTCAAATAACGATAGCGCAAAAACAGGGTGATGTACATTTGTGACCTTGGATTAGACAGTGGTTTCTTTTTTTTTTTTTTTTCCTAAAAGATGATGGGTAAAGAAATCTTAACCCTTGACTTGGTGTTGTCAGCACCATGCTCACCCAGTGAGCTAACCAACCATCTCTATACGGGATCCAAACCCAGGGCCTTGGTGTTATCAGCACCACACTCTCCCGAGTGAGCCACGGGCCGGCCCAGAGAATGGTTTCTTAGATAACACCCCAGAAACACAAGCAACAAATAAAAAAATAAACCGGACTTTATCAAAGTTAAAAATTTTCAGCCTCCAGAAATTGAATTGTGAAAACACAATTCATAGAATGAGAGAAAGTGTTTGCTAATCCCATATCTGATAAGGGACTTATATCTAGAATATAAAAAGAACACTTACAAGTCAATAAGAAAAAGACAACCCAATTAAAAAATGGACAAAGGATGTGAATACACATTTTGTCAAAGAAGATACAGGAATAGTGAGTAAGGGCATGAGAATATGCTGAGCATCATTGGACGGGAGCCCAACGCCCTTCCTTCTCTGACCTAGCAGCTCTCAGAGTGTTGCTTTGTGTTGCTTCGCCCCCCACGGATTTGTCACCCCACTTCCCCTGGGTGACGGAGATGCAAAGGATTACTCAAAGCCCATCTCTTTGGAGCAGTGAGAGACCTCAAAGTGGTTAACTTCCCTGGGACCCTCCAGTGAGAGGCAACCCTTCCTCAGGAAATTAACCCCAAATTGGGGTTCTCTTCCTGCATTTATTTTCCAGACCAGGAAGTTACAGGAAGAGACATAGGTGGGGTTATAGTTTAACAATGTAGGCTGGTAACTTTCAGTGAAACAAGTCAGATGACATTCCAGTAAGGCTATCAACAAAAGCTTGATCTTAGCAAACATTCCTTCTTACAGCAATTTCTCAGTATCTTTACATAACAATCAGTAACTAGTCTGTCCTTGAGCCAGCAACCTTGCTGTGCCACAAATCTTTATCTTACACCAGAGACTTATAGCATGAGGAAAATTTCCGGTCCTCCACAAAGTCAATATTTGAAACTTCAAGGCTTTGGAAAACCAGGCCCTGTGAAGTACATATGCTTTATAGTATATTCCACATCAGAGGAAAAGCCAGACTCCTCCCAGCTGCCCCAGGGCTGGCTCCCAAGAATCCTGTGAGCTGCTGCCTTGGCTCCAGCCCCACAGGCAGCAATTCCAGCCTATGAGCCTTTGCTCAGGCAGGGCCTGCTGCCACCACGCCACTTGGACCACCTCCTGGCAGAGGCCTTTCTGCTTTGCGGGCTCCAACTCAGGGAAGTCAACTGCTATTACATCATGGGGTGTCTGCTTTCTACTTTTCCTTATAAAACCTTTCAAACTCATAGACAAGTGATCCTGGGCCCAAGTCTGGCTGCCTGCCACAAACAACAACAAACGACCTGTAGGTAAGATGTTGGTAAAAATGGAAGTCAGCTTTAATTCAGGGACACTGGTGACCTGAGGAGAGGTGTTGGACTCACCCATCTCTCCAGTAAACCTGAAGGAGAATGACCAGACTAAAGCCATCTCAAAGATGCAGATTCACTGAGGGGGTTTTAAAGAGGGGCTGTGGGAATGAAAAGCAGGAGGGAGGGGAAGTGAGCTGTGGGGGCTCCGTGCAAGGAGCCAGGTGCAAGGTCGCACCAGGGCTCTGCCTGGTTTCTGCTCCTGTCCTTGGTGTCATCTCAGAGTGATTTATAAGAAAACAAAATTTATTGCTTACAGTTTCTGAGGCTGGGAAGTCCAAAGTCCAGCAAACACATCTGGTAAGGGTCTTGGTGGTGGTGACAGTGACCCAGGGGTCTCACATGGCAAAACGGGGGAGCAGAGAGAGACCAACCTCCTCGTTCACTCTCCTTTTAAAGTCATCAGAACCACACCCCTGACCACCATTATTAATCCATTCACTACTGCACGGTCCTACAATCCAATCACCTCTTCAAGGCTCCACCTTTCTACTTCCATAATAGGATTTCCCACCCTCTTAAGAGTCACAGTGGGGGCGAAGTTTCTTTCTTTTTTTTTTTTTAAAGATGACTGGTAAGGGAATCTTAACCCTTGAGTTGGTGTTGTCAGCACCACGCTCTCCCAAGTGAGCCATGGGCCGGCCCTGGGGCTAAGTTTCTAACACACAAAACATGGGAGACACAATTCAAGCTTGAGTTTTGGGGGGACATAATTCAATCCACTACATTCCAGCCCTGGCCCCCCCAAATTCATGTCCTTTTCACGTGCAAATACATTAATTTCATCCCCACAGTCTTAACTTATTTCAACTCATGAGTCCAAAGTTCAAAGTCCCACCTGTGAAATTAATACAAGTTATCTACTTCCAAGATACAATGGTGGGACAAACATAGGGTACATATTCCCATTCCAAAAGGGAGAAATAGGCCAAAAGAAAGGGGTATCAGGTCCTAAGCAAGTCCAAAATCCAGCAGAGCAGGCATTAAATCTCAAAAGTAGTGAATCATGTACCTTGGTTCCATGTTCCTGGTCCTCTGCATGCTGGTGTAGGTGCTAGCTTCCCAAGTCCTCGGGCAGCTTATCTCCTATGGCTTTCCTGGTTGCAGGCCACACTTCAGCTCTCCCAGGCTGTCGTTCCAGTCTGTAGCTCTACGGGTCTGGGGTCTCCATGGCGGCCCCGCTCTCATGGCTCCACTAGACAGTGCTAATGGGGTTTCTCTGCTACAACTCCAACCCCATGTTTCCACTTGGCATTGTTCTAGTGAAGGTTGTCTCTGGTGACTCTGCCCCTGTGACAAATCTCTTCCTGGGCCCCCACAATTTTCCATACACCCTTTGGAATCTGGGTGGAGGCTCCTAACCCTTCCCAGCTCTGGCATTCTGTTCACCTGCAGACCGAACACCACATGGACTCCACCAAGGCTTCTGGCTTCTATTTTCCAAAGCTGGGGGTCCAGCCACACCTGGGGCCAATTTAGGCACAGCTGGAGCAAAGTAGGCTAGGCAAAAGGGGGCCCTTAGTGCCAGGCCTGCCCCAAGTGCTTCCTCGGACTTACTTAGTACCAGGCCTGTGGGTCCAGCCATACCTGGGGACAATTTAGCCATTAGTGCCAAGTACACTAGGCCAGGGGGACCCTTAATGCCAGGAAAAGCCAGGGTAACCCTGAGGCAGGCCTGACCAGTGGGTCTCTTGTGTAGGCCCAGTCAGGCCTGCCCTAAGTGGTACTGAAGCCCTTAGCAGCAGGCCTGGCCAGGGAAGCCATTAGTGGCAGGCCAGGGAGTCTCTTAGAGGCAGGCCAGTTCAGGCCAGGGTGGCCATAGGGGGATTCTAGTTTTCTTTATTTCTTTCATGCCCAAGGGGAGCCAAGCCAGTTCAAGGAAGCTCTTGGGGCAGATCTGGCAGGTTCTTAGCAGAAGGGGGGCCCTAGGCAGCAGGGCAGTCATGAATAGTAGATCTGGCCATGAAGCCCTTAGCACCAACTGCTAAAGCCCCTAAGACAGACAAGAAAGAAAGAAAGAAAGAAAGAAAGAAAGAAAGAAAGAAAGAAAGGAAGGAAGGAAGGAAGGAAGGAAGGAAGGAAGGAAGGAAGGAAGGAAGGAAGGAAGGAAGGAAGGAAGGAAGGAGGAAGGAAGGAAGGAAGGAAGGAAGGAAGGAAGGAAGGAAGGAAGGAAGGAAAGAAAGAGGAAGGAAGGAAGGAAGGAAAGAAAGAGGAAGGAAGAAAGGAAGGAAGGAAGAAAGAAAGGAAGGAAGGAAGGAAACAAAGATAGAAAGAAAGAAAAAAAGACACCCCACCTTAGGGCCCCCTGGCCTGGCCTGCCTCTAAGAGACCCCATGGCCTGACCCAGGCTGCCCTGCCACTAAGGGTGTCCCTGGTCTGGCCTCCCCTAGGGCCCCAAAGAAAGAAAGAAAGAAAGAAGGAAAGGAAGGAAGGAAGGAAGGAAGGAAGGAAGGAAGGAAGGAAGGAAGGAAAGAAGGAGGGGAGGGAGGGAGGGAGGGAGGGAAAGAAAGAAAGAAAGAAAGAAAGAAAGAAAGAAAGAAAGAAAGAAAGAAAGAAAGAAAGAAAGAAAGAAAGAAAGAAAGAAAGAAAGAAAGAAAGAAAGAAAGAAAGAAAGAAAGAAAGAAAGAAAGAAAGAAAGAAAGAAAGAAAGAAAGAAAGAAAGAAAGAAAGAAAGAAAGAAAGAAAGAAAGAAAGAGTCCCCCTAGGTCCCCCCTGGCCTGGCTGGCATGCCTCTAAGAGACCCCTTGGCCTGGCCTTGCCTGCTGTGCCACTAAGGGTGCCCCTGGCCTTTCATAGCCTCCCACTAATGGCTGCCCTTGCCAGGCCTGCTGCTAAAGGTGCCCCTGCCACTAAGAGTGGGCCTCGCCAGGCCTACACAAGAGACCACACTGGGCCTGCCTCAGAGTTCCTTTGGCCTGTCCTGGCACTAAGGGCCCCTCTGGCCTAGTCTACTTGGTGCTAAGGGCCTCCATGGCCAGACCTACTATTCAGGGCCCCCTTGCCACTAAGGGCCTCCATCTGCTAAGGGCCTGCCAGGCCTGCCGCAAGTGCTTCCTTGTCCTGGCCTGGCGGGCCTGCCCTACATGCTTCCTTGGCCTGCCCTGACACTAAGCGGCCTCCTGCCCTGGGTTGACCCTAGGGCCCCATGGCCTAGCCTGCCTAAGGAATCAATTGTACTGTTCTCTTCCTACAGGCCCCCAAGGCTGCACTACTGGTGAGGGCATCCTGCTGCTTTCTTTTCTTTTTTTCCTTTTTTTCTTGTTTTCTTATTTTTTTTTATTTTTTGTATTTTTCAGCCCTTTGTTTTTTGTTTTCTTTTCTCCTATTTTTGTTGTTGTTGTTGTTGTTGTTGTTCTTTTTTTTTCTGATTTTCTTCTTTTTGTTATTTTCTTCTTTTCATTGGGGGTTTTCTTCTTTTCAGAGGGATTTCTTTTCTGGGATTTTTCTATTTTGGAGGGAGTTCTTTTCAGGGAGATTTTCTTTTTGTTAGGGTTTCTTCTTTCGGGAAGGATTTTCTTTTGGTTGGAGTTTTGTTCTTTTCATGGGAGTTTTCTTCTTTGGGAGTTTTTGGTTTTCTTTTTCTTGGTTTTCTTTTTGTTGGGGTTTTCTTCTTTGGGGGTGTATTCTTTTTGTTGGTGTTTTCTTTTGGGGGAGTTTTCTTCTTTTCATGGAGATGTTTTCTTCTTTCTGTTGGGGTTTTCTACTTTTCATTGGGGTTTTGTTCTATTGGGTTTTTTTCCTTTTATGAGAGCTTCTTTTTGTTGGGGTTTTTCTTTTTATTAGGGTTTCCTTCTTTGGGGGGTTCTTTCTTTTTGGGGTGGTTTCTTCTTTTTGTTGAGGTTTTCTTCTTTTCTGGAAGCTTTTCTTTTCAGTGGTTTTTCTTCTTTTTGGAGATTTTTCTTCTTTTTGTTGGGGGGTGTTTCTTCTTTTTATTAGGGTTTGGTTCTTTTCACTGGGGTTTTGTTTTCATTGAGGTTTTCTTCTTTTCAAGGGTTTTCTTCTTTGGGGGTTTCTTAATATTGCTGCCATTTTCTTCCTTTTATTGGGATTTTTCTTTTTGTTGTGGGTTTTCTCTTATTTTGTTGGGGTTTCTCTTCTTTTTGTTGGTGTTTTCTTGTTTGGGGGTAGTTCTTTTGGGGGAGTTTTCTGCTTTTTGTTGGAGTTTTCTTATTTTGGGGGGATTTTTCTTCCCTCTGTTGGAGTTCTCTTCTTTTTGTTGGGGTTGTCTTCTTTTGGATTTTTCTTCTTAATGCTGGGTTTTCTTCTTGTTCAGGTTTATTTTTCCCTTTTGGGGTGTATTCTTCTTCTTTGGGGTGTTTTCTTCTTCTTTATGATATTTTCTTCCTCTTTTGCGTGTTTTCTTCTATGTGGGGTTTTCTTCCTTTTCTGGGTATTTTTTCTTTTAAGTGTTTTCTACTTCTTTGGGGCGTTTTCTTCCTCTATGGGGTGTTTTCTTCTTCTTTTGGCTGTTGTTGATGTTTTCTTCTTCTTCTTGGTGTTTTCTTCCTCTTTTGGATGTTTTCTTCTTCTTTTGTCTGTTCTCTTCTTCTTTGGGGTGTTTTCTTCCTTTTATGGGTGTTTTGTTCTATTTTGGGGCATTTTCACCTTTTGGATGCTTTCTCCTTCATCAAGTTGTTTTCCTCTTCTTGTTCGTTTTTCCTCTTCTTCTTCTTTTTTTTCTTATTTTTTGCCTTTTTTCTTTTTTTTTTTTTCTTTTTCTAAGTTTTTCTTTTTTTAAATTTTTTTCCATTTTTCTTTTTTAAAGATGGTTCCTAACATGATAAAGGGGTGACAGGGAAGGAGTGGCTGTAACAGGGTGGCAGAGACAGGGTGGCAAGGATGGGGTGGCAGGGACTGGGAGGGAGCAGAGCCCTGCACCACACATCTCAGATGTCCAGGATCTTTATATCTCCATACTTTCTGCTCAATAAAACAATAGAAAGCAGGGGTTATGGCTGAAGGCTTCACCCTCCTAACATTTCTGTACATCCTGCAGCAGCTGCATGGTCAGAGGGAAGAGAGCAATGAATACTCCCAGGACTCCAGTGCACAACTCTGGAGTCACCTGTCCCCCAGGCCAGAGCTCCCTCTGTACTGGCTCTGGCACCACCACTCCCCAGAGGCTGGTGCCCATCTCCTAGTCCTTCCCAGATGGGGCAGAGATTCCCATCTCCTTTAGGTCTCCCAGCTACTCCTGCAGCTGGCCTAACTTCTTGGCCAGTTACATGTTTACATGCTGGCTGTACTGCAGCTGACTGCTGACCTCCATGTTCTAGTTGGTCTGGATGGAGAGAAGCGATTGGCGGCCACCTGACGGAGCTGGAGACCCACAGCACAGGGAAGGGGGCACACTGCACTGGCTCACAGGGTGCCTTCCCAGGTATCATTTTGTGTGACGTCTCCACCATCCCGTTTTATAGGTGGGGTTAAAAAGGCCCAGGGGAGGGAGCAGAAGGCAATCCGGCAGGACAGGTGGAGCACCAGCCTAACAAAGCCAGCCTGCAGCTCAGCCAGAAGTTCCTGGAGCTCATGGGCCTGGGACTGCATGTGGCTGGCAGTGGCATGGTGGTGCTGCATGCCCTCCAGCACCTGCCTGTGCTACTTGCCCCAAAGCTCAGCAGCCTGCCCTAGCTCCAGCAGCCACTCCTCCTGCTCCTCATTCATGTGTCTCAGATTCTCATTGTCCTTTATCTGAGCCTAGAGCTGGCCTGCCGGGCTCTCCAGCTGCTTCTGCAGTTACTCAGCCTCCACCTGCAGCTGCCATTCTTTCTGGGAGGGCCCTGCTGGGGCTCTGGGTGTGGAGGCTCAGCTGAGAAAGGAAGTGGAGTATAAGGGCCTCTGGCCTCCGGAGTTGCAAAAAACCCGCTTCTTGGCCTACAGCTCCTAATTCAGGCTCCTTGCCCCAGATCATGGCTTCCTGGATAATCATTCCTCACACCCAGATGATGGTCAATTGTTCAAACCACTTTCAAATAGAGCTCTTTACATTCTTGTGCTCAAGACAACTGTGGGTGGCTGACAATGGGCACTCCACCCCTCTCTGCAGATGGGGACACTGAAGCTCAGGTGACAGGACTTGCCATCTGCTGGTGCAAACCTCTTTCTCTTCCCCCTGCCTTCTCCCTGGCCACCCCAGCACCAGCCAACCTGTCTGCCTGCTCACATAGGCGAAGAAGGTCTCTGGCACCTGGACATGACTTGGGCCATGCTCGTCCATCAAAGTGTGAACCTGCCGAGAGCACAGGGGCATGAGCCATGGAGCGGGTGGCTGCAGAAGGGACAGGCTGCCACTTTCTTCTCTACACCCACCCCCATAAAACCAAAAGCTTGGGCCTCAGCCACTCACTTGTTGTGGCAGGAGCTTAGATTTGGTGATCTTTTTTATGTGGAGCTGCAAGGCTGCCTTCTCCATCTCAAGGACCTGAAGCTTCCCCTTCAGTAGGGACTGGTTGTAGTTGAGGTTCTCATAGTTGTTCCTATGGCCAGAGGTAGTAGAGAATGGAAAAGAATGAGAAACAGAAAGGACCACTTTTGTGATTGACGCACTGACTTTGACACACAACTGGAGGACCACGGCATGGGAAGGGGTCCCCAGAAATCAACAGTCACAAGTGGCAGTCCAGAGAGGGGACATGAATTGCCTGAGGCCACACATGAGTCATTGGCACAGCTAGGGCCACAACTTGGCTCTGCACACATCCTAACCTCTGCATCCACCTCACTGTGCTCACTGTACCCTCCCACCTCCCACCACATCGCCCGCGCTGAGGCCCCAGACCTGCCATCCACCTTCCCCCTCCTATTTGTTGCACTCCACGTGCAGGTAGAGAGCGTCTTGCTCTTTCTTCAAGTATGGTAAGACTGCAAATACACAAAGGTGAAGTCAGGATTTGGCAGGGAGAAGACGTAGTTGGGGCACACTAACACTGACAGTAACCATTCAGCAGGGACATTACCTCCCGCTCAATCACACTTGACATCTTTTTCAAGGCATTTCCAAGCCCATGTTCTCAGTTGGTTTTGCTAAGAATGAAGTAACGGTGGAAGAGGCAAGGAAAGAGATCTGATTTACAGCTGGCTGACAGAGACCCAGGGATATCGGGTCACGTTGCCATTGTCATGACTATCATCACCACTGTTTTACTCTGTATTGAGCACATCACCAGGTGCCATGCTGACAATCCATCAAATCCTCACAACCACCATAGGAGGGTGTTACTATTACTATCTCCATTTTGTAGATGAATTAAAAGGTATTAGAGGTTAAGTGCTAACATCACATACAGCTGGGATGTGAAATCCAGGTCTATCTGATTCTCTAAGGCCATTTTTCCCCTGGGGGTAGAGGCACAATTGTGAGGGCAAGTGGCTGGGCTCACTCTTTCGGCCTCGTTCTGTCGTGTGACAAAGTCAGACAGACTCTGCTGCAGCTCTTTTATCTGCTGTTCACGTGAGAACAGGCAGCTTGCCAGATATTCACACACTCCTGGAATGACAGAGGTTGAGATGGAGCCAAAGGACTCCCCCGAAGGCCCGCCAAGGCACCAGGTTGAAGGAGGAAGGGTGTCCAGGTTCACACCTGCTTTTTGCCAGACTGCATGGTGAGCATTCTTCAGCACTCTCTGTAACTGTGCCTTTTCGAATATTAAGACATCAATAGTCCAGATCTGAGCCTTTGGGAGAAAAGCGAAACAGGTGCTGAGAGAGAGGGAAAGGAAGTTTCTCTAAGGGACGTGATGAATACCATACGGTCCACTCACTTGCAATTGTTCATGCAGGAATTTCATCTGCTGACACCCACTCTCCGGTTACAGGAAGAAAGAAACATCTCTTACTGGGGAGGCAGAGGTGCAACAACAAGGGACAGGCCCCCAGAATGCCACCAGTGGCCCAGGAGAAGCCCAGCAGTGAGCACAGATTCTCAGGAACCTTGTGGGGCTGAGGGTGGGGTGCAGGGGGGAGCCTTTTCCAGGTTGGGAGTGGGCAAGACGAGCCTGGGGCCTCTCCACCTGAGTCTTTCCCCAAACCCATCAGCCATGGAATGAGGGAACAAAGAAGTCATGTTCCTCTTTCCACTTGGTCCAGAGTTTCCTGGTACCATGTCCTCCATGTGGGTAGGAACAGGAAGGTGACTGAGGTTGTCCCTCTCAGCTCCATTCCCCAGACTGGGAAGCGGTGGGCAGGTGCCAGGAATGGATTCTCAAGGAAAAGCTCTCAGACCCTATGGGGACACAAATTGACAGACTCTCCTCGAACCACCAAGGAAGGAGAATTTGGGTGTTTGTTGCTTTTCACTCACAGCTACACAGCTGAACATCCGAATCTGGATTCTCTTTAAAGGACACCACAGAAACCTCTAGAAATGGAGGCTGAGAAAAGAAAGACTACCCTTCTTCCAGCGTGCGATTCAGAAGGGTGCATGCATTCACCATGACTCACACACCACGGGACAGGGACTGTTCTTCATATAAGGGATCCGGGAATGAAAGGGACAGGCAAGATCCCTGTCTCCCTCACATCTCATGTGCGCCTAGAAATCTTTCATTCCCAGAGCTAAAAGGGACTTTTGACACCCTGTAATTCTATCTCACGACACTCAAGCCCAGGCAGGAGAGAGGGCTTGTCCAAACCAAAGATAGAGAAAAGCAGGAACTAAGTTGGTGTGAGAACACATGGCTTCTGACAACAGTCAGCTTAGTGTTCCTAGAAGGGGGACAGCCCAGGGCATGTGTGATGAGGACTCAAGCAGGGGTGTCTGGAGAAGAGAGAGCGGGCAGACAGGATAGCAACAGAAAGAGCCATGCTGCGTGGACTGGGGTCCCTCCCGCTGAGACCTAGGCCCCCCAGTACCCCATTCTCCCTTGGCTCCAGGGACCCCCAGCCCCTTTCTTCAGAGCCCCAAGGGGAAATTGGAGCCCAGGATTAGCAGAATGGAATCAGGGGACCCCACGGGACTCTTACCAATTCCTGCATCAAACTCCTCAGATGTTTATTGTGGACGAAGACAGAGTACCGGGCTTCTGCCAGGTCTAGGCAACAGTCCTGAGGCGCATGAGGAGAGGAGGAGTTGAAGGAGGGTTTTGGGGACAGATCGAGCAATCATTAGGGGTGGGGGTGGGTGCTCAGCTGCCAGCAGGGCACCGAGCCCCCAGCATGGGAGGTGATCGGGGGACTGGCCTGCAGGAGCACTTACCTCCAGGTCCCTCACATAAGCTGCTGATGTGAGGTCCTCCCCATCAGTGTATGATGTGGGCTAGGAGAGATGAGAGCGCACATGGAGATGCTCTGTCCCCCTCCATGACTAAGCCCTCTGATGTCCTTTCTTCCCCGTCAACTGGCAAAAGTCTCTTTCCTGCCTCAGCTGGACCAGGCCCTCCTCCTGTAGCCCCTCTGTGCCCACTTCTCAAGGTCTCTCTCCCACATCATCCCTCCCTCCTGAGCAGCTGTTATGCTGTAGGTTTTTTTGTTTGTTTGTCTTGTTTGTTTCTTTGGTGGTGGCCAGTAGAGGGATTGAGCCCTGGGCCTTGGTGTTATCAGCATCATCCAGTGCTTTCTGCAGCAGGACCCAATGGGGTAGCCAAGCTTGTGGTCCAGCCTTCATGTGTACAGCATCAAGGGAGAAGCTCAGAGAAGAGGGGACGAGCCCAGCACTACCCAGTGAGAAGGCTGGTCCAGGATCTTCTCTCTCTCCTATAAATCCCTGCCTCAGTTTCCTTCTATCCTACTTCCCTTCCCCCTCTGTCCCCTTCTGGGCCCCAATTTCTGGAGTACCTCAGACACAAAACCACTCAGCCACCTCTTGATCTCCTGTTCCCAGGAGCCTGACCAGCCAAGACTCACCTCCTGAGGTGACTGGAAACCACCATGTGTGGTTGACTCAGAGCTGCCAGATTTTAGTTTGTTATTTGCTCTGGGACCAGCAAGGCTGTTCCTTTCTTGGTACTCCCTTAACTGTGAAAAGGAAAAGCAGTAATATTCAGAGCTCTATAAGCCCCTCTATTCTCATCCTACTTTACAGTGTTTACAAAATATTTTTATTTCTACCGTCTTATTTAATGCTGCCAGCATCCCTACAAGGTGTTGTAATGATCACCAAGCAGCTGAAGAAATGGACTGATAATATGACTTAAAAAAGGCAATAATGAAATTTAACTTCAGTCTTCTGGGTTTTTGTCATGAATCAGCAGCTGCCAGGGGACAAAATACAAATCAGACATCAGGGTCCTCTCCTAAAGAGCTGGGCAGCTGCACACCAGTACTTCTCCAACGTTTATGTCAATGATTCCTAATGGCAGGAGTCAGTGAGGACACACCCCTAGGGATCTGGGGACCTAACAGAAAGAGGACAACCCAAGCATCATCTCAGAGAGAAGTCTATTAAGTTCTTACAAATCTCACCCTTAAGATTAGACGAATGTCACCCCTAAGTACATTAATAGGCTTTCTCTCTCTCTCAAAAGAATCAAGAAATTCTGATTCTTCAGGAAGATGCCCCTGTGAATCCTGTGGCACCCCAGACTGAGATGATGTGGGCAAGATTCAAGCTGTGAAGCTCAGGGCCGAGCCCGTGGCGCACTCAGTAGAGTGCTGCGCTGGGAGCACGGCGACGCTCCCGCCGCAGGTTCGGATCCTATATAGGAATGACCAGTGCAATACTGGCTGAGTGCTGGTCACGAAAGAATGAAAAAAAAAAAAAAAAAAAGCTGTGAAGCTCAGTTGCCCAGGACCTGTTCCACAGGAGATAAGCACATCTCCCTCCACAAAGCACAGACTGAAAGGCGCTCTGATCCCAGAATCCTAGGGAATTGGAAAGTCAGATACAGACTCAGAAATAAATTGTAAAGTGTGTCTAGGGAGTCGAAACCGGGGAGAAAACCAAACCCGTTCTCCCAATTGTCACCCAGAGATATTGTCAACACTTTGAGTTCACTGGTGAAATGCAGGCTTTTCAGGTCGTCAATGTCTAAGTGAAGGGAGTAGGGAGCCAGAAACCTCTTGGTCCTGGGTCCCCTAGTCCCCAGTATCCTTGCAAGTGGAAATTTGTGCCACGACCAGAGAAGCCAGAAAGAGGGTGAAAACACTTAGAGGCCAGGGCCAATCCAGGGTGGGGAGCCCCAGGAGTCACCCTACCAGCCCAAAGTCACCCAGGAGCACCTGGCAAGGGCAGAGGCTGGGCTGCTGAGGGGGCAGGGATAGCTGAGAAGACTTTGGTGGGGGGAGTCAAGAGGCACAGAGGGGCACGCCCCGTGTGCCTCAGAAGTGACACAGCCTCTGGCCACTGTCCCACCATAGGAGGGGCTTCAGGCTGTGCCCAGGGCCACGACCCAGCATGTTATACCTTCTTCTTGGCCCTAGCTAATTTCTTCCATGGGATTTCCTCCGACATCTCGGGACAAGGAAAAGGAAAGGGGGGCCATATCGCCATCATCCAAGCACTAGAGAATCACTCCCTTCAGCTAAGGCTCGGATCAGCGACTGAGCCAGAGCAGTAGGGAGCGGGCGGTGCTAGGCAACAGTGAAGCGGGCGTGGCCTCCATGCTCACAGCCCACTGGTGGATGAGAAAGATGAAAGGAATGGGGGCATGGTCAAAACATAGGGAAGGGTGGAGTCACAATGAAAGCCCACCCCAGGGGGGGCCCCCTCAGGGATAGAGGCGGGGCTCTTGCTTGTCTGGATGTAATGTAATTGGACTTGCCTTTTGGCAACTGAGCTGTCACCTGAATGGCTGTACAAGGACCCCTCCCATTGAAGAAAAATGTCTGGTGTCTTCAAGGACACAGGTGACAAATGTGACCCATGGCAGTTTTGCAAGTCAAAATGTCTGGCTGGGCCAAGAAGCCCCCAGCCTCCGTAACTCTTATTTAAACTCACAGCTTAAGCACCTTCCATGATCCTGCTGATCTGGTTTAGGGTCTGGTGGTTTTATACTCTCTTGGCACTCCGTAGGTCCCCAAACTTCTAAAAACGTATCATATGCTCATCAGACGATGAATGGATAAATCAAATATGGTTCATGAACACACTGGAATATGACTCAGCCGTGGAAATGAACGAAGCTCTGACACACGCTACCACGCAGGCAAACCTTGAACACGTCACGCTCACTGGAAGAGGCCAGACACAAAAGGCCACACAGTGTATGACTTCATTTATATGAACAGACAATCCACAGAGACAGAAAGTGAGTTCGTGGCTGCCAGGGGCTGGGGGAAGAGATGGGGGAGTGACTTCTAATGGATGTGGGATTTCTTTGTAGGGTGACGAAGATGTTCTGGAATCTGATAGTGGTGATGGTTATACAACCCTGTGTATATAAAACCACTAAAAACCACTGAATTGCATGCTTTCATTGAGTGAATTGAGCAGTATGTGAATTATTTCTCCATGAAGCTGTTATTAATTTTAAAAGCCCCATAACTGCAATGAAGTTTGTTTAAGATGTGACTGCCTGATTCTAAGTTCCTGGAGGGCTGGTATAATGTGAGTTTTATCCAGTACCGCATCCTCCAAAGGGCCCAGCCCATAGTAGGTGGCTCATTATATCTCTCTCAAAACGAGCTACATTTAGACCAGGGTCTCTCCCCCTCAGCACTGTGGACATTGGGGCTGGCTCATTCTCAGTGGTGGGGCTGCCCTGCACGTGCTGAGCAGTTTCGCTGGCCTCCACTACTCCATGCCAGGAGCACCCCCCTCCTCAGTCATGACAACCACAAATGTCGCCAGACATTGCCCAGTGTCCCATGAGGGCAAATTACCCATGGCTAAGAAACATCAGTTTAGAGGTAACCAAATTTTTGAATTTTGGGTGCTGCGTAGGCCCTTAGAAGTCCCCACGTAAAGGCTGGCCCCCAGGGGGACGCCGAAGGGACAAGCAGGCCTTGGCTGTGTTGGGAAAACCTCATCCACCCAGCCAGGAAACAGTGAGCAGGGCTCCCAAACCCACCCAACTGGGGCAAAAAGTAAAACCACCCTCTAACAAGAGGTGCCGCAGGCAGAAAGGGACCGACAGGTGATCCCACAGGACTGAAGAACCACCTCCCGAGAGGGAACCCGCAAGGTTCGCTTTCAGGATGGGCCTGGGCCGGAAGACCGGCTCTGTTTAGGGGGCGGGGCCTCGACACAGGGCGGGGCGAGAGGCAGAGACCCCGGATGCAGAGTCATTGAAAAGAAGGCGCAGTCTCCGAGTGAGGGCGGGGCTTGCGGCGTGGGAGGAGCTTGAAGAGAGAGACCGCATCTGAGTGGTAGAGGAGGGACTCCGGGTAAGGGGCGAGGCGACAGGCGGAGTTGGAAGCGGGAGGGCGGGAGCTTCGCGGGGGCGGGGCCGGCGGCGCTCGGGGGAGACACCGAGATGACTGCGGGCAGCTATTGTGGCTTCGCGCGGGCGCCGGGTCGCAGCTCAGGTAACGGCCCCGCCGCGCCGCCCGTGCCCGGCCAGCCCCTCCTTCCGTCCCGAGCTCCACCGCGAGGAGCCGGCGGGGCGCCGTCTGCTGCGAACCCGCGAAGATGGCCTCAGAGCCCACTTGTGTCTGTCACGGGGGGCGAGGAGGGGCTCCTGACGTGGGAGCGGGCCCTGTGCCTGTGCCGGGGGGATGGAGCCTGAACCGTGGAGGTGGGTGTCAATCCCTGAGGACGCTCCGACGACAGCTGAAGCAAGGAGAGGAGACAGACGGGAGGGCCCGTGGCCGGGCAGGGGGAGGGGCGGGAGCTGACCCCTGATGTTGGGGGGAGAGGAGGTGGGGGAGGGGCGGGAGCTGACCCTGATGATGGAGGAGAGGAGGCGGGGGAAGAGCTGACCCCTGATGGGGGCAGGGGAGGCAGATCTGGGAGGGTACCTGGCAGGGCAGGGCAGGGGCGGGGGAGGGGCGTGGTGTCGAGGCACTGGCGCGGTGTGCCAGGTTGTGGGATGGGGGTCCGGTCCTCTTCCCCATGCCTTGTCCGGGGCCGACCCCGAGGCGCTGGAAAAGATCAGATTTTTAAAGAAACCCCGAATGAAGTAGATTAGCAGAAGCACTCTAACTTGGTATTCGTTTAAAAGGGTTCTTCCTTTGCTGGTGAGTTTCCTGCTTCTTTTTTGGTCCCTTGCTTTTACATCATGATCCCTAAGCCAGTTGCCCAGCATAATTTATTTTATGCTTCATGTCCTGAGTGGTTTCTCTCTAGGATGGAGGAATCCTAGTTTTTCCTGAGCTCGCACCATTTCTATGATCACCGACTATCATTTTTGGTCAAGGATTGGTGTGTTCACGTGATCGGTGGTATCCGCTATCCCAGGAGTCTCTGAATGAGGCACTCCGCAGACACTTGTTAAGTGCCTGCTTTGTGGTAGTTCCTAGAAAAGACCAGAAAGAACTAGACATGGCCCCCGCCCCCAAATAACCTTCTCTCTTCACTTTCCCATCTCCTGAGGTCAATGAGTTTTGATGGTCTCACCAGCCTGAGCATGAATGGAACAGGGGGGAGAAATCCAGTCGGAGTTATTAATTATACACATTGGTTAGCTCTTATTGTCAGTAGAAACCCACAGCTTATATGTTATACGATTTTGTGTCCTGACCAAATGTGAACTGGCCTTGGAGATAAGGATACAAGGTGCTGAGCACCTTGATGCTTGCTCCACAGATGCTTTTTAAAGAAGTAGCTTTCTTGAGGTATAACTTGCACACCAAAATGCACTCATTTAGAGTGTACAATTCAGGGGCTGTTAGTATATTCACAGATTTGTGCAACCATCACCAGAATTTAATTCCAGAATGTTTTCTTGTGTGTCTGGCATCTCACTGAGTGTGATGTGTTCAAGGTTCATCCACATTGTAGCGTGTGTCAGAGCCTTGTTCCCTTTTTTTTTTTTTTTTTTTGGTGGGGCAGTGGTAAAGTATATATAACATCGAATTTGCCATTTAAATTCAATGAATGCTTTTTGATCCACCCATTACAGCAGGGATTCTTAATCTGGGGTCAGGGAAACCCAAGGTGACTACAGGCAAGTCTGTCTGTGTAGTTTTCAGGGAACCGTGGCAGGGTGGGAGGTCACAGCTTTGATCTGATTCTTAAAAGGAAGTGGAAAAGTGCTGTGAGTGGGAAATCATGAGAAGGCTGCGACCTACCGTGGGAAACCAGAGAAGGGGTGTGGTCCCCTCCCTGTCAAACCTGGAGCCTGGGCAGGAGCAGCACAGCCTCTGCTGCCACCCAGTGCTGGGCTCTAATCCCCAGTCTCCAACCTCAGAGCCTGGCCCTGTCTTCCAGATCTGAGTTTCTCAGTGGCAGCACTGTGGACACTGGGGCTGGATCACTCTCTGTGGTGGGACTTGCAGGTGCTGAGCAGTGTGCCTGGCCTCCACCTACTCCATGCCAGGAGCACACCCCAGTCATGACAACCACGAAAGTCCCCAGACAGTACCCAGTGTCCCTGGCATGGCAAAATTGCCCCCGTTTGAGAACCACTGCTCTAGATTTCCTGGGTTTTGGCAACCTATGAGCTGTGCTTTTCTTACTCGGCTCCTGAAACCACAGTGTCATAGGTTTGTTGCCAAATGTCCCCGTTCTTCCTTTCTTCTTATATCCAGGCCCTTTCTTCTGTGACCTTGCTGCTCTCTCAATCTGGAAATGGAGTCTGGTGCTGCAGCCCTGGCAGCTGGCCTTCCTGCTTCCTTGCTTGGCCAATAGGCCACAGTGGGAGTCACACCCTGTCTGTCCCAAGCTTAGGCTCAAGAGGCTTTGCCTGTATCCGCTCTGTCTTGTGGGATCCTGCCATGAGGGACTCTGGCTTGCTGGTGCAGGAGATACCACAGGGGGAATGCCACGGTGCCCCGTCTGACAGTATCAACCTCAGATGCAGGAGGGAGCCTCACTGAGACCAGGAAAGCCACCAGTTCAGCCCCACCTGCAGGATCATGAGTGAGATAAGTGATTGTTGTTTTAAGCCAGGGACCAGCAAACCTTTTCTATAAAGGGCCAGAATGTAAATATTTTCGATTTTTACGAGCCACACAGTCTGTGGCAGCTACTGAACTCAGCCATTGTAGCATAAAATCAGCCATAGACAATATGTGATCGAATGGACGTGGCTGTGTGCCAAGAAAACTTTATTTCTGGACTCTGAAATGTAAATTTCCTATCATGGTCATATGTCATGAAATAGTACTCTTTTAATTTTTTCCAACCATTTGTTTATATTTTTTTTTTGGTGGCTGACCAGTATGTGGATCCAAACCCTTGACCTTGGTGTTATCAGCACCTGCTTTAACCAACTGAGCTCACGGCCAGCCAATTTTTTCCAGCCATTTAAATGTAAAGACCATTCTTAGCCTGTGGGCTATACAGAAACAGGAGGTGAGCCGGAGTTGGCCACATTTGGCCGACCCCTATCTTTAAAACCTGTTCCTTGCTCCCTCCTTCCCAGTCTGGGCTCTGGATGCCCAGCTCTCCCCCAAGAAGGGACGAGAGACCCCTTAATAAGGATATGCCCAACCCTTATTGGAGACACACTCCCCACTCCACTTCCACACACATGCTTGCTCAGCTGAATAAAAGTGGGGTGACACATCACCCATTTACCCTCCCACACCACATGCAGCCCCCTGCCACCTGCCCCCACCCCCAACACTGCTCAGATAGCACTGCATTTAGATAGCATTACATGGTCTCCACCTGCTGTGTGTAATGGGCTCATGTCTACATGGCCTCCGGAGCCAGATGGCAGTACTCCTGTGTTCTCTCTAGCCGTCCGTCTAAGCAGATTTTCTAAGTCTCAGAGAGCGTGGTTTCTGATGCAGAATCCGCAGTGAGAGGCCCACCCCTCCCAGCCACCCCAAATGCACCCCACGTGCCTCTTTCTAAAAACACTCGCTTGGCTTCTTCTCATTACACGTATCACACATGTGTATGTCGGGAGCTTGACAATAGGGGTGATAAAAACAGCAACTGTTTGTTCTTGAACTCCACAGAGCACATTAGGTGGATTATTTAATCCTTACGAGGGCATCATTGAGGTCTCTCTGTGGCTCAGAGTTGGTCTTAGTGATGACGATAGAAATCAGACCTGGGTTTGTCAAAGCCCTTGTGGTTAACTACCACAGCAAGAGCAAAGAGCAGACGAGACCCACCCGTAATCCCTCCACCCTGAAATAATTGACTGGTAGCATCTTGGTATGTATCCTTCCAGACTTTTCTCTATTCCATAGATTCTTTTTCCTAATCTGTATGTGTGTGTATGTGTGCACATTTATTCTGTTACTTAGGTAATATGTTTACAAGATTCTAGATTCCTAAATTCCAGAGATTACACAGGATAATGTCTCTCCCTGTCCGCTTCCTCCCACTCTCCCTCCTTAAAACCAACCGGTGTTATAAGTTTCTTGTATATATTCAGGAACGTTTTGATCCTACAGAATGTTCCTTCCTGGCGTGGTTAAAGCAGATGGGTTTAGTGGGTTCACATGACAAGAATATTTGGGATCCCACGTAAGGGCTTAGCAGTTGCTCAGCAGTCACTCACCAGATGCCATCGGCTGTACTGGGTGCAGTAGTCCTGGATGCATGGGCCTGAGACTTGTGTGTGCCGCCCATAGGATCATTAACATTTTTCTGGAAAGGAAGAAATTACCAGAACATGTGATTTGGGAAGCCCATGTCCTTGCTCAGTTTCTGAGGTCACCTTCTGGAAAACCATAATTTTCTTTTATAGCAGTCCTCAAACTAAACATGTGATCCTTTGAGGATGCTTTCTAAGAAACATGCTTATTTTTAGAAGAGGAAAGAAACCTTATGTCTCTTTGTCCCAGCTTCTGAGTCTATGGATTAAGCTTAATAAGGCAATATGGGAGCCCCTCAGGCACCAGCAGGTGGAAGGTGGGGATAGCAGGCCCTGCCTCCTGTGAGGTCCTGCATGTAGCGCCTGTCACCTGCAGGAGACAGGGCAGTGCCCAATTGGCAGACACCCCCCTCAGGCTACCTCTCACTCTCTGCTCTTCCCTGGCAGACCTACCGGGAGCATCTGAAAGGACAGAAGGACAGAAAGAAGGAGGCAGCTCAGAAGATGGGCGTCCAGTCTGATGGTGAGCTGCACAGGGCACTGGCCCAGCTGCACTGTGACCTGTACACCGTGTCCTGCACCAGGGCCAATGCCTACATGGCCCACAGCCAGGGCCCTGAGCACCAGAAGGTACAAGCCCTGCATGGGAGGGAGCCCCGGGCCGTGCTCTGCCTCTGGCCACTGTGTCTGGGAAGAAGCCATAATAAGTGCCTGACCCAGGGGGTCACCTGGTGAGATTGGAGGGAGAGCCACCAGGAGGAAGCTTCCCAGCAGAGCCCAGGCCCATGTGTCCTCATTCGAAAAGTGCCAAACAACTTTTCCTAGTTATAAAAGTCATTCCTGGGGCTGGCTGGTTAGCTCAGTTGGTTACAACACAGTGCTGATAACACCAGGTCAAGGGTTCAGATCCTTGTTGTGGCCAGTGTGCAAAAAAAAAAAAAAGTCTTTCCTTCTTAAAAAAAGCATGAAGGCATGGAGGGGACTCATACCTAGACCTCAAAGGAAACCTGACCTTTTGCTGTGGTACTGTACAGAGTTTGTACTCTGCTGGGATCACAGGTGTGCTCTTTTGGGCTTCTGCTTTTTGCACTTTCTGTTTTCATACCATTGTTTTCCTGTGGCCTGAAAAATGCTTGTGTGAAGTTATCTTATGGGGGAAAAGTGTAAGAGGATCCCCCATCTGAGAGAAGGTAGGGAAACACCTAGCCTCCCCACCAGGCATGGGGATGCCTTTAGGAAAGCAGCCGCTGCCTCCAGCTTGTTTTACCCGGGGGTGTGCCTGGAAGAGACAAGGAGGGATTCCTGGCTGGATGCTGCCTCAGCCCGGTGCAGTCATGAGCAGGGGGTTAAGAAGTCCCCTGCCCCAGCACACAAACCTTCAGGTGCCCAGGCCCACCTGGCACACTCCCTCTGGCCCTAGGCCTCTGCTCATGGCTTTCTTCTGCCCACCTTGCCCCCACTGCAGGGCTGGCCACCCTGAGATGGCCAGGCCAAGGACCTGGTTCCTCTCCCCCACTCACCTGGAGGCTCATCAAGGTCCCCATTGCTGGGCTCCCAAATGCCTGTGTGAACCCACAGACAAGGCCTGGAGGATGGGGAGGGGGTGGAGGTGGGAGATCAGGAGGCCAGGAGGGGTGGGGCTGCAGGTGGGATAGGGTTATGGTTAGGCCAGGGTCAGAAGGGAGAAAGGGCAGGTCTGAGCTGTGAAAGGCAGAGGCTGAGAGCTGGTGATTGTGTCTGAGATGGTCATCACCATAAACACCGGGGGCCACAGAACGGTTCTTTCCAGCTGGGGCCTTTGCAATAAGTGACTTTAAACAGAAGTGCTGAGTCTGGGGGGTGGCTGGAATATGGCTATATGTGCACAGACTTATGCATGCATGTGTGCATGCAGAACACGGGTGTGTGTCCATGGACATGTGCACCTTCTGTCTTAGCAGGCAGCCCCCAACCATGCATCCATCCACACAGAGTCCCCATCTGGGGCCGGCACTAGCCTGGGGCTTGGGAGGTGGAGGGACAGCCCCACCTCTCCACATACACGGTGGAGTTGGAGGAAGAGTGTCAGTGGGAGCCAGCGTGGGTGTGGGAGCATTAGCGGTGCCACGCCTGCGTGATGCAGGAGCCAGCTCAGGGAGACCTTGTGGAGGGAGAGATGCTGGGGAAAGCAGGAGACATTCCCACAGGAACTAGGGAAGGGGTGGGGTCCCTGGGGACAGGACACTCTTCCTGTCTCTCAAGGAAGCTGGCCAGGCATGAAGGAGCCCTGACACTGGGGCTCAGTCTGTTCCAGATCTTCAAGCTGCACACTAAATTGGGGAAGCCCATTCCCACCATCAAACCTGCGCCAAGGAACTCCAGCTTGGCCCGCACCACCTGCACCAGCACGCTAGCCCCCCTGGCCATGCAGAGCACCCCGGAGGTCTCAGCCAAGCCCGCAGCCTCCACCAGCCCCAGTGTGTGCACCCTGAATGGGCCAGTGCTAGCCGAGAGACCGATGGGCTTGCAGGCCCCAAGCGTGGGTATGTGTCTCTGCACTTCTCCGCCTGTGTCCATGTGCATGTCCCTGTGCCTGCCATGGCTGCCCTGACCACCATTCTTGAATTTCATGAGAAGCGATCATGCTCATGCAGTCAGTGTGTGTGTGTGTGTGTGTGTGTGTGTGTGTGTGTGTGTGTGTGTGTGTGTGTGTGTGTGTGTGTGTGTGTGTGTGTGTGTGTGTGTGTGTGTGTGTGTGTGTGTGTGTGTGTGTGTGTAAAATAGAGGTCACATCTTCTCGGGGAGGAACTTCAGCTCTGAATGGGGGGTGATTGTCCATGTTCCCATCAGGAAGGGGGGTTCCACCTTTGGCCCACACAGCTCCACCCCTCGATGTGAGACCATTTCTGGGAAATGTTGACAGAACCGATAAATGGAATGCTATCTCCCCCCATAGAGTTTGGGACTGTGCTGGGGCGCTGATAGTTCCAGCTGCCCTAGGCATGGAGAATTCCCTGGGCTGTGCCTCCACCATGCTGGACAGCAGCCCCTTCATGTCCTGGTACTCACGGAGAATGGTTTGGGCTCTGATGAGTCATGTGGACACCAGGAGACTAAGGTGGGCTCCTCATAGCTCCCCACCTGCAGCCTTGCCTTCCCTGCATAAGGGCCCGAGGTAGGAATAGCTGAGTTGGATCAAGCTGGGAATAACTAGGATTAAATGTCAGGTGCTCAGCTGACTGCTGTGTGCACTGCCTGATCTACCTCCACAACCACTCTTTGAAGTAGACTTGGTCACTAGACCCTATGTGCAGATGGAACAAGCGAGGTGGGGCTTTGTGAGCACCTGGCTTCAGGCCATGCAGTAAGTGGTGGAGGTGGGATTCAAACCCAGTTCTGTCTGACAGTCTTCGCCCTGGACTACCATGTTCTCTGCAGAAGGTGGGGAAGTGGGAGAGGCTCGTGTTATTTTTAGCCTCAGCAGCACTGTTTCTTGAGTAATAGCATAATTCTGAAGATCAAACCATCAAGGAGTTTTGATGACAAAGAAATCTCTCTCTCCCAAGAGTCCATAAATTTGCCTAGTGCAGGGGCTAGGTTAAGTGGGACCCTTGGTCCACCTGATGTTCCTGATTGATTAGTTGAGTGCTGTGGATTTTGTACAGTTGGTGGGTTCCTTAAGCGAGGCACCTAAAACCAGGGCTTTTCCTTGATGGATTTAAATTGGTCTCATTGTTTTCTTGGCTGTGACACAGCCAGTGTGAAAGGGATGGTAAGGCCCCCTGCCGGGGTGGTCCCACGGATGTCACAAGGAGGGAAAGGGACAACAGACGAGGGACCTGTGTCTGGATGGCTCTCCACCATGCACAGCCTGGCGGATTTGCACCCGGTGCAGGTTATAAGTAAATATAGTTGTTCCCCTTCAGGGTCTCCTGAGCCACTGGCAGCAGGCAGCAGACCCCAGGAGAGGAACCTGGCACAAGCCAGATCAGAGGGACCTGGACAGCTGCCCACCCAGGGAAGCTCAGAGGAAGCATTGGGGGACTGCTGTGATGCGCAGCCAGTGGGCCTGGACTACATGGAGGAGGTGGGTCGGGGCCATTGCCACGTCTGGACTCTAGTGGAGAGGTGCCCTCCTGTGGGTCGGACTCTAGACTCCACCCAGGTTCTTCCACTTAAGACTGACAAACCCATCCGTATTCACAAGCTCTATGGGCAGAATTTGAGGAGCCCAACTCTCAGCAGACCTGCCCAACGGTACAGGTTCTGGATTTCCTATGCTAGAAGGGAAACAAACATGGCCCCGTGAAGGTCTGAGAGAGGCAGAGGCATTTCTCAGCAGGGCCCCGTGGAGCTGTCACCCTCTTCCCTACAGGGAGAAAGGTGGAAGAGGAATCGGGGCAGTAGAAAGCTCAATGAGAGCTTGGAGACCCTTCTGTCCAGCCCCTCTACTGGGCCTGGGGGGTTTAGGACCCACCAAGGCCCGGCTGAGCAGTAGAGCCGAGCCCCATCCAGATCTCCTGGCTCCAGGGCCAGCGGCCTTCCAACCCTGGCCAGCCTGTCATGGGACAAGTGTTCCCCTAGGTGTGGGATCCAGAATCCCAGCCCCAGACGGGTCATGCGGAGCCAGTGTGAGCCCTGCTGGGCCACCATGCGGACACCCACAGCCTAGATAATTGACCCACGAGGCTTGTCTTAATTCAGAGGCCTTCTCCACAGCCAAGTCCATGGTCCCCAGGCCCCTGAGTGCTCCAGCAATAAGCAGATGCTGCTTCTGCAGATGTGCACGTGGCTAAGAGGAGGCGAGAGGGTTAGCATTCCTCCTGTCCTCGCGTTTGCGTTCTGGTTCAATTCAGCGTCTTCTGTTTTGTCCAGCACAAGATAACTACAGCAGCTGGGATCATGTTGTTGGAGACCCTGCCACTTAGTTAAGAAGAGACACCTTTTAAAAGCCACAGGAGGGCTGGCCAGTTAACCCAGTTGGTTAGAGCATGGTGCTGATTAACACCAAGGTCCAGAGTTCAATCCCTGTACCAGCCAGGCACCAAAACAAAACAAAATCGCATGAAAAAGAGAAACAGGAAGGGCCCATGGTCAGCAGAAATCACAAGCAGGTCACTGGCCTGAGCCACCTGAGAAGGCTTAGCCACCCACGCATAGGTCGCATCCTATGGCCTTGTGCCTGGCGAGTGCTCATCTGTTTTGTGTCTCAGGTGTGCAAAGATGACTGCAAGCTGTGTGAGTGCAGTTTCAATGACCCCAGTGCCAGGGACATGCAAGTGAAGGGGTGGCGGCACCAGCTGCAGTACAAGATGCATCCAGCAGAGGCTCAGCCTGCGGGTGGTGCCGGGAGACCACTGTGATCAGAAGTCTCCTCCGCCCCAGGTGATCTGATGAACTCAGTGGCTCCCTTTGCTCTTGCCTGAGGAGCTTTCTCTGCAGCGCTGCCGGCAGCAGTCTCAACCATATTTCAGTGTCGGTTCCATGAGCCCCGTAAGCTCTTCCTGCTCCCTTAACTTTGGATGTTCTCTCTTAGGCTCCTCCCATGCTTCCTTAGAGGCAAGGGGATGTCCTCCTCTGGCTCAATTCACAGTTCATGTTCTAGGCCCACACCTGGCCTAGTACCCCTCCACAGAGGGAGACTCAAGAACTAGAGGACAGAAGGAAGTATGGATGCACGCATAAGTGGATGGATGGGTGGGTGGGTGGATGGGTGGATGGATAGGTGCACGGATGGATGGATGGATGGGTGGGTGGGTGGATGGATAGAAGCAAACTGGTGACATTCATGCATTATTTTGGAAAGCATCCTCAGTTTTGGTCACACAGGAGACTTGCAGGCAGATCAGTGAAACAAGGGGAGGGGATAAAACCATAGGAACAAGCACAACATGGTGTCTGCCAAGTGCATTTCATCTCTCGCTGGTGGCCATTTAGTTTTAAACTTTGCACCCACCTGTTGATTGGGGCAATTCCCAAGGCACATTGGTCAAGTCCTTAACATGCACATGAAATAGACGCACAAATGCTGCCTGGTTTCCTCAGACACCCTGTCACTTTGGTGATCATAGGTAGACACATGTTGCTATTTCTTGAGTTCTGCTGGGTGTCCCAAGCTGACACCATGCTTGAGATGGGAATTCTGTGCCTGGTCTGAGCTTTGCCCTGTTGACGAGATGCATGGGCTCTGGTGAGGAGTGTGCTGGGGCTCCTGTGGACTGAGGACAGAAAGCATGTGGGCTGGAGAGAGGCACCTGGAGACTCAGTGCCAAGAGGGGTGTCAGCAGGGGTCACTCCTGCAGGTCAGGCTGAGCTGTTTCCAGGGAGCTGTCCTTGGAGGAGCCCAGGGGCCTTCTGATCCTGTGCCAGCAGGGGCTCAGTAGGGAGTGGCTCTGGGTGGCCAAGGGGTTCACCAGGACCCCTTCAGCACCGGGGGCTTCACCAGAGGGGCCATCAGCTGACCTTACGAGGCTTCCCTTTCTTGTGTTTACCTGGGCACCAGGACCTGTCACCACACATGCACATGTGAGAATCAAGCCTTGGTGTGCTTACACACATGCACACGTGACTCTCCTCTGGGTGACAGGGCTTCTTTCTCTCTAACAGCTCTGCTGCGGTATCATCCATGCATCACACAGTTCACCCGTGCAAAGTACACAGCTCATTGGCTTTTAGTATGTTCACAGAGCTGTGCAATCATCACTACAGTTAATTTTAGAACATTTCTGTCACCTCAAAAAGAAGCCTCATCCCCATCAGCAGTCACTCCCCATCCCCTCCCCCATCGCCAGCAACCATGAATCCACTTTCTGTCTCTGTAGATCAGCCTGTTCTGGACATCTCACGTAAATGGAGTCACATGCTATGTGGCCTTTTGTGTCTGGCGTCTCTCACTGTGTGTGATGAGTTCAAGGTCCATCCATGTGGTAGCATGTGTCAGAGCCTCGTTCCTTTTCATGATCAAGTAACGTTCCAGTGTGTGGGTGGACCACATTGTATTTGTTCTTTATTCCTTGATAGACTTCTGGGTTGTTCCACCAATGAATATTCCTTGGACAACACTTTGTAATTTTGGACTGATGAAATTAAGACCTAAAAATGAAGTTCCACAAATGCCTTGGCAGAGCTATTTAAAATATATATTGCTGGATTTCCCTCAAGTGCTGTGTGTCCTGAATTATTTTGTTTGGGAATGAGTGTCTTTAGTTAAAATCAGAAGGTGCTCTTGCATTGAATTTTCAGGGAATATCCCATGATCATCAAAGTTATTCATCAGTCATATTCCAGCACCTTCCTGTGACCCCTTTGTCAGGTCTATAACCTGTGGGTTAAGCTTTTATTTTTGGCCGCTATCTGTCAACTCTGAGTGTCAGTCGTGGTTGTGTTCCTGCTCAGTAGACCCTTTTCCCTGCCATTGCTCTTGGGGTGAGGAGTTTCAAGACTTTGGGGGATTTAAACCCCACCATTGTATAAACACAGCAGGAGGAGGTTAGTCTCAGGGTCTCTCCTTCTGTCCCTGGGACCTGACCCCGCATTCTTGTCTAAATGAAGGTCTTTAATCTCACAGCCTTAACTTCTGTTTCCAGAAAAAAAGTGAACCCCAACCTTCCCATCACCATCAAGCCAAGCAACAAAGTACAGAAGCTCCTGGAGGAGCCGCTGAGAAGTGGCAGCTCCTGGCCAAGACGCGGCTGGAGGAGTTGCAGTGCCGGCAGGGGAGATGAGGTGCCACTGCCACAGGCCGGCCTCACGGTCCCTCCCCACCCCCCATGGCCTCAACAGGGAGGGAGCAGATCCACCATCTTCTGCTGCCTGGCACAGCCTGGGACCAAACCGTCACCCTCCACCCATATTGGGGGGCCTGCTTGGTGGCTTCCAGGTGCAGGGACGGGGCTGTTAATCGCACATGCAATGAGCAGCCCATGCTGTCCTAGTTGTTGGAGAGAGAGAGGGTGTTAGTGCTATGCTCAGCATCATTCCAAGGGGTCTCATTACTGCCGCAGTGATGTGATAAAGGTAGAGGTGGCAGGCACTCCCTGCCCATTCACAGGGACACTGGCTACTGCAGAAGCACCTGGCATCCGCTGTTCCCCAACTGCTGGCATCCACTATGTCCCTAACCTCTGGGGTCCAGTGTGTCCCCGGACCCCCGGTATCTGCTGTGTCCCCTGACCCTTGGCATCCACTATGTCTGCTGACTCCTGGCATCCAGTGTATCCCCAACCTCTGGCATCTGCTGTCACTCCTGACCCCTGTCCTCTGCTGTGCCTCCCAGCCCCTGGCATCTGCTGTGTCCCCCAGCCACCCTCAGGGGTGACCTTGGCCCACCTCCTGGCCTCTCCTGGTCTCAGCTTCCCTGTGCACACACAGGCCGATGTGGGCAGCCCTCAGCTATGGGGAGCATCACACAGGGAGCGAGCCACTCTCTGCCCACTCAGTGGGGCATGTGGCATGAGCATTGCTGAAGTGATGGGCTCAGGAGTCCCACCACTGGCCTCACCTCCCACTATCCTGTCACATCCCCGCAGGCACAGTGATATGCACTGTAGGCAGCTGGAGGAGGAGCCACAGCTCCAGGACCAGCAGCAGTAGCAGCAGCACACAGTACCCGGCTGGCCCCTGCTCATGGGCAGGCCAGGAACACCCGCCGCCCCACTCCGGGTAGGTGGTGGGACCTTCTCTCACTCCTGATCCCTCACTGGAAAGACCTGGCCTCTTCCAGGAGTGAAGAGCTCCTGGGCTTGCACCAAGATTCCCAAGTGTGCTCAGAGTATGAGGGCTGGAAGGGCCCTGGGGGTCCATAGCCCAGCCCCCCTCATTCCACAGATGGGAGCCCCAGCTCCCTGGCCCCTGCTGCTGGGCACAGAGGTCCCTTCTGCTTCTTGAAGCCCTGGCTGTCACATCCCTTAGGGAGCCTCTTTCCTGACACTGTGGTTCCCACTGGTGTCTCTCAGAACGTCTGTCCATGCAGGCCAAGCCCGTGCTTGAATGGGACCCTAGGTTTGCTCCTTGTGGGGGAGAGGCCCCAGGTTCACCCAAAAGGCTCTGGGCTGGAAATGTGAGAACATTGCCTAAGCAGGGTCCTCTGGTCCCCCACTCAGACCTGAGCTTCCTGTGACCATGGGTGGGGAGCACCTCCCTGGTTCACCACCCCATGGCTCTCTGTGGTGAGTACCTATGAACTGCCACCTCAAACTGGCTGGCCATGGCCACCTGCCTGCCTGCCTCTCGCTTCCTGAAGCCAGCCTGGCCCAGGGCCCCCCTCTCGAGTCCTCCTGCTGCCTGTGGGCACCATCTGCCACCATAATACAACTTTCTCGTCCCCTGCCCCCTAGATCTCCAAGACCCCTCTGCCCACCTTGACTGCATAGCCTCTCCCTGCAGCCCAGGCAGCAGCTGGAGTCCAGTGAGATGACCCGCACGTCACAGGTAGGCACACCACCATCTACCCCACAGAGCAGGAGCTCCTGGCCATCCAGAAGGCTGTGTCCCACACAGAGCAGACCTCAAGCTGGTGTCCAACCTGCTGGCCCAGGAGAACTGTGGAAGGCGGGAGAGGACAGCAGTGAGCCCAGGTGAGGGGAGATCACTCTCCTTCCTCCCTCCCCAAGACCCTCAGTACAATCCAGCACCAGGCGCCCCCACCTCTGATTGGCCTCAAACTCCCTGTGGCCTCCTGGGGCATTCCCCAAACCTCAGAGCCCAAGCTTCGAGGCTCCAAGTGAGGTCCAGTGGCAGTTGGTGACCGCTGTTGTTCTAACACCAGACATTCACTTTTGCTATCAGAGGTGCATCCAGAAATGGAGTTCATGAAGGATTCACCATCCCTGTAAACCTCAGTTTCCTCACCTGCAAAAGGAAGCTCAGTGAGGTTCCAAGGTGCCTTCCCCACCTCACAGAGTGATTAAGTGATCAGAGGACATGATGTCACTGAGAGCCCATGTGAATCACCATGATTATTAGATGAGACAGCCCCCCTGTGTGGTGTTAGCTGTCACACAATTTAATTCACTGCGAGGGAGGCAGCTTTCCCAAGGCCTTCCTCTCTCAGTAGCTACTTCTTCATTTTCTTTTTTCAATGGTTTTCTATTGTGCTAAAATGCACATAACATACAATTCACCATTTTAACTGCGTTTAAGTGCACAGCTCAGCGGCATGACACACGTCCACATTGTTGTGTGACCATCACCACCTCTTCTCCAGAACTTTCTCATCTTCCCAGACTGACACTCTGTCCCCATTAAACACCAATTCCCATTTAGTTTAAAGTACCCACTAATCCACCTTCCATGTCTGTGGATTTGCCTGTTCCGGACATTTCATGTAAGTGGAATCACATGCTATGTGGCCTCTTGCGTTTGGGGGATTACACTGAGCATGGGTGGCTTCCTTCTGCCTTAGCATTTGCTCTGTATAAAAGGATATGCATGCCACATACCTGTGAGTGACAGTGTCCTAACACAAACGCCATGAGCCCACCCCTCAGCTTAAGCATGAGAGTCTCCCTGATCTGTCACATCTGCCTCTGGGGCCAGACCAAAGCCAAAACTCAATGCAACAAACCCTGCAGGAAACCAAACCCATGACCTTGGTGTTGCAACACCACGTTCTACCCAGCTGAGCCAGCCAGCCAGCCCTGATGAAGCAAACTCTGGAAAGGAAAGCCTCTAAGCCATGGAGCAGTCCTAATTTGTGAGGATGTAATGAGAGGATGGGTACGCCTGCTGTCCAGTGACCCAGGGCATGGCACAGACCGGGCAGCTCTGCACAGAGAGGCCAGTGTCCTTTCCTGCTAGCACTAGCACCTCTTAAATGTATCTCTGATGTCTCATTTCATCCCGGCAAGTGCCTCTGACTTGCAAAATGGGCTTGGTCCCATTTTACAGATGAGAAAACAGGCACAGAGCCTGCTCTGCAAGTCGCCGGGGTCCACAGCTTGTGAGTGGAGCCATATATATATATATATATATATATATATATATATATATATATATGTAGCAAGCATGCAACATTTTCCAGAGAAAGATGTTGCAATGTAAGTAATCTCTTTATTAGGAGAGAAACCTTTATTTAATATACTCCAGGACTAATGGAAATGTTTGTCTGTCTTGTCCCTCCCCACTTGAAGAAAGATTGCCACCAAGCAAATGTCCAGAAGCTTCTCATCCTAAAGCTAGATTATCCAACAGACCGTGGAACAAATAAACAGAGAGGATAAGCCATAAAAAAGGGAAACAAATATGATGTATCCAAAGTGATTGGTATTTTGAGCCAGCCTGTGGCTCACTTGGGAGAGTGTGGTGCTGATAACACCAAGGCCACGGGTTCAGATCCCACATAGGGATGGCCGGTTTGCTCACTGGGTGAACATGGTGCTGACAACACCAAGTCAAGGGTTAAGATCCCCTTACCCGTCATCTTTAAAAAAAAAAAAAAGTGATTGGTATTTAAAGGGAAAGTAGCAGAGTGTAGAGTTGGAGGGATAGGATAAGAGGCTCTCTCAACTGCGGCAGACAGAAGGGCTCTCTGAGGAGGTGACATTTCAGCAGAGAGATCAGGAGGAAGTGAGTGGAATGAGCCCCCAGGGGGATCTGGGGGGAGAATATTCCATGCAGCGGGAATGACGAATACAAAAGCTCTGCAAAAGCTCCGTGGTGATTTGTGAATTTCCTTTGGCCTCTGTAACATGTTACCATGAGCTGGGTGGCTTAAAACAACAGGATTTAACTTTCTCAGTCCCGGAGGCCGGAATTCTGAAGTCGCGGTGTCAGCTGGGCCGTGCTGTCTCTGCAGATCTGTAAGAGAGAATGCTTCCTTTCCTTCTGCAGCTTCTGGGGGCTCCCAGCGTTCCTTGGCTTGTGGCTGCATCACTCCAATATCTGCCTATATCTTTTATAATTATTATAATTCGTTTATTTATAGCAATAAGGACTTATGAATTTTTTTATTTATTGAGTTCTAACTCCCATGATTTATTTTGATGCTCAGATTGTCCCAGATTTGGCCAGTGAGAGCTCCTGTGTCCTTTGGACATGTCTTCAGGATTCTTTGAACATTTCCTTACTTTTTTTTTTTTTTTAACATTCTGAGATACTGTTACAGAGCAGTTGGGGAGTAAGGGAGAAGGGAAGGTGGAGGAGGAAGGGGAGGTGTGGTCAGGGCCAGAGACAACCCCCTCATTCTGGCAGGGGAGCCCAGGGCACTCCCAGGGACAGCCTAGTGGTCATTGCTGGGCTGGATGCAGACATTGAGGGGACATGGCTGAGGATGGTGGGGGAGCAGGGTGGCCCCCCACCCCAGCTTGGGAGCCTGGCATCTGCCCGTATCTTTACATGACCTTCTTTCCTGTGTCTGTGTCTTCCATTCTGTCTCTTATTAGGATACTTGTCATTGAATTTAGGGCTCACCTTAATCCAGGATGATCTTGAGATTCTTCACTTAATTACATTGGCAAGACAGTCTTTCCAAGTAAGATCACATTCACAGGTTCCAAATGGACGTATTTGGGGTGGGTAGGAAGGGTCACCATTCGACTCACTACAGGTGGGACAAGCTTCACGTGTACAGAGAAAATCAAGAAAGCCGCAATAGCTGGAATGAAGGGAGCAAAGAGGAGGCGGGGAGGGAACGTGGTGAGAGGATGAACAGAGATCAGGTCACCTGTGGTTTTGTTGGCACGAGCAGGACTGAAGCCATGTTAGGACCTAAAACCGCATGGGCTGTAGGCAGATTTTTAAAAGACACAGTTTTTTTCCTGGCGTGCATTTCTCTGAGTCCCCTCTTTTCCCATGGTTAGTTGATACTTTGAATCTTGGTTACAGGGCAAGGTGGCACTATTTACGTGACTGTAAAGTTGATTTCCGGGCAGACTGGAGCTGCAGACTTGCACATACTATCCAGACACCAGGAAACCAAGGAAGACATCAATAAAGCTGTGCTGATTCCACCCCTCCAGCGGGACCATGAGATGACAGCAAGGACAAGAGCTGGAACCAGACGGGGTCTTGGCGAGACCTTGCACCTGAGACCTTGCAGGAAGCCCTCATCGCTCACATCCCCTCCCTCCTGCTTTTCATTTCCCACGCTCCATTCCCTCACCCCATATTTAAGAACCCCCAATGATAGATAAGATAGATAAATAACTGAAAGATGGGCAAATAGATATAATTGATAGATAGGATAGAAAAATAGAAAAGAGAGAAATAGAAAAAGACAAAAATAGAAAAAAGATAGATAGGTGATAAGTAGATTGACAGATGACAGACACAGGTAGATGACAGGTGGGAGACGGATGATAGACATCGGCAGGTAGATGAGCCGTGGGCAGGGGGTAGGTAAGGGACGGCACCACACCTTGGGACTCACCATGGTGGAGAGCCTTCACCACCCACAGACCAGATGGGCCAAAGAGAAAAAATTACCTGAGTTCATAGAGTGGCTGGATGCAGGGAGCACCACAGCTCCCCAGGGAGCCAGGGAAGTAAACAGAACCCACCCTCTCCTCTCCCACCTGTGCCTGTCATGAGCCAAACCCACGTGGAAGCCGGACCGTGAGGGAGCCCCTTGCTCTGTCTACCCAGGTCATCCTCCCAGAGCACAGAGCGGGGTGGAGAGGGATGAGGGCAGATGTGGACAAACAGCAGACACTCAGCTGTTCTATCATTGTCCTCTCTGTCAAGACGCCAACTAGGACGTCAGGTCCAAAGTCCCCAAGCCTTCCCAACTTGTGAGTGCCAATGAAGCCACATGCACATGAATTTTTGAATCCCATTCCCTCATTTCCCCAGTCACCGATGCAGGCTTTCAAGCCCCCCACAACACGCCTCCCTCAACCATTCCAGGGAGCCCCCAGAGTGGGGGAGTCTCACATGTGCCTACAAATACCTCAGCTCCACCAGGTGCAAAAGTGGGCTGTCCTGTGGACCCTCTTCTCCAATGCCCTGTTTACATAAAGCCATTGTTGCAGGATAGAGTGGAAAACGTGGGTGGGGGGAAGGACTTTCTCCTTGTTTGTCCAGTATCACGAAGAAGGATCTCCAAACTTGCTTGAGCACCAACAGATATTTTAGTGTTTACTCCCAAGAATCCATTTATGCACACAGCTAAGATGGACTTCTCTCCAGCCAAGGATTCAAATGCAAGGAATTTGAGATCATTCCAGAAAGTTCCAGTAGGAGAATGAGGAAGAACAGGTGGCTGCTATGGACAACTGGGGCTCAATCCCAATGGGCATCCTTCAAGAGACTCTGTGGATCACACCCCAGAGTTGCCCCCAGAGGGGTGAGAAGGCTGGGGTACTGATGCACCAACTCCCATCCCTCCCTCATTTATTGAGGGTTGTTCCTGCCCCACACAAGAGAAAGTCCCCAGGTGGAAGATCTCAGGTGTTCAGTCAGACACTGTCAGCATGTACTGAAACAATAAGGTCTAAAGGGACATAAAGGGCCACCCCCTAAACATCTTTTAACTAGCCTGAAATTACATAAGAGCAAGAGAATGATCCTATATAATTCATCATTCAACTCCCAACCACATGTCCAAGACTTGGCACATAGTAGGTGCCTAATAAATATGTAGAGACCAGATGAACAGAAATAAAACACATCTGAGATAAAAATGTAAAAGACTTTTCCATCTTCAAAGACTTAGCCAAAGGGGGAGATGAGGTGGAGTGAACATTTATTAGTTGCTTCCACAGAATTCATGCTTCTGAAGACCCGATTGCCCCTAAATTTACCCCACACTCAGTTACAGAGCAGACTAAAGAATGCTTTAGGAAACTAGCATGTTCCATATCTCATTGCCATAGTGATTGGTTAGAGCAGAGGTTTTTTTCACCAGGGGTGATCCTGCTCCCCAGGGGACAATTGGCAATGTCTAGAGATATTTTTGTCACCTAACTGAGGAGGGGGTGCTGCTGGCATCTAATGGGTAGAGGCCAGAGATGCTGTTAGACATCCTACAGTACACAGGACAGCTCCCCACAGCAATGAATGATCTGGCACCAAGTGTCAATAGTGCTCATGTTGAGAAACTCTAGGTTAGAGGATGGACAGACACACGGCCCAGACAGAGCCAATAGAAAATCAACCCCAAGACTGAAGCTTCTCTCGTTCCTGGAAAGTGCAAAATGGTCTGTGACCTTTGCACCTATTTTGCTAGCACAGAGGAAGGGATGGGGTGGGGAAGAGAGACTGGTTTGGGTGCCATGTGGAGCCTGAGGATAAAATTGATGCCCAGAGAAAAGCTGTAGAGATTAAGAGAAACTCAGCCCTTGTTGACCTCATTTGACCACTAAATCAAATCTTTCCTGAGACTGGTCCTTTTTATTTATATGAGTTAATAAACCCCCTTCTTGTTTAAGCCAGTGGAGTTACTTTTGTGTTACTTGCAATCAAGAACACTCCAACCAGCAGGGAGAATCAATGGACGTTAAATCCCATCCTCCTTTTCTGGAAGGCCCCAGTGTAGACATAACGTTGTCTTGGAGCACAACTGGTTGCGAGAAACAGAAACCCACCCAAGGTGGCATATGTAAAGAAGTATTTATCACATGGGTGCAAAGTTATCACCAGAATCCAAAGTACCACGAAGTAAAGGTGAGATCCATGCAGAATCAGCATCAGGCTCTTAGAAGGCACCTAATAAATGCCTGTTGATATCAATGGAACTGATATTGCATCTGGAAATGAGATAGTCCCTCTAGCCCTTGGGACCATTTGAGCTCTCAGTTCTGAATTTTCCTGCCTATTAGCTTTAATCTTCTGCTCTCTGTTTGCTCACCAGTGCCCACCACCCCAAATTGGACACTAAGGGTTTTTAACCTGCCTGGGACCTTAAAAGCATCACCAATTCTTAACATCTCCTTTAAAGAAAGGTCTCAAGCAAGGGAATCTTATTGGCTGATCTTAAGTCAGGTGACCATCAGTGGAGCCACCTGCCAAAAGAGAAAGCATGACTAGGCAGGCAAGACAAATGGGTTTACCCCAAGGTTAGTCGGGGGGACAGAAGCCCTGCCACCACCACTCCCCACCTTACCTAGACACAGACCAATGACACGGAGCGTTAACTATTCCTTTATTAGGTGGTAAGGGGAGTGGGGGCTGTACAATGCAGGACCTGGGAATTCAGCTACACAGGGATTGTGACCAGAAGCCATATTATAAAAATAGCCTAAAAATGCATCTATTCTGCCACAACGTTGGGCCAGGCGAACACCAGAAGGAGGGAGTGCCACCCAGGCAACTCCTCCCCTTCCTGCAGTCCCCTATTTACAGGGAGATAAAGTGAAATGCACACATCTCCCCTGGCCCCCATTTCCTGCCAGCTGCCCCCTAGTTCCCAAAGGAAGGTGGCCCAGGCTCAAGGGAGGGGGGTGGAAGCCTGGAGGCGGGCTCAGGCCAGAAGCACCCTTCCCCAGAAAGTCTGCAGAGCAAGTCCCATCTGGAATGCAGTGAAGTGAAGGAGGTGGGGTGGGGAGGAGGCTCCCAAGTCTCCCCCAACCCCTGGCCCCAGAGGGTGTGCCCAAGGGTGCCTACTTGGTGCGTACCAGGGTCGTGTACTCGGTACACGGATCCCAGTCATGCCTGTGTACTCGGTACACAGAATCCAGCTTGGCCGAGTGGGCCCACAGACTCAGCCCCACGGGGGCACTGGAGGGTTTGCAGGGAGCAGGGAGCATCTCCATATATATATTTTGTAAAAAATAATAATAATAAGTTTGTTTAAATGAATTTGTTTCTATACAAAATGTAAAAAAAAATAATAATAAAAAGGATAATAATTCACTCGTGTCAGAGTGTGAGGAGTGAGAGGCCACAGGAGACAAGAAAGGAAGGAAGGAAGAGGGAAGGTGGGCGCAGGAGGAGACCCCAGACTCATCGCACGACTGAGAGGGGGAGTGGGCAGCCCCACCCGTTATAAATAAGGAAGACTGAGGCCCTGGGCGGTGACCTGTCTCAGTCACTGCCAGGCAGAGGTGAAGGAGGGTTGGTGACAGAGAGGAGAGAACAAGCAACACTAACAATAGAGAGGGAGGAAGGAGGTGGGAGGAGGGGTCTCTTCAGCCCCAAGATCCAGGAACTGGGGAGCGGCTCAGGCCAACACCTGCCTCTTGGGGGTGACTTCGGGCTGGGGTCCCAGCTGGGTGTGAGCCTGTGCGAGGGAGCCTGGGACAGACAAGGGGAGTGGCTGGGTAGGCAGTGCCCCAGTGACGGTGGCCGAGGCCCCAGTGGCAGTGGCTGGGCTGGGCGTGGAGTCGGACCAGTCCGAGAGGGAGGGTGGCGATGGGCTGGCCCAATGCTCGGGGGACTCGGGGGATGGGGTCAGGTAAGGGTGCTCGCTGGGGACCCGCAGGAAGCGAGTCTTGGAGGGACTGCCATGGGCCCCAGCTGCCGGGTACTCCTCGCCGTGTCCCGGAGCTGCCAGGTAAGGTGGGGGCCGCTCCTGGGGGGAGATGGGGGTCCCAGGGTTGAGCAGCTGGGGTCCCGGTGCCAATGGCAGCAGGAACGAGGGGCCTGGTGGGGCAGGTGGAGGCAGTCGGGCCCAGTCAAGGGGGACAGCCACAGGGTTCAGGAGGCCCAGGCTGAGCAAGCAGCCCCCAGGGGGCTGTCGCACTAGACCGGCCCGGCCTGGGCCACCAAGCTGCGCCAGAGACACAGCCGTGGCGGTGGCAGCCGCGTAGGACCCCTCAAGGGGGAAGCCACCAGGGGAAGCAGGTGGCCCACCAAAGGGCCGTGGAGAGTCCAGTGAGTCCACAGGTGACAGCGTGACTGAGCTCTCGGCCAGGGGGCCAGGGCAGGACAGGGTCAGCTTCTTGCCCCGTCCTCGGGCCCCTTGCGACCCCAGCCCAGCCTTTCCCGGGGGCCTCCTGCTCTTCTTCGTCCCCGACTGGGCTGCCTTGAGGCCTGGGAGGAAGGCCCCGGGTGGGCAGAGAAGGGGCCCCAAGCCATGGGGGCCGGCAGGGCTGCGGGGCCCACTGGGCTGGTCCAGCAACCGCACGATGTCCTGGTGCAGCCGCTCCTGGGCCACGTCCCGTGGCAGCCTGTCCAGGTGGTCCGTGATCTCGCGGTTGGCAAAGTGGTCCAGCAGCAGCTTGGCAGTCTCGTAGCTGCCCTCGCGGGCGGCGAGGAACAGCGGGGTCTCCTCCTGGGGCAGGGGCAGGTGTGGAGGGAGAATCCACAGATGTCAGGGCCACCCTGGCCAACATCAGCAAGGTCTCCAGCCTCTGGGGGAGCCTGAGAGCTAAGAGTTTGTCCTCTGGAACCTGACAGACCTGGGTTCGAATCCCAGCTCTGCTGGTGGAAACCTGGACAAGTTCTTTCCTTAAAACCACATTCATCCAGCACCTAATAAGTGCCAGGCCCCAGAGCCAGGACTAGAGGGAGTCAAGTGTGGAACTCACCTTAGACACAAAATTTAAGGGGACACCAAAAACCTGTCATCAAAATATATGATATTTTGATGCAAAGTTGTTTAAAAAGTAAGATTAATGCCAAAAAATCCATAATGAAATATTGAAATGTAAAATAAAAACAGAATTTGTCTCCACACCCCTTTGAGCCTCGCTCTTCGCATTTGTAAAGTGAGATTATGTAAGATTCCGCCTTTATGAGGGTTTTTAAACAATGATTATAACAGTTACCTTTTATCAAGAATCTGATAAGGAATTTATAAAAGCATTCGCTCACTGAATCCTCAGGAGACAGAATGAGGTGCGTGCTACTGCTCCCCCATCTCACAGATGAGGACAGTGAGGTTCAGAAAAGTTAAGCAACTTGCCCAAGGTCACACAGCACCTGCCACAAACTTCCACCTCTGATCCACTGTCAGAGTCTCTTGGCTCCCAAATCCCACCCTTGAAAACTGGCTACAGGCAAGGCCAATGTCACCACCCATGTTACCCTGCCCCTGCTCTCTGCCACCTGTGGGGAGCTGTGCTGGTGCTGACCCCAGGTGGGCCAAGGGCTGGGGCTTACCTTGCTATCCTGCATGTCCTTGTTGGCTCCATTTTTGAGCAGGGCCAAGGTGGCCTCCACATTGTTCACAGCAGCTGCCCAGTGTAGGGCTGACTTCCCTGGGAGAAGAGGGAAAGGTCAGGGTTAGGACTCATGTCCTGGACCCCACAGAAGGGGGCAGGAAGTATGCAGAATATGACTGGGGGGGATACCTGCCATGAGTATCTGAACACCTGTGTTTGGGTCCATGCATGCAAATCTGTAGAATGACTCTGTACAAGGGGGGCACTTTGTGTGTGTGTGCACATGTGCACACACAACTCTCTATGATAGGGGAGGAGGAAATGTTTGGACGTCAGTTGATTCTAGAGCTGTATTGTCTGATGTAGGAACCACCAGTCATGTGTGGTTCTTTAGATTTAAATTAATTAAAATTAAATAAAACTGGTGCCGAGACCATGTAATGGGGAAAGAATAGTCTTCTCAACTAATTGTGCTGGACCAATTGGATATTCACAGGCAAAAGCAGAAAGGTGGACCCCAACCTCATACCATAAGCAAAAATTAACTGAAAATGAATCAAAGACCTAACTGTAAGAGTTCAAACCATAAAACATCTAGGAGGAAAACATAGGAATAAATCCTCATGACCTTGAATTAGGCAAAGGATTCTTAGATATGACACCAAAAACATAAGCAACAACAACAACAATAATAAAACAGATACATTGGACATTATCAAAATTAAAACTTCTGTACTTCTCAGGACACCATCAACAAAATGAAAAGAAAACCTACAAAATGGGAGAAAATACTTGTAAATCATGTATCTGGTAAGAGACCTATCTAGAAAACATAAAGAACTCTTATAACTCAATAATAAAAAGACAGATAACCCGATTTTAAAATAAGCAAGAGATATGAATAGACTTTTCTCCAAAGAAGATAGACAAATGGCCAGTAAGCACATGAAAAGACTCTAACCATCACTAGCCATCTGGTAAACGTAAATCTAAACCACAATGAGATACCACTTCACACTCACTAGGAAGGCTATAATCAAAAAGATAATCACAAGTGTTGGCAAGGATGGGCAGAAGTTGGAACCCTCAGCCGCTGTTGGTGGAAATGTAAAATGGTGCAGCCACTGTGGAAAACAGCCTGGTGGTATCTCAAAAGGTTAAACACGGGGTTACCATATGACTCAACAGTTCCACTCCGAGGTATATACCCAAGAGAAATGCAAACATATATCCAACCAAAAGCTTGTACAAGAATGTTCATAGCAGCATTACTCATAATAGCCAAAACATAGAAATAACCCAAATGCTCATCAATGAATGAACGGTTGAGTGGTATGTCCATACAATGGAACAGTATTCAGCCGTAATAATGAAGTCCTGACACATGCTACAACATGGGTGAACCTTGAAAACATTATGCTAAGAAGCCAATCAAAAAAAGACCACACACTGTATGATTCCATTCATATGAAATGCCCAGAATAGGCAAATTTATAGAGACAGAAAGGACATTAGTGTTTGCCAGGGGTTGGGGATAATAGAGAAGTGATGGCTAAGAATGAGGTTTCTTTCTCAGATGATGAAAATGTTCTAAAATTGATTGTGATTATAACTGCACAACTCAGTGAATTTTATACTTTAATATATTAATGTTTTAAATGGGTGAATTGCATGGTATGTAAATTATATCTCAATAAAGCTGTTTAAAAAAAGAAAAACAGGCAAAACAAAATTTAAAAAATTAAGTGTGCTGGCCAGTTAGCTCAGTTAGTTAGAGCACCGCCTTGTAACACCGAGGTCAAGGGTTCGGATGCCAGCACCAGCCAGCTGCTGAAAAAAGAATAACAACAACAAAAAAAATTTAAATGAACTAAAACATTTAGTTCCTCATTTGCCCCAGCTGCATTTCAAGGGCTCAATTGGAAAGTGCAGAGAACATTTCCATCATCACAGAAAATGCTATTGGTCATCACTGCTCTAGAGCTTCGGTTCTCAGCCAGGAGCGATTTACCCCCAGGGGCATTTTGCAATGTCTGGAGACATTTTTGGTGGTCCCAAATGGATGGTGGGGTGCTACTGGCATCTAGTGGGTTGAGGCCAGGGATCCTGCTCAACAGCTTTCAGTGCATAGGACAGATCCCCACAACCAAGAATGATCCGACCCCACATGTCAGGTTGCCATGAATCCACACAGGTCGGGTTCTGCAAGCAAGCGACCTCCAGAAAGTTCCCATCACACGTGGATTTGGCCCATTTGCAAATGTGTTGCAACAACTGTCCAGCAGGTGGCAGTAGAGTGAGTTCTTCTAACGAGGCAAAAGGAAATGCAGGGCCTTGGGGAGGGACCTTATTCTAAATCCCTGAGGCACCCTATGGGCTAGCAGCTGCCCTGCATGCGTGAAAGTCCACACTGAAGCCTGGTTATGTGTGCGTGGGCTTCTGTGACTGGTTTCAACATGGGTGTGTGTTTACACCAACATGACAGTCAGGGCCCAGGTGACACCCTCCCAGCTCCCACCCACCACTTCCTCTGTCAGCCTACCGAGCTCATCCACAGCATTGACATCGGCGTGGCTGGCGATGAGCTCTTCCACCATGCCCTCCACTGCCAGGCGGGCCGCCAGGATCAGTGCCGTCGAGCCATCGGCCATGCGAGCATCCAAGTCCGTGGAGCGGTTCCGGATGAGAATCTAGGAGGGAGGGGACACAGCAGGGTGAGTCATGGCAAGTATCCATGGGACCAGGGGCACCCCTAAAGTCCCCAAACGCCACACCCCTGAAACTGATGAAGTTCAGGAAGCAGCTACTCCCCAGACACCATACTCCATATAGCCCCATTTTCCAAATGAGAAAAACGAGCTCTAAAAGGCAGATCGGGGATCAAATGCAGGAGTGTCTGATGCACGCCCCATCTCTGAAGTCCAAAGGGACAGCCCTGTGTCACCTGGAAGACGCCCTGGGCATCAGCAGTGACGGCCGTGTGCAGGGGGGTGCGGCCTGAGTGGTCCTGGGCATTGGTGTCTGCCCCAGCATCCAGCAGCCGCTTGGCCGCATCGGCCCGGGCATAGCGGGCAGCCAGATGCAGGGCGGTCTCGCCCGTGCGGTCAGTCCGTGCCCCGAGCTGGGCCCCCTGGCAGATTAGGTCCGAGATAATGCTGGCTGATGTGTCATCTGTCTCGTCCTCCTCAGTTGGCATCGGCTCCAGGGCCCCCCCACAGAAGGAGGCCAGCATTAGGGGGGTGAAGCCATCTGTGGGGATGAGGGTATGTCACAAGGGACGTGGGTACAGGTGCCTATCCAGGGAATGCTACTGAGCGCACCATATTAGAAGCAAATGGGCACAGGGAGAGCGAGAAGGAGTGGCCAGTCCTCCCATCTGCACGCCCACACCCGGGATGAGAATTTGTGGGCATGCGATTTATCACAGAGGATCCTGACATCACGATCTGCTATACTCTCCATGGGTATTTGCCCTGATTTTTCCCTAGGGAGCCATTTACATCCCATTCTCCATCCTCAAGCCCTGGGTAAAGCCCAACCCTGTCCCTGGCTGGGGACAGGCATGTGGACCAGGCCTAGCAATTTGCATATTCCAGTCCCCTGGCCACACTGATTGGCTCAAAAATGTGCATATGACCCTAACCAGTCTAATCAGAACACATCCTGGGACTTTTGCTGGAGCAGCTAGACAGGTTTCGTATTCCTGGAGCAAAGAATGGAAGACTGAGTCCTAGATCCAAACATTCCCACTACCGTCAGTTTCCTGACCCGGTGGTAGATCTTTTGTTTTACTTAACCTAGTTTGAGTTGGGTTTTTGTCACTTACAACCAAGAGTCCTGATGGACACACAACCCTACAGAAGCCAAGACACCCACCAGTTCTCCCCAGAACACAGACCCAGAGGTAACCTCTCACAAGCAGGAGGGGTGAGGGGCATCTTACAGGGAGGGGCGCCCATCACTGACCTGGACCACGCACATTGACATCCATGCCATCAGCATCTGCATCACCCTGTGGGGGTGTCAGTGCCATGGCTGGTGCCACTCGGATGTCAGCAGCAACCAGGTGGTGTTGAGTCCACTGGCGGCAATCCACAGCCTCCTCAGCCCCCATGCCAGGCTCTTCTACCTGAAGGGACAAGGACCAGGTTCTCAGACCTCACCCTTTGGAGGTGGAGTGAGGCACTACCAGGGACAGGGCAAGGCATTCCCACAGGCTTCTCTCATGGAGACGCACACTGGGCCCTGGGAAACCATTCACATCCTGCTTCTTTTAAAGATAGGGAACTAAAAAAATAAAATAAACAAAAATAAAAATAAAATAAAGATAGGGAAATAGGAAATCAACCATCCAGAGCTCAGGGAGTTAATGAGAGGAAGAAATGGGATTCAATCTGGGTTGGAAAGAGGGAGAGGCTGGGAACCCAAAGTGGGGAATCCATGAAGAGGCACAGAGTGTAGCACCCGTCAGCACACACACTTGAAAATTTAATTAAGAGAACAATTCCATTGATAGTAACATCGAGAATAAAATATTCAGAATTAAATTTAACAAAAGAAATGCAAAACTTGTACTCTAGAAACTACAAATCACTGGTAAGAGAAATGTGTAGGCGGAAGGGGGGGGTCCTTCAAGGATCAGTATTAATCTGGGAAAGGGGAGAATGGGTGGGAGAGAAGTAGGGAAGGGGAGAGAGCCCGGGATCCCACAATTAAGAAGTAACATGGAGGCTGGCAGGTTAGCTCAGTTGGTTAGAGCATGATACCACCAGGGTCAGGGGTTCGGATCCCTGTACAGTCAGGTGCAAAAACAAAAACGTCACATGGAGCTCCCACATGGCACCCAAACATAACGGATCAAATACTCACACATAAATCTATTTACTTTACAAGCCCAGCACCTGAGCCCGCCCCTAGCAGGAGCTTGATCAGTCTCAGACTTGTGGTCCGAAAGGCTTGAGTGATGTATGGAAACCAGACAGAATACGCTTAACTAGCCTGCCTGGGGTCCCAAACAGAGCCTGATCTAGCCAGACTTGAACTTAAGGACCCAGGCAGGAAATTTGAAAGGAGAGAGCCAGGTGAGGGACAGCTAAACAGAAAGGGTGTGAGAGGATGGGACAGTATTCAATGTGTGTTCGAGTTCTGACCCTGCTAAGGTAACTATGTGACCCTGGGCAAGTCACATCAGAGCTCTGAGCTTCTCATTGGCAAGATCAGGATGACGCTGCCACTCACAATGCTAAGATGTGTGTAAAGTACACTGGGATGTCCCTTTAATTCCTACTTTGGGATAGGAAAGAAAGAAAAAGTCTGGGGCAAGCGGATTTCTTTAGCTGTCAATTGTAATAGATGTCCCCACTTCACAAACATTAATGTATGGGCAGGGGAGAGGTGGTCAAAAATCAAGGTATATGTCAATAGCTACTATATAGGATCCTCAAAAAGATGAAATAATATGCTTTGTGTGCATAGAGACATTCAGCATGTGTCCAGGTAATGCTAGTAGGAGTCTGTTATGGACTGAATTGTTCCCCCTCGAAAATCATATGCTGAAACCCTAACTTCCCATGTCACTATATTTGAAGGTAGAGTATTTAATGAGGTAATTAAGGTCAAATGAGGTCATAAGGTTGGAGCCCTGATCCAATGGGAGGGTGTCCTTATAAGAAGAGGAAGAGACACCAGAGATTTCTCTCTCTGCATGCACACAGGGGAAAAGCTATGTGAGGACACAATCAGAAGGTGACTGTCTGCAAGCCAGGAAGAGAGCCCTCACGAGGAACCAACCCTGACACCACCTTGATCTTGGACTTCTAGCCTCCAGAGCTGTGAGAAAATAAGTTTCTGTGGTTTACACCACCCAGTCTGCGGGATTTTGTTATGGCAGCTAGAGCAGACTAATACAGAGCCCACGGAGGTGGCCCCAGGAGAGGAAATGGTGCTCAGGGCCAGCTGGAGCACATTCAGGTTGGTCAAGTCAGAAGCAACAGAGAGAAAGCAGAGTTGCTGTCTGGGCCAAGGCGGTCTCCTCCAGGAAGACCCCAAGCTGGCCTGGGGGCAGAGGCCTGGTTAGGGAGGGGCAGGATGGTGGGGGGAGAACTTCCACCTGCACAGAGAGACCCGGTGGGTCCCGATGACAAATCTGCTTCCTCCCTTCAAGGCCAGAGAGACACGCCGAGAAGAAAACGGGGACACAAAGCTGGGGAGGTGGGGAGAGCCGAGACTTCCGCTGGGCTCTCCCACTAACCATTGGGCCCCCACCCAGGACTCTGAGGGCAGGGGTCAGAAGAGGGGGCAGCACCTTCAGTCGCTTGGCCTCTGGGCACTCCGTTTCCATCCAGTCTGTGGCCACCTCCCCCATCAGACTCTCACCCTTGGCAATGTTCCTATGGGGACAACAGGAAGGGGGGATGTGAGAGGGGACCCTGGAGGTATCTGGCCTGGGAGGAGGATTTGCGGTGGGGTCAGAGCAGAGGTCATAGAGGTGAGGTCAGGGGTCTGGAGTTGGGATCAGGGATCTCAGGTCAGTAGGTGCAGGGGACAGAGCGATGACACAGGGTCCAATGAGGGGTTGCAGGATGGGGTCAAGGTCTCGGGGTATAGTCAGGGATTATGACAGGTGAAGGCTAGGGTATTAAGGTGGAATCAGAGAAGGGACACGAATGGGGTCAGGGGTCAAAGCAGTAGGTAATAGGACAGGTGAGAGTCACAGGTATACAGGAGGGGTTACAGAGATGATTTCAGAGGTCAAGGAGGATGGAGTTAGCCTTATAATGAGTGGAAAAGGTAGCCAAGATTGAAAATCTGTGGTTAGGGTTCAGGGATCAGGGATTCACAGAGGATGGGAGTCTTGAGGGACAGGTCGAGTTGGAGGTGAGTCCAGGGTCAAGGCTGGGATTGAAGATCATGGGGAACAAACACTGAGGAGTGGAAAAAGGATCAGAGTTGAGGTCAAAGGTGAGAAAGGTTGGAGCTAAAGGTGGTATTGGGGGTCAAAGAGGATAGGGTCAGGGGTCAGGGTAGGATTTAGGTCAGGGGAACTGGGACACAGGAAATAAGATCAGGGGTCAGCAGTCAGTGGTCAAGGGGGTCCAGGATGGAATCTGAAGTTAAGGTCAGGTTGGGGTCAGAGGTCAGACTCAGGTCAAGGTGGGGTCCAGGGTTCACAAGGCCCCCATAGTCGGGGACAGGGTACGGGCAGGGTCCTCACTTCATGCCGAGCGCGTCTTGGCCCACAGGCTCCCGCCGACCCTTATGGCCAGAGGCCATGTCCTTGTGCAGCGCGAAGCCCTCCGGGAACCACAGGGTGCTGTGCTCACGCTTGCGCCGGGCCACCATGACACCCAGGACGAGGATGACCAACAGGAAGACGGCGCCCGCCACCAGCAGTGGCAGCAGCGGCAGGCTGGGCTCTGGTGGCTCCAGCGGCTCCCCTGAGGGGAGGAAGCAGGGGCGGGGCTTCAGCCGTGGGCGGGGCTTCGATCACGGGGCGGGGCTTCGATCATGGGGCGGGGCTTCAGCCAGAGGGCTTCTACTGCTGGTGATTCCAAGCCACCCACCCCTGGGGGCACCCTAAGCTCGGCCCTCGTCACCCTCGCCCAGGCCGCACCGCGCACGTCCCGCAGTGGGTACGGGAAGTCCAGGCGCTCCACAGCTGACAATGCTCCCAGATAGTCAGCCGCGCTCTGGGCATCCGGGAAACAGTGGTCATTCTCAGGCGACTGCAGGCAGAGCCGGTTGTCAATCTCCAGCATCACTACAGAGCTGTGGGGACAGAAGGGAGGGATTCGAGGGCTGGACGGGTGCCTGACACCCCCACCCCCGCACCAAGCCCCATCCTTCCTCCCTACAGCCAGGCTCAGAAGAGGCATCTCCACCCACCATGTCTCCAAGACCCACCTGCTCCCAACCCCACTGCACCCACAAAGCAGGCCTAGCACTGGCCACCAGTGTCCCCTGAGTCATGAATCCAATAGACATTGTTTTCATGTCAACATCTCGGCAATCCTAGTGGATAATGCTGGTGCAGCCCTTTACCAGGCTGGTGCCGCCCGTCTCCCAGCGGCTATCAGTGTTGGCTGACAGATGCCCCTTCTCCACAGAACGGTCCTCAGAAAAATGGGGACGGCCTCACTTGGGAGGCGACAGCCCCTAGGGCATCCCGCAGCCAGCGACTGTCTGATAGGGGAGGTATGCAAGGTGGGACCAACTCTGAGGTGCTATTCACACTCCAGGGCTCCCCATGGGATCAGAATGAGCCAGACTCCAGCTGAGGCTGACCGCTGCCCACTTTAGTCACTCCCCTGCCCACACTGTTCCCACATCTTTTTCTCCTTGCAGCACCCCCTCAAGACATCACATGGATCTGGATCCCCATCTCAGACCCTGCTTCCAAGAACCCAGTCTAAGACCCTCACTTTCTCCAAACTCCCTCCCTCACTGGGACCCCAGCACCACATGCCCCAGGTCTCCTCCTGTCTCTCTGGCTGCTCCTTCTCCTCTTTTCTGGGCTGATTTCCCTCAACCAGGCCTTTAAGTCTCAGTGTCCCCAGGCTCATTCGCTCCTCACCTCTTCAAGTCTGTCCCATGGCCTCAATGATTGTCAACGCTTTGTCTCTCTTATTCCTGTCTTCAGCCCCCAGCTACCACCTGGGGGTCTCCCGGATGCCCCCAGGCCCCTCAGACTCTGCAAGCTCCAAAGTAACCCATGCTTCACCCTGAGTCCTCGCCACTCGGTCACCTAAGCTAAGGACTGGCACATCAGCCCCCCTCCTCTCTGTGTCAGGACCCCACTCTTCTCAGGCCTCCACTTTCTCAGCAATGGCAGCTCCTCCCTCTGGTCCCTCTACCAGGCCACCAGCAGGACAGCTCTACATTTTCCATTAAATAACAAAACAAAAAACCTACACATGCCTTTAACTGCTCTGCTAAACCACCTGCCTCTCCAGAAGAAGATAGCACTAGACCTAGGGGTGCAATTCCACCCCCAAGGGACACTTGCTCATATCTGGAGGCTTTTTCTCTTGGGTTTTTGTTTGTTTGTTTGTTTGTTTTTTGCAGCTGGTGAGTACAGGGATCCAACCCCCTGACCCTGGTGTTAAAAGGCAGCATTCTAACCAAAGGAGGCATTTTTGATTAAGACAAATAGAAGGCCGGGTGCTACCGGCATTGAGTGGGTGGAGGCCAGGGATGTTGCTAAGCAACCTACCGAGCACAGGACAGCCCCCCCATGGCAAAGAATGATCCAGCCCCAAATGTCCACAGCTGAGGTTGAAAAGCCTGGGGGAGACTATTGCCAGGGAAGGCTCCCCAAGACTAAACGAAGCGAAACCCACAAGACCAACCTGGAGACCCTGCCCAGAGCCTCCTGCAGCCCCCGAGTGTCCCCCGAGGTGCACTCACTCACCCGATCACCTCTGGGGCCAGCTCCCGCCGGGCCCGGGGTTCGGAGCCAGGACTGGGCCGGTGGTACGGGAAGACCATGGCCTGGCCGTGCGCGTCCAGGCGGAAGCGCAGCGACGTGCGCAGGATGGCGCTGAGCCGCTGCAGGAAGTCGGCGCTGGAGCGCAGCAGCTCCTCGGGCGGCAGCAGCACGGTGAGCACCAGCACCCCGCGGGCCAGCAGGGCCGGCACCTCGCCGGCACAGTCCAGCCCGTCCCAGCCGCACTCCTCCATGTTGCAGCCCTGGTCGCAGCGGCCGTCGGCGAAGTGGTCGGCGCAGTACTTCTCGTACATGGGGCTGGGGGCAGAGGGCAGGGTCAGGCGGCCCCCTCCCACCGGCCCCATGCACGCACATCACAGAGCAAGCATCAAGACTCCGGACAGCGCTTGCACAGGGAACTGGAATGTACTGGCACATGTCAGGCTTTCTGCAAATGCAGCCATTTTCCAGATAACTATGAATAAATCCATAACTATTAGCTGATCGCCTGCTATGAGACAGGCTCACACAGAGAGGGACAGAAGAGGGGCAGGGGCACGGACAGACATATAGAGAGGTAAAGGGGGCAGATAGATAAACAAACAGATAGACAGATGGGGCACACAGGTGAGCACACTGGCATGGGGCATGGACAGACACATGAGATCCAAGGATGGACAAGCAGGGGAGCAGACAGATAGTTGGGTGCACAGAGGAAAAAAAGGAATTCATGGATGGACAGAAAGACCCACAAACAGGGCTTCGGGAGGGACAAATGGAGTGTATTGGGGGACAGAAAAACAGACAGATGGGGCACATGGATGAACAGACAGGCGGGGCACTCACTAAAGGGCAGACAGGGCACATGGGTGGACAGATGAAGTGCACAGACAGACAAACACAGCGTTCTGATGGGAAGACGGGATGCACAGAGAAACAGAAGGGGCCAATAAATCAACAGCTCAAAATGACAAATGGATAGACAGAGAGGCAGGGCCCATGGATGGTCACATATGGCAAATGTGAGAGTCTAGGACGAATAGATGGACAGACGGGCACAAGGGCGGGGCCCGTGGATGCACAGACTGACCGGGTCAGGGTCCATACAGGGACAGACGGACGGATGGGCTTACTTGCAAGTGCGCTCGCGGCCACCGGCGTGGCAGTCGAAGTTGTCATAGAGGCAGGCGGGCGAGCTGCAGGCGGGGTCGCAGCGGCTGTTGTTGAAGAGGCGCCAGCACTGCAGCGCCTCGCACTGCCGCCAGGGGTCGCCCACGCTCAGCGAGCAGTCGCCGCCGTCCCAGCCGCAGCCGGGGCTGTTGCACTCGCGGTCGCAGCGCTTGTCCCCGCGCTTGGCCTGGCAGGCTGCGCGCGGACACCGCGGCTCCTCGGGGACCTCGGGCGCCGCCGCGGGTGCCTCGCAGCGTAGCCCAGCCCAGCCCGGCGCGCACGAGCAGCGGAAGAAGGGCGCGAGCGGCGCGGGGCGACAGGAGCCCCCGTGGAGACAGGGGGCGGCTGCGCAGCTGGCGTTGGCGGCCCCCGGCGGCGACCCCCGGGAGCTACGGCAGGAGGGCCCCGACATCCCCGGGGGGCAGGCGCAGCGTGGCCCGCGGGCCGTCTGCTGGCATGGGACGCCCACCGGGCACTGCAGCTCCCGGCAGGTGCGCGCCACCCGCTCGCAACGCGGACCCCAGAACGGCTGGCGGTCGGGTGGGGAGAAGACAGAAAACAGCGGAGTAGGGGAAGGGGAGGGAAGGAGGAAGGGAAATGGAAGAACGGGGAAGAGGAGCGAGGGTCGAGAGAGGAAAGAGTGAGGGTCAGGACTTGGGAGAGGGTGAGCCCCCAACCTCCCCATGTCGCGCCCGACCTCTCCCTTCTCCACTGGAGGCCCCACTTTGCAGATGAGCCCCGCCTTCCCCAGGAGGCCACGCCTCCAAAGCCCAACCTCACTCCCTCTCCCCTCAAACCTCCAGGTAACTTCAGTATATCCCAGAAACCACATTCCCTCCCACCCCTTTTCCCCTAAAGCCACGCCCTCCCCGGAGGCCACACCCCTACTCTTCTCCCAGAGGCCACACCTACCGGGACGCAGTGGCAGGTGGAAGTCAGCCCACCCGCAGGACCCAGGCTGGGACGGCACTGGCCTCCATGCTGGCATGGCTGGGACTCACAGGGAGACAGGACAGTCTGACAGCGGGGACCTGGGCGAGCAGGACAGATGGATCAGCCACAATGCGGGAACCACAGGCAGGGTCCCAGGCCAGTGCCTTCTCCTACACTTACCTGTGAAGCCAGCATGGCAAAGGCAGCGGAAGCCCCCTCCTGGGTCCTGCAGGCAGTCCCGGGTGTGTGCCACGAGACAGGCACCCGAGCGACACTCATTGATGTCGGCCTCGCAGCGCATACCAGTGTATCCTGGGGGACAGGAGCAGCGGAAGCCACCCACCAGGTCCACGCAGGTGCCATTGTGTAGGCAGCGGGGGCCTGAGTCCAGGGGAGGGCCTGGGCCGCAGTCGTCCTCATTAATCTCGCAGAGCACGCCTGGAGGAAGGGAGGAGGGGGAAGTAGTCAGGAGGGGATAAAGATTCAGCCTCCCATCCTGTCCCCCAGCCCTGGCCGTGGCATACCCAACGTCCCAGGGGGACAGGAGCAGAGATATCGAGCCACGAGGTCAATGCAGGAGCCCCCGTGCTGGCAGGGCTGGGAGGCACACTCGTCTACGTCGTCCTCACAGTCGTCACCAGTGTAGCCAGCCGGACACTTCAGTGGAGTGAGAGAGGGACCCATTCAACCCAGAGGGTCACAGACACACCTGGACATACCTCGTGAAGACAGAGAACCCTAGCACAAAAGAACCCATACAAGACGTCCAATACACACAAACCCAATGTGCATGACATACACAGACACAGACACACCCAGTAAAAGGAAACACACCCAGACGTGGAGGACCACAGACACACCCAGTGCAGAGGGACATACACATGCAAATACCCAGGAAAAACACCCAGATACCCCCAAGACACACAACCAGAGATGCAGAGTCAGACATACCCAAAGAGAACCCACGCACAGAGACACACATAGAAAACGGAAACAACGAAGACAGAGACACACTGACACAAACACCCAACATCTACCCAGAGTGACACTCACAACGATACACCCAGATTTACAAAAGCAAAAACCCAGACACACCTAGAGAGAAACATGCCCACGCCAAGCCAAGGACACGGAAACATGTGCCCAGACACAGGCAGACATGCCCAGGCATGACTAGCTCCTCTTTCCTCTCCTGGGGTGCACCCTTACCTCGCACACATAGCCCCCCATGTAGCCGCGGCAGGTGCCCCCGTGCTGGCAGGGCTGGGACAAGCAGGGGTCCACCTCCTGCTCACAGTGGCTGCCCGTGCGGCCCTCTGGGCACACACAATAGTGGGAGCTGTCCTGGTCCACACACTGCCCGCCCGCCTGACACAGCTGCTCCAGCCGCACCCCTGCGAAGAGGACGCGGGCATCAGGCACAGAGGCGGCGACACCCTCTCCCCTCTTTCTGCCCCCATCACACACATCACCCAACATCCCTACTGGCATCAGTTCCCAGGTGCTCACCCACACTCCATCGGGTTGTCACTCATACCCCCAGCTGGCACGGTCTCACACACACACCATCCCAGCTGTCTGATGGTGACAAACACACACAGCCTCCTGGCTGGCTGCCACCACCCACACACACTCAGCCACACACACCCCATTTCACCCTTATTCGGCTCACTAGCAAGAGCTGCGTGTACGCACACCCCCGGAGCCCCACACACCCAGCTACACCCTCCGCCTCACCGATCTGGGCTGCGGCCTCCCTGCAGGGCAGGCTTCGGATGTCACAGAGGCGGCCGCTCCAGCCCGGGGGACAAAGGCAATAAGCCCCGGTCTGGACACAGCGACCCCCGTTCTGGCAGGGCGCGCGGCTGCACCAGTCGACCAGCGTCTGGAGGGGAAACCCTCAACGTCAGCTCGAGCGCTCGGGAGAGCCCCCAGAAGCCGTGCCCCGGCTTCTCTCCCAGGATCCGGGGCAGTCCCCTGCCCAGGACACCCCTCTAAACTCCTCCCCCAGGACCCCAGTGACCCCGCCCACCTGGCACTGGGTGCCTGTGAAGCCTTCCGGGCAGGCGCAGTGGTAGCCGGGCTGGGCGGCGCTGCAGACGCCCCCGTGCAGGCAGGGCCGCGAGAGGCAGGGGTCGGCCTCATGTTGGCAGTGGGCGCCCGTGTAGCCGGGGCGGCACCGGCAGCTGAACGAGTTCACGCCGTCCACGCAGGTTCCACCATTGAAGCAGGAGCTGGGGGAGGGGGAGTGGAGGGGGGTCAGGCTCCGCCCCCTCACAGGCCCCGCCCTCCTCCTGGATCCCTCTCATCTTTGGGGGCCTCCCACTCTGTAACCCGTGCCCCCACGAGATGCTGCAGCACCAGCAGAGGGCGTTCCGTAGCCCAATTTACCAGGTGCATCAGCGCTAAGGCGGGAGCCACGTGGAGGGCCCGCCCCCTCAAGGACCAGCCTCTCTAAGGTGACCTCCAAACAGATGCCCTACCCCTATCTCGGCTCTGCCCCATCTGTCATCAGTCTTCAGGTGAGTGCCAAGAGGAGGACCCCCCCCCCTTGATGTCCCCACCATCTGACGCCAAAGTCCCTGAGCTCCAAGTAGAGGCCCCGCCCACCTGGGGCTGCAGTCGGGCAGGTTCCTCTCGCAGTGGAAACCCCCATAGCCCGGTGGGCAGGTGCAAGTGAAGGAAGCCACGTGGTCGGTGCAGGTGCCCGGGCCGCAGGGGCTGCTCAGGCATTCATCCACATCGCGGGCGCAGCGTGGGCCAGCGAAGCCCGGAAGGCAGGAGCAGGAAAAGGAGCCCACCCCATCCTGACATGAGCCGCCATTCAGGCACGGGTCTGCGGACAGGAGGGAGAAGGTCTGGTCACTCACCTTGCCCACCTCCCCCCACACAGCCCAGTCTGTCCCGCCCAGGCCTTGCATAGAGGGGAACTCGGAAGAAAACGAGGTTCAATTGGGAGGGGGCACTTTTGGTCACAGGGGTCAAATTCTGTCCCCTTCTGTGGTCTCATCCTCACCCCCTACCCCCGCTTTATCTGGAGATCACACCTATGTGGAAAGAGAAGGAGGCTGGGAGAGCTAAATGGTACCCAGCATGTCTTTTACACTTCCAGCTGCCAAACACATGCTACTAGTTATGCCTGCTCTAATTCCCCAGCTTAGCATAGACCTGCACTGGCCAGCACTGTGGCCACTAGCCACATCTGGCTACTGAGCCCTTGAAATTGTGCCTGGACCAAATTGAGATGTGCTATAAGTGTAAAAGAGTTTTGGATTTCAAAGACAGTAAGAAAAAAAAAGTAGGGCTGGCCGTGGCTCACTCGGGAGAGTGTGGTGCTGATAACACCAAGGCCACGGGTTCGGATCCCATATAGGGATGGCCGGTTAGCTCACTGGGTGAGCTTGGTGCTGACAACACCAAGTCAAGGGTTAAGATCCCCCTACTGGTCATCTTTAAAAAAAAAAAAGTAAAATATCTCATTAATAATTTTTATATTGATGGGCTGGCGTATTGCTCACTTGGGAGAGTGTGATGCTGGCAACACCAAGTCAAGGATTAAGATTCCCTTACCGGTCATCTTTTTTAAAAAAAGATAATAATTTTTATATTGATTACAGGTTGAAATGTTATTTTTATATATCAGGTTAAGTAAAATGTATTATTTATATTTAATAATTAAAATTTAAATATATGAAATTTGATATCACCCGTTTCTTTCTACATTTTTCACGTGGCTACTAGAACATTTTAAATTGCATATGGGGCTTGGCCTTGTCTATGGGACAGCGCTCCTGGAGAGCTCTCTGGGGGCTTTTATCTCATACCTGGCACAGTTCTGACTTGCTTGCTCTTAGGGGCAATGCACAAGCTTCAGAGTCAGACAGACCTGTGCTCCAAGCCCAGCTCATCACTTTAATTGCTTTGTGACCTTGTGTGAGTCACTTAACCCGCTTGTGCCTCAGTTTTCACATAAGCAAAATGAAAACAGTAAGAGAGTTGTAAAGATGAAATACAAGCACAGTGCCAGGCACACAGATCAATGTAGTCCCTAGGGCAGCACCCCCAAGAGCTCTGCTGCACTCACTGGGGTCACAGTCATCAATGTCCTGATCACAGGAAGGGCCAGTGTACCCCCCGTGGCAGGTGCAGCTGAAACTCCCCTCCAGGTTGGCACAGGTACCATGAGGGCCGCAGGGTGAGGGGCCAGCACATTCATCCACATCCTGCTGGCATCGTGGGCCTGGGGATGGGGAGCAAGGTCACACCTAGAGTTAGCGGGTGACTGGGGCTCAGGAAGAACCTGCAGGCTGAGATGGCCGAAAGCAAGGACATGCTGTCATTTACCTCTGGGAGTTTTGCATATGCTATTCCAGAACTTCCTTCTCCCTGTCTCAGTGGGTGGTGAATACTTACTCTGAGGTCTGCTCTTCCAGGAAGCTGTCCCCAGACTCTCAGCCTGAGTCCTAGCATCCCTAGCCCCACATCCCCTCCTCTTCTCCAGAGGTGACCCACATGGGCTGTATCTGTGTCCAGTTGTCTTTTCCCAGAAGGAAGAGGCCCTCAAAACCAGACCTGGGTCCTCCTCTGGGTCCCCAGCATCACCCAGTATGGGGCAGGGTTCAGAGAAGATGAAGGAGAAGAGGAGGAAGAGAAAGAAGTAGTTGGTATACCTTGCCAGCCAGGGGGACAGGAGCAGACAGTCAGCTGGCCAGGGGCAGACTCGCAGTGGCCCCCATGCTCACAGGGGTTCAGGGTGCAGGGGGACAGCAGCTCACACTGATGGCCTGTCGGGAGGGCAGGCAGAGAGAAATAGTCTTAAGAGACTCCTTGTTTCCACCTCCTCCTCCACTGTCCCCCCCTTGACACTCACCTCGCAATCTCCTCGACGTGGGGGAGGAAGAAAAGCAAAAAAGAGGGAAATGTAAGAGGAAAAGAGAAAGTAGAAGAGAAATGAGAAGAATGAGGGTGTCAGGGGGCCTGGGGAGGGAAGGTGGGGACACCCACCCTGGACACCAGGGGGACAGGTGCAGTGGAAGCCCATTCCATCGCTGGTGCAGGTGCCACCGGCCTGGCAGGGCTGGGACTCACAGGCATCTCGGACCAGGCTCTGGCTGCAACGGGGGCCACTCCAGCCAGGCTCACACACACAGCGGAACCTGGCAGGGGAGGAGGTCAGGGCCGGCAGGTGGACCAGCGGGTGGGGGGGAGTTGTCAGGAGTTGAGGAGGGGCCTCACCCGCTGGGTGCATCGTGGCAGATGCCGTGACTGCAGGGTTCATGGGCGCAGGGATGGCTCGGGCGGAGGCAGAGTGGAAGTAAGGAGCCGGGCGGGCAGAGGCAGTGGAAGCCGTTTTCACCGTCCACGCAGGAGCCTCCCTCGCCGCATGGGCTGGACGCACACTCGTTGATCTCCACATTGCAGAGGGGCCCTGGGGAGCACACAGGCAATTTCATCCCAGGACGAGGATAGCACAGCCAGCAGGGGAGGAACAACTTTGCCCCTTTTAATACAGCTACACCTCTTTCTCATCACACATCAGCTCTTGTGCAAGTTAGGACTGCCACCTCCAGCTCCTAGACCTGGAGCTGCCTTGCGCCATATCATCCTAGTCCCCAAATTCACATGAAGTCACTTTCATTTCCACCGAGGATTACTGGGGCCCCATTCGGAGACAACCCAGTCCCTGACACCGAACGCCTTCATCTATGCTCCAGGGTAATCTAGAGCCAATACGGGGACAACCTCATGCCAGTGAGAGAGCACAACCTCAGGGCAAAGCGCGGACAATCTCATCGGACAAGCGTGTGCATAGAGGGAGCAAAACCCAGCCAACAGAGACGGGTGACTTCACTCTCACCCTATAAGGACCCCTCTCGTGGCACGGCTAGCCCACCTGTGAAGCCAGGCTGGCAGACACAGTCATAGCGGTTAATGCCGTCACGGCAGACTCCGAAGGTACACGGATTGCTGGCACAGTCGTCTACGTTCACCTCGCAGTTCACACCTGGGGGAGGGAAACATGACAAGGAGTAGCCACCACTTTGCACCACCAGACCCACCATTCCCAAACCCTCTCTGGCCCGCCGGGTGTACTGTTCCTGCCCCAGCCCAGCCCGCAGCCCCACCTGTGGTTCCGGGAGGACAGCGGCAGAGGTATTTGTCCACCAGGTCTAGGCACTTGCCCCCGTGGCGGCAGGGCTGGCTGCGACACTCGTCCACCTGGCTCTCGCAGCGCGTGCCCGTGTAGCCCGGGGCACAGGCACACGAGAAGCTGGCGATGCCGTCCACGCAGCGCCCGTGGTGGCACGGGTCTGGAGAGCAGTCGTCCACGTTGCGCTCACACAGCGGGCCCTCGAAGCCTGGCACGCCAGAGAGTCAGGCCCCGGCCACCTGCCCACAGCCTTGGCCCTAGGCCAGCTCAGCTCTATCTCAGGCCCCGCCCACCGAGCCGTAGGAGGCGGGCTCAATTCAGGCCCCGCCCCTAACTTGCTTCCACCCCATCCAGCTCCCAGTTCCAAGACTCGCCTCTAAGCAAGATCCTCCCACAGTTACATTCCACCCCAGCTGTGGCCCCAGCCTCGAGTCCTTGCACTGTCAGCCCTGTTCTGTCCCGGGATGCCTGGGGAAGGAGGAGGGGGAAGGAGGAGGGGGAAGGTGGACGGGGCCGGTGGAGGGGGCTGGACCCGCCCCCTCCAGTTACCCTCACCCTGCACCCTGCCAGACCCTTGGCCCCGCCCCTAAGCTTACGTCAGCCTATGGCTCCACCCCTTCTCCAGGCCATTGGCCCCGCCTCCAGACCCTCCGCGACTGGCCCCGCCTCCAGATTCCTGCCGGACTGTCACCGACCGCCCTCACCTTCTGCGCAGCGGCACTCGTAGCCATCGGGCTGGTCCACGCACTTGGCGCCGTTCCGGCAGGGCGTGCTCGCACATTCGTCCACGTCCAGCTGACACGTGGACCCGCTGAAGCCTGGGGTGGGGAGTGGGATGAGCGGAGGTCCTGATAGGATCAGAGCAGTCACCGCTCGCCAGCCCTGCCTTGTTTGAGCAGGAAAACCCATTTACTTGGTTTTAATTTAATTTCAATGTATTTTCATATAAGTTACCCTCTGACATGGTCTTAAAGGTTCCCACCCTAGAGCCGTTGCCTCTGGGCAGACACGTCTTTTTCAGGGTCCCCAGCCCAGGGTCCTCACCCGAGGGGCAGGTGCAGGTGAAGCCATTGACTCGGTCCCTGCAAACCCCACCGTTGACACACGGGCTGCTCTGACATTCGTCGATGTCCACCTCGCAGTAGGTTCCTGTGAAGCCTAGAGGCGGGGGAGGGAGGAAGGTTGTGGCAGTGGGGACTACCGTCCCAGCTGGCCCAAGACTCATTAGACTCTTTAGGAGCCTTGCCTTCAAAACATCCCCTACTCTCTCCAGTCCTCAGACTATGCCAGCAGCCCCTGGCCGCAGGACCCATCAAAGCCTTGTACCCAGCTTCAAGTCCCGCCCCAGCCTCTGTGCAAGACTGTCTGCAGGCTTCACCCTGACACTACTGGAGCCGCCCTCCTATCATCCACCACCCCAAGAGGGTCCTGAGGCCCACACTCCACTTCCAGCCCATCTGAGGTTCTACTGACTCCGTTGGACCACGCCCCTAGCCTTGCACAAGATTCTCCTCTGACCTTGCCCCAGCCTAGTCGCCCCACCCTCATGGCAGGCTCCAGTCTCTGAGGGTCCCACTCCAAACCCAGTCCCGCCTTCCCCCTCCCCGCCCCGCCTGCGGGTTTCTCTCGCCCCGCCCCCAGCCTCAGACCCCGCCCCGGCCACGCCCACCACGGACCTGCCATGCAGATGCAGGTGAACTGGCCTATGCGGTCGAGGCATGTGGCCTGGTTGCGGCAGGGCCCCGACAGACACTCATTGACGTCAGTCTCACAGCGCGGGCCGGTGTAGCCACGGCCACACTGGCACAGGAACGACCCCTGCGTGTTCACGCAGCGACCCAAGTGCTCACACGGGTTGGCGCCTGCGGGAAGCGGCACAGCTGGTGTGGGTGTGGCAGGACAAGGCCCAGTCCCTCCTTTCCCACTCCGTTCCCAGAAGGTGTCCCCCTCACCGATGGAGCACTCATCCACGTCCTGGTCACACGCCCCGCCCGTGAAGCCGGGTGGACAGGTGCAGATGGCCCGGCCGTTCACGGGGTTCGTGTCGCAGATAGCATCCTCGTGACAGGGGTTGCTGACACAGGCGTCATCCAGATGACACAGAAGGCCTGGAAGGAGTAGGCAGAAGTCAAGGACAGACCTTCCAGCTCTGCCCATTTTTTGTTTGCTTGTTTTAGATATTTACTTTTTATTTATATATATTGTTTTTTGGTGGCTGGCCGGTAGGGGGATCCGAACCCCTGACCTTGGTGTTATAAGGCTGTGCTCTAACCAACTGAGCTAGCCGGCCAGCCCCTAGCACATTGTTTTCTGTTTTTATTAACTCGCAGTGTATTTAGTAGCTGTTTTTTATCCATTTATTATAAAAAACTTCAAACATACAGAAAAATCGATCATTTATGCAAGATACCCACCACTTACACTACCTAGATTCAACTATTGTTAATCTATTTTTTTTTTTGAGCCATTTGAAAATAAGTTGCAAACATCTACATATTGTCTTAAAATCTATCGACTCTTCTGATTATGAAACGGTCCTACCCTTCTGCCAGTCCTACCCTTCTACCTCCATTTCCAAGCTCTCCTCCTCAACATCTTCTCTGACCTTTGCCACTTCCAAAGGTTGCCTCTCTTTTTTTTTTTTTTTTTTTTTTGTCTTTTTCGTGACCGGCACTCAGCCAGTGAGTGCACCGGCCATTCCTATATAGGATCCGAACCCGCGGCGGGAGCGTCGCTGCGCTGCCAGCGCAGCACGCTACCGAGTGCGCCACGGGCTCGGCCCAAAGGTTGCCTCTCTTTTCGGTTACACTTCCCAATAGCTCTCCCTCCCGATAGCTTCAGGCCTCTGCCAGGCTTACTGCTGACCCCAAATCCAGCCTTCAGCGTACTCTAACACTCAAATCAGCCTCCATCTTTGCCCCATTCCAGAACCATCCATGGCTCCCTGCTGCCTACAGGGAAAACAGCCACTCACCAGTCTTGCCCATGGGACAGGCACAGTAGAAGGAGGCCACACGGTCATGGCAGGTGGCCCCATGGAAGCACACGGCCGTGGCACAGTCATCAATATTCTGACTGCAGCTCTCGCCAGTCCAGCCATTGACACAGACACAGCTGTGGCCACCCAGTGTGTTGAAGCAGGTGCCTCCATTGTGGCAGGCATTGGGCTGCAGCTGACACTCGTCCACATCCTCCGTGCAGAATTGGCCTGTGGCACACAGACGCACTAGTCCAGCCACCTGGTGCATGTGCACTCAAGTTCTGCCAGCCAGTTCCCTTCAGCCCCCATGCTCACCTGTCCACTCAGGAGGACACTGGCAGTTGTAAGTGTTGACTCCATCCACACATGTCCCCCCATTTAGACATCGGTGTCCTGGACAGTCGTCCACATTCACTTCGCAGTTCTGGCCCTCAAACCCTAGCATGGCAGGAGGGGGCGAGGACGGTCACTGCCAGGCTGGCCTGTTGTCCCCATCCCCACTGCCTCCCCTGAGTACATCTCACTCACCAGGAAGGCAGGCACAGTCATAGGTGAGATCGCCACTCTGTCTACATGTGCCCCCGTTACGGCACGGTGAGGGAGCACAGGGCACCACGGGGGTCTCACACAGTGGCCCCGTGTAGCCAGCTGGGCACTGGCAGCGGAAGGAGCCAGGTGTGTTGAAGCAGGTGCCACCATGGCGGCAGGGCCCACCCCCACCCACCCGGCACTCATCCACATCGCTTCGGCAGCTGCGGCCCTGGTAGCCAGGTGGGCAGGAGCAGATAAAGCGGCCATCGGGCCCCACTGAGCAGCGGGCTCCATGGGCACAAGGGCTGCTGAGGCAGGGATCTGGCAGGGAGCAATCGGGACCTGGGGGGATCAGGGAAGGGTGAGCTAGGGACTGACCACACCCTTGCCTGCCTTAGGATCCCTTCCAGATCCCCCACCTCACCTCGGAAGCCCCGGGGGCACCGGCAGGAGAACCGAGCGGTGCCTGCCACCACTGAGCTCTGGCAGACGCCGCGGCCAGCACAGGGACCCGAGTGGCAGGGGTCTTCCAGCTGGCACCTCTCACCCACCCAGCCTGGTGGGCACCTGTGGGCAGAGACAACTTGTTGGGGCAGTCCAGGACAAGGCGGCCCCAGACACAGAGATACACACAAGACAAGCACGAAACACACAGGCAAACAGACCAGCAAATACACACACTCATCCACTCATGCAACGACTATTTACTGAGTGCCTACTATGTGCTAAGCAATAGGAAGACTGCAGCAAACACAATGAAAGTGGTGCCTACCCTCCAGAGCCTCACAGCCCAGTCAGGCAAAGAGAACATAAACAAATAACAAAGTCATATACAACATGCTGGCAGCGGGTGGTGCGAGCCTTGAGGTCCAGGACAGGTGGGGTGAGTTAAGCAGCGACCCCAAAAAGACATGCCCATAGAACCTGTGACTATGGCCTTACATGGAAAGAGTCTCTGTAGATGTAATTGAGTAAACGATGTCAGGATGAGATTATCCTGGATTATCCAGGAGGGCCCTAAATTCAATGACAAGTGTTCTGATAAGAGAAAGGCAGAAGATTGGGGAGCGGAAGAAGAGCAAGGCACGTGGAGGCAGAGATTGGAGTGAGGCGGCCACAAGCCAAGGAACGCTTGGAGGTAGCAGAAGCTGGCAGAAGCAGTGAAGGATTCTCCCCGGGAGCCTGTGCAAAGAGTGCGCCCTTCCAGCACCTTGGTTTCAGCCTCCAGAACTGTGAGGGAATACATCTGTGTTGTTTTCAGCCACGCGATTGGGGTAATCTGTCACAACAGCCAGGGAAACTAATGCACAAGCTGAAGGGGACAGAATGATGGGGGGGGGAGTGGGTATTATATTTTCACAGACCGAAGAGGGTGAGGAGGGGGCTCAAGGGCTGAGCGTTCCAGGCAGAGGGAACAGCAGATGCAAAGCCTCCGACACCAAGAGACCACCACCGTCCAGATACACACAGGCAGATCCAGAAACCACACACAGAGGGAGACGCCACCGGACGTACCGGCCTGGCAGACACTCTGACACCAACCCACAACCTCCCACACGGATGTGGGCAACCCTCGCTCACATGGCCAGACGGGAGGACTCCCACAAATCCTCAACTCCCTTCCCGGGTCACATACGACCTCCCTCCCATGGCAGGGGGAGGGTCAGAGGTGGGGTGGTCACCAGTGTTGGTGCTCCCCTCTCCGGGGGAGGTCCTTCAGCCTGTAGCCCCTTCCCCAAGCCCACCAAGGCAGCCTTGAGTGTGGGAGAAATGAGAACTGGGAAGGAAAGACTGGAGACCTCGCGGGGGCACTGGCGGGGTCGGAGGGACACGCGTGGAGAAGCCAAAGGGTCCAGGCCCTGCCCCGGACGCAGCCAACCCCCCACCCCACCCCCGCCCCTCGCGTCGGTCCCCTCCCTCCTGCTTGTCCCTGACGCCTGGGACTGAACTGAAGCAGCTGACTCAGTCCCTAGCGTCACCCACAAGATCCCCCACACCCACCCCAGCCCCCAGCGAAACAGGTCGGGGCACGGCCGGGCGGGGGTGCTGGTGGCGTTAGAAGGGGAGACCACAGCTCCTAACCCCTCCCCACAGGCCCGCAGGGCGACGACGGCGGCCACCACCGCGCGCCAGGAGGGGGCGCACTGCGCCGGGCGCCGAGGACGGCGGGTCCCCCCGCCAGGCAGGGCGCGATCCGCATGGCCCCCTCCCGACGCCCCGGGCGGGTTCCCACGCTCCGCTCCCCGCGCCCCCGCCGACCGGTCAGGCCGGTTCCAGCCTCAGCCAGCGCCCCGCCCCACGGCCTGGGCTTTGGGGGAGACGGGGCGGGGGCGCAGCGCGGACTTGGGGGGGGCAGCGGGGGAGGGGAGGACTAAGAGACAGGGACAAGGGCTCGGAAGTCTACTGTGAGGGAAGACTTGGGGGATCCAAGGGGGGATGACAGTTTGGGGCGTCCCTGAAAGGACAAGAGTATTTGAGACCTTGAAGGAGACTGGGGGGTCCCCGTAGGGAGTGATTTCCACAGCCCAAGTCTGGGGACCGAGATCGCTCCACTCCGGGCGATCCGGGCTCCGGGCGGCCGAGCTCGCCGGTGATTCACCTGTCGGGGGGCGGGGCAGCCGCGGGCGCATTCACCTGTCGGCAGTATTCCAGGCGCAGAACTCCCCTGCGCAGGGCGTCCGGCCCAGCGGCTGAGCCTCCCAGGTGAGCGGCTTAAGGTAAGGTCACACTTTCCCTCATTCCCACCATTGCAGAACCCCCAATCCCAGTAACCCCTCTTAGCCAGGCTCAGCCCCACACATGCAAGTCCAAGTGGGACTCCAGCCAAAGAAAGTACGTGTATAACTTCAAAGGGGCGCCTCTGGGTCTAAAGTCACCTCAACCTACCCAGCTTGAGCCTCACCCTGTGCCTGACACACATGGTGTTGAATAAATGAATACATTAATGAATTGATTAATAGCTACTGGGTAAACTATTACTAATTATAGCATATAAGGAGCCAAGCCTTTCTCCGTAACCTTGAGAGGTTTCTCCTTGTAGAACCTATTTCCTGTGTCCCTACCATTATTATTTATAATAATAACCCCTACTTTTGAGTACTTATGTATGCTGAGCACTGTGCTGAGTGCATCATACAAAGGGTCTCTTTTCATCTTTACAACCAACTCCATAAAGGAAGAGTTATTTTTGTCCCATTTTCCAGATGCAAAAACTGAGGCTCAGAAAGCTTGAAGCACTTGCTCCAGGTGTCCCAGAGCCCAGAATTCAAACTGAGCTCTGTCTGTCTCAGCCCAGCTCGTTCCTAGCCACTGTTCTCCTGCCCCCAACCTTCTGCCTTTCCTTTTATCATCTAACAACTAAATTCTTGGGCCCCTTCACAGTCACAAGCCAGGGAGAAGCACTTCTATTTCACGGATGTAGTAAGTGGGAAATTAACTAGCTCAGGGTCACACAGCAAGAAAATGGCAGACTGGGACTGTATTACAGGCCTCCTGTGTCTTCCACCGCTAAATCTCTATCTTTTTTTTTTTTTTTTTTTTTTTTTTGGCAGCTGGCTCTTGTGGGGATCAGAACCCTTGACCATGGTGTTATCAGCAACATGCCCTTGCTCTACCGATCCACTACTAAATCTTGAGATATGGGAAGGTGTAGAGCGTGTCCTCACCCTGCCAAGCTATTGCCATTGGTCCGTGAAAGTTTGTTGATTGAATAATACCTGCCTCCATCAGGAGTTTTACATGTGACCTCAAGTGGCCAAGAATTCTGTGAAGCTGAGGTTACTGGGCCCATTTTCCAGACCAGATACTGAGGCTTAAAGGGTTTAATTCCCAGCCAGTCAGCAACATGATGTGGGACTGGAACCCAAGCCAGGCAGACTCCGTAGCCCCTGCTCTTCATCCTGCTCAATTCCCGCTGGTGAAACACAAGTTGCCCAAGCCACACATATAGGAAGTGGTAGAAGCATCCATGGTGAACATGGAGGCAGAGGGAGAAGACAAACCACCTCCCCAGGCAGGGCCCCCTGATGGCTCTGAGCCAGGCACTCACAGGCAGGCAGCCTCCCGGGAGGGCAGCTGGGTGCAGCGACCTCCATTAGCACACGGGCTTCCATCCAGGCAAGGGAGTGCTGTGTGGGGGCAAAGGAAGGTAGGGGATCAGCCAAGCACGCAGGAACCCTAGCCCAGAGTGACAGACCCCCTCCCTCCCTCCCCAGGCAACAGCTGCACTGGGCTGGGGGTGTCTCTGTGGGTGCAGGGATCCCCCCCCATCCACGGTTCCCACGGCCCCCCGCCCTGGCCCCAGCTGTTGGGGCTGCAGCTGTCCCTGCCAGCTCGAGCCCTGGGAACCGCAAGGCTGGGGCAGGCAGGAGGAGGGGCTGACTCATGCCAGATGTGGGGGCTCAGGAAGTTGCCAGAGTTAAGATGTGCAGAATGGGGGGGGGGCTGGGTGTTAAAGGGAGGTCTGGGGCTTCACGCCCAGGTCCTGGTGTACTGGAGGGGGCAGGGGCTGGGAATCCTGGGGCCATGGGTCCCCCTTCCCCTGATGGGCATCATTTCCAGCTGGGCAAGCCTGCATGGTGGCTTTTGGGAGAGGGGCTAAGGTATGTGCCTGAGAGTGAGCACAGACTCCCCGTGGGCAGCCAGCACTGGGTGTTACAGGGAAAGGGTGTGTGTCGAAGGGTGGGGAAGCTGGCACAAACAGGTGCTGCCCTGTCCAGCGTCCCCATCCCTAAGGGCTGTGTCCCTCTAGGGTGTGGCATAGTCTAACTGTCCTGCCAGCAGGGTGTGGCTGGGTCTGAGCTGGTGGAGAATTGTGTGTGTGTAGGCAGATGTGGGGCTACCTGTGTGTGTGCAAGTGTGTGCATATGTCAGAGAGAGAGAGAGATGGAAAGAGGGAGGGAGATGGAGAAAAACAGAAGCAGACAGACATTAAGAAGAAACTAGAAGCAGGTAGACACAGAGAGAAAGATGCAGAGAAGGACAGAGAGAGACAGAAAGGGAAAGACAGAATGCGTTAAGCTGGACATGAGGTTGGGCCCACATGGCATGTGTCCTCTTCCTCATGGGACAGCTAAGCTGAGAGGACACTCACCCAGACAGGGGTCTGTGGGTGTTTGTGAACTCACACTGGGACTACCTGACATGGGGCTAAGTAGAGGGTGATGTTAGCCACGTGTGTGTGGGCACAAGGACTTGTGTGTCAATCTGAGTGTGGACTTGGGCATCCTTCTGATGTGTCTCTACATCTAAATGTGAGTCTTCACCTGCACGTCAGTGTGGTTGTACCTGTGTGTGTGAACTGCACACCCATGCAGGGTGTCGTATGTGGGCAGGCTGTGTCTGTTGTGCTTGTATGTGTGTGAACCGTGTATCTGGGTATACAGCTGTGTCTGTGTGTGCACGGGTGTGTCTGTGTAAGGGCTGAATATGTCCGTTTGTCTGCATGTGTGAACAGGGTGCAGGCATGTCCTTGAATCTGTGTCTATGTGTCTGAGTGTGTGCTGGCAGCACATGTGCCAGGCCTTGGGCTAGTGAGAACCGCATGTGTGATCACATTTGACTGTGTGTGCACACATATCAATGTGTGAGCTGTGTGCGTCTGGGGGTGTCGTCTTGGGAGCCTTGTGCATGTCGGAGGGTGTGCTGTGTCTGTGTGTGTGCACGTTTGTATCTCTATATGTGTGTGATCCCGAGCTGTGTGTGCCCGCAAGTGTGTGACAGGCCATGTGTGTGCGCACTGGTCCCGCGGGGGCGGCCGCTCCTGCCTGGTCCTGCCCCACCGGCCCTGGGGCTGGGCTGGGCTGGGCTGGGCTGGGCTGGGAGGCCGGTCCCTCCTGCAACCCCCACCGCTCCCAGCGCCCAGCCACACAGCCTCGTCCCGGGACCCCTGCCCAGGGCCCTGGGCCCGCGCCCCTCCCCCGCCAACCAGGCCTCTGGCGGCTGGGGGGAGGCGCCCCCGCAGCCCGGGTCCAGGACCCGCCGCAGGTCCCGCTTTGTCTGGCAAAGAAAGCGCGAGGCCGGCCGGGGGGAGGGGGTGTCTAGACGGCGCGGCCATTGTCCCGAGCGGGGGAGGGGAAAGAGGAGAGGAGGAGGGGCGGGGGGACCCGGCCGGCTGGGGAGGGGCTCGGGCCGCGCGGAAGGGGCGCTGGAGCCGGGGGGAGCACGTGGGTCCTCGCCCCTTCCCCTCCCCCGTGCGGGGGCGGGGTCCCGGGCCGCCAGGTCCTCCCGGCCAGAGGAGGGAGCGGGGCCGCGGGCGGGGGACGGGGCGCGGGCGCCTCGGTGGCTCCGGCTCTCACTCCGGCTCCGGGTCTTGCCGCGCTCCGGCCTGGGAAGTTTTCTCTGAGTTTAGAGCTCAGAACTTCGCGACCCCTCCCCGCACCCCCGCCCCGCCCGGCCCGCCCGGGGTGCGGGGGGCGCTTTTGTGTGAGGGTTCCCCGGGCTGGGGTTCCTCGGCCCCAAAGGTAACCTTCCCAGGACTCCAGGCGGGGGTGGGATGGGGACGAGCCCCGGACTCGGTACACCGCCCCCCGGTCTTGAAGTCCCGATTCCCGCACCTCGAACTCCCCGTCTCGGACTCCTGGGTCCCTTCATCTCTAGCCCCGATCGTTCGTGGGTGCCTGTTCCACGGACCTCTGGGGCCCTGCGCCTCCCCATTCTGAGTCCCTGCGCCCCCCGAGACTGGCACGCAGCCCTCGGCTCCTGTGCCCCTGCCCGGCTCTGGTCCCTGGCCCCTAGGACCCCCCAGCCTCGGACATGGGGATCCTAGCACTCCCCCTCCCCGCTCTCCGTCCCGTCCGCCAAGTCCCGGTCCCTCACCTGCAGCCCCCGGCCCCGCTAGCAGCAGCAGCAGAGGCAGCGCCCGCACGGGCGGCGGTGGCAGTGGCGGCGACATCGGACGGCGGCGGCGGCGGCCCCGGGCCCCCGGCCCCATGGCGGCCGACCGCGACCCTCCCTCCTCCCTCCGCCCTCCTTCCCTGGGCTCCGGGCGCGTCCCGGGCCAGCCACCGCGCCGCCAACTTCGCCGAAGTGAGGCTGCCGGGCCGCCCCGCCCCCAGCCCTCGGCGGCTCGCCCCGCCCCGGGGCCGGCTTTGCGCTCCCCCGCCCCCTCCCGGCCTCCCGGGGTCCCTACCCACCCTCCACCCGCACGCACAGCCTGGGACCCGCGGACCCTCGGAAACCTGGGCCCGTTGTGCGGTGAGACGCGGGCCGAACCCGCAGTGGCAGACACACCCAGCCTCGCGAACACCCCCACCCCCAATCCCCTGACGCACACCCAGAGCTGGGGACACACACAGAGCCAGGACACAGACCGCCAGAAACCCTCGAAACTGATCCCAGGCACGTCCTGAGAGGCTCGTGAACACACAGCCACAGACCCACAAATGCAGACCCATGCACAAAGCTTCGTGGGGACTCTAAAATCGGAAACACTCACAACCTGAAACTCAGGCCCAGCCTGAGGTGTCATCTGCAGCCTCAGACCTCAGACACACACTAGGAGTCTCATGCATGTGTGTGAACGCGCACGCACACACACCCCTTCTTACCCTCCACTCTCCCAGACAGAAGCAACCCCCTTCCTCTTCATTACCATGTGTGAACCTCAGAAGTCAACCCCAGCCCCTCAGCTCCACCCCACACCCCACACAGCTTTGTCACTCAGCCAATCTTGCTCAATTTGATCGAGTGCCTTTTCCAAAATCAGTCATGCTGCAAGGCCTTCCTGCAGCCCCCCTGTCTCTGTGGAGAGAATGAGGACGCTAGAAGCCCTAAGTCCAGCCCTGGGAGAGTCCTGAATCTGGGGAAGAAAAAGCTGGATACAGACTCCCCCAGCACGGGAGGGCACAGGGCTGGGCTAGAGGGAGGCACGGAGTCTGGGAAGGGCTCACAGCAGGTTGGTGAGGGCTCTGCCTGGGGGGGTTATTTTTCGTTCATTCATGTATTCAAGAAGTATATTCAACAAGTATGGCATTTATTGATGATTTCCTCTAATGCTTTTCTAAAATTGAGGAAAAATTCATATCACATAAAATTAACCATTTACCATTTGTAAGTGTATAATTCAGTGGCATTTAGTACATTCGCAGTGTTGTACAACCATCATCTCTGTTTAGTTCCAAGACATTTTCTTTTTCTTTTTTTTTTTCTTTTTAAAAAAGATGATGGGTAAGGGGATCTTAACCCTTGGCTTGGTGTTGTCAGCACCACGCTCAGCCAGTGAGCTAACCGGCCTTCCCTACATGGGATCCAAACCCGTGGCCTTGGTGTTATCAGCACCACACTCTCCCGAGTGAGCCACGGGCCGGCCCTAGTTCCAAGACATTTTCATCACCCCAAAAGGAAACTATGTCCCCACAAGCAGTCACCCCCTATTTCCCCTTCTCCAGCCCCTGGCAACCATAGGTCTGCTTTCTGTCTCTATGGATTTGCCTCTCTGGACATTTCATGTAAATGGAATCATACAAGATGTGACCTTTAGTGTCTGGTTTCTTTCACTCTGCACAGTGTTCTCAAGGTTTATCCACATTGTAGCATGTGTCAGTGCATCATTCTTTTTTTTCTGGCTGCTGGCTGGTTAGGGGATCCGAACCCTTGACCTTGGTGTTGTAACACTGTGCTTTAAACAACTGCACTAACCAGCCAACCCTACTTCATTCTTTTTAATGACTGAGTAATATTTCATCGAATGGCTATACCACATGTTGCTTATCCATTTATCCACTGATCCTTTGGATGATTTTTAAAGGCTGGAAGAGGAAGAGAAGAAGGAACATCAAAGAGAAAGGAGAAGGGCCGGCCCGTGGCTCACTTGGGAGAGTGTGGTGCTGATAACATCAAGTCAAAGTTAAGATCCCCTTACCGGTCATCTTTTAAAAAAAAAAAGAGAGAGAGAGAGAAAGGAGAAGCATGAAGAACCAAGAGTGAATGTTGAATGACTGACCAGGAACTGGCATCAGAGATGACACCCCTCTCTGGCCCAGCCCCAGGGGGCAGGCCCTGAGCATGCAGTCACTCCCACCTGACAGGTGCAGCCCCCATCTGGGAGTGGAGCCATCTGCCCACATAACTTAGAAAAGAGTGGTGACTTGCTGGAGGCTTTCTAGAGGAAGAGTGAAGATTCAAACCCAAGTCTGACCGACTCCGGGCCACGTGGATTGTGGGGCAGGGGTAGGAGTTGAGCAGAGAGGAAGACAAAAGTTGCGTAAGAAGGGGCACATGTTGACTCACAGCGAAGGTGCTGAGTCAACAGGCCCGTGGGGCAGGTGCGGCTCTAGTAGTCACTCCCATGCACATCACCCCGGCAGGAGATCCGAGCCCCTCAATGCAGCTCTCAGGCCCCAGGCGCTGGGCCTGACCCTCTGCAGCCCCTTATTCAGCCCCCATTATCACACCGTGTCCAACTCCATCTTTGTCCGGCAGGCCTTCTGCTCTCACGGCCTTGACCCAGGCTCTTCCCTCTGCCTGGGACACCCAGCTGGACAGAAGGACCCTTTTGCTTCCTCCTCCAGCAGGAACTCACAACAAATATGTTGTCTTCAAAAATACACTTTCTTCCAGTGGCAGAGAATGCTCTGTTACTTCCCACACAGGCCACCTCTTTTCTGTTCACGCCTTCATCCTAGCATGCCTTCTGTCTCCCCATTCCTGTATCTGGTGACCTCCTGCTCATTCTTCAAGAGCCCCACTCTGGGAAGCCCTCCCTGCCCCCCCCGGGCTGAGCCCCTCTGCCCTCCTGAGCTCCCCCAGTGCCCTCCTTTTCCTTGTTGGCAAGGGGCTGGGGTGTCTGTATCCTGCTCTGCACCCCCTCCCTGAAGACTGGGGGCTACTCAGGGGCCAGGCAAAAAAATGAGGCTTCTTGAGGGTCCAGCATCCCCCAGCATGGGGTGGACAGAGAGGGGGTGACATGGGAAGGTTTGCTGACTGAGGAAGTGGCCAAAGGAGTTAGGATGCCCATCCCAGAAGAGCCACCAGAAGGGGTGCAATCCACTCTCTTCAGTGACATTTGGGGGGCCTGGGGTTCAAAAGGGAAAGCTAGGGCCCTCAGGGAAGGTCAGTTCCTCCCCAAGTCCATCTGAGAAAGGACTTTCTGCTGGCATGAATGCTCTATGAGGTGATGAGCTCCCCATCACAAGGAGCAACCAAGGAACCAGTCACATTTCACAAGGCAGGAGGTCCACAGTCTATAACTCTGATGCTACAGTGACCCCTGGTCTGTAGGAGATGGAGAAGTCATGGTGAAAACACAGGCTGAGGATGGCTCAGGGGACTGGGCACTGAAGGAGGAAAGATACATCTCCAGAGCACCCACTCAGCAGAAGGTGGGGGCCTGCTCCAGGTTCCTCCTGCCATCCTCCAGCCACAGTGCTGGCAGGACTGGCCCAAGGTGTCTGGATCCCTAGGGGACAGGACAGTCAGAGCCACCATTCCCACGGTCTTGCAGTCTGCAGCCACACAGTTCTCAGCACGGTGGGGGTGGGCTTGAGCCCCCTCCTCTGGCCCCTGTTGGCTGCCTTGGCGAGGGACTGCATTTCTCCTCAATGAGCTCAGTCCCTGGGGACCTGGGACATGGGGCCAGGCCAAGACACAGCTGTTGGCCCGCTGACCGGGAACCTGAGAACGTGCCCTCGGCCTATCCTCCCAGGACCACAGTCTGGCCCTCCGTGCGGAAGCTGGGGCCTGGTCCTCATTTCCAGGCAGTGGGCCGTGGGAGTCCAGTGGGAACTAACAGGGTAAGGGCTGCTGGGTGTGGGCCCTGGACAAGTGTAGGGAGGCTGGACCCCAGGGACTGTGGGCTGGGGACCCAGACAGTTACCCTGGACACTGTCTCCCTAGGATTCTCCAATGTTTGAACCATCCATGGCTCCCCACTGTACAAAGTGACATGCCCCTCTCCACCTCAACAGCTTCACTTCTCTGTCTCTCAGCCTTCCCAGCCTTTGCAAGGGCTCTTCCCACTGCTGGGAGCTTGCTTCTCATACCCTGAAGGTTCCTTTCACCTGCCTGCTCATTCTGACCCTCCAGCTCTCCTCACCTTCGCTCAGTCATTTGACAAACATTTATTGAACACCCACTTGGTGCCAAGCCCTATTGTAGATAGATGTGACCAAGGACAGAGCTGGTTCCAACTCTGCCAGCGCTTCCTACTAGACAAACCCACCCGAGGCCAGAGGATAAGAACGTTCAGCTCCTGTCAACTTTCCCTGCTCTGCATCCCCACCACCACCTCCAACAGACAAGAAACAAGAATGCAAACAAATAAGAACCACTAAACACCAAGGGTCAAGGTTTCAGATCCCTTGTACCAGCCAGCCACCAAAAATAAATAAATAAATAAAATTAAAAAGGAACCATCAAGAAAATAAATATGAGAGGAGAGAGTTCAGCATGGGGGGCAGGACAGGCCTGGCTGTGGAGGGGATTGGGACTGAGACCGGAAGGAGGAGAGGGGCCAGCGAGGCAAACAGCCAGGGGAAGGGTGCTCCAGGCAGAGGGAACAGCAAATTGGAAGGCCAGGAGGAAAGGGTGGGTGGATGAGAGGAACAGGGAGGAGGCCAGGGTGCTGGTGCAGACTGAGCAAGAAATGGGAGGTCAGGGAAGCTGGTGTGGCTGAGTCTTAAGGGGCCACAGGGTCTGGGATTCCATCCCAAGCACAGTGGAAGCTACTGGAGGGTTTTAGAGGAAGCCATTCTGATTTAGTTTGTAAAAGATCACTCTGGAAGTTTTGCCTTCTCTTCTCCCAGGGAGCCATACCTGATGCTTCCCATGGCCTCCCCCTGTCAGGGCTCCAACACTTCCAGGCGATCCTCCCTGCCTTCCCCTCCAGATTCCAAGTTCGGTGGGCATCTGTCTTGCTCACTGCAGAATCCCTGATGGACAGGGAGTGAAAAAATGATTAGTTGAGGGCCGAGCCCGTGGCGCACTCGGTAGAGTGCTGCGTTGGGAGCACGGCGACGCTCCCGCCGCAGGTTCGGATCCTATATAGGAATGACCGGTGCACTCACTGGCTGAGTGCCGGTCACGAAAAAACGACCAAAAAAAAAAAAAAAATGATTAGTTGAATGAATGAATCAGGAGCTGAAACCTGAACTGAACGTGCCTGGGGCCAGGCCTTGAGAGCCTCTGAGATCTCTCTGTGTGGGCACAGACACATCCAGCCCGTTAGATTACGGGCTAGATCAGAAGAAGGGGTGGGGGCCAGTGGGGCTTTCCAGGCAGGGGCTGCGAGAAAGAGAGGTGGAGAAAAAGGAACTCACTTCAAGGGAGCACTTACTGGCTCTGCAGCTTTGGGAAAGGGAAGAGGGGAGGCCACCCCCTACCGCTTCTGGGAGTGGTGGTTCTCCTGCTGCAGGACCCTCCATTGGGCCTGACCTCCTGTCCTCTGTCCTGTCTTCTCAGGCCCTGGGTTCCAGACCACACCAATGCTGCATGCCCATGGCCTCACCCTGGAGACCCATCTCCTCTTGCTCATCTCTGAACTGTGGTGCTCTGATGTCCCTGAACTGCCTGTCCCTGCCTCCCTGACCCCTGAAACTTGTCCTCTTTCTTGTATGAGAGGCACTTGTCCCCCTCCCACACCATCAGCTTTCCTCCTCCTTCAGAGAAAGGGAGCTCTTCATTACACCTCCTTTAGCCATGGATTGAGGCCTCTTCCGTGAGAAAGTGAAATCCACGGCGAAAGCTCTTCTGACATCCAACAGTCCCCAGCTCCTGTCACTTCTCTCTGCTCTCCATCCCACCCCCACCCCAACACCATTCTTCATTTCTCTAACTCTCTTCTATGCACTCTACAGACATTCTCATCGTTGGCTTCTGGGTGGGTTTGGCCAGTAGGAGGCACTAGCAGAAGATGGAGTTGGAGGAAAGTGAGAATGGAACATTAATACTCCTGGATCCCTCCCTGTGGGGTCATCTCAGCTGGCTGTGTCCCTTGACCTGTCAGGAGCACCCAGAGATGGTAGCAGCTCTCCACAGGTGTTAAGCCCCGTTGGTTTCCCCAAACCATGCCCACCCCGCCGTATATAGTCCTTGTGGCAAGCCTGCCTCAAATTACCCTGTTTGAATGTGCCAGATGTTTCCCTCAAGCCCCCAGCCAGGGTCCCCACCTTCCCTTCCCAGTGTCCCTGTTTAACCTCAGAGCATCCAAACCCTCTGTCCTCAGCCCCCACTTTGGGGTTTCCTCCCTCACAATTTTGGAAAACCGAAACTCTCCTAGATCACCAGGGACCTGCATGGCTCAGTCCTCTGACTTGATGAGCAGCTTTTCACACCAAGAGTTATGCTCCTTGACATGCCCCCCTCCTCCATTGCTGGGGCGCAAGCTTTCCTGGTTCTTCTCTCTCCTCTGCCTGTTCCTTAGATGTTGGGGACCTCCAGGGCTCAGTCTCGAGTCTTGTTCTCCACTCTGTCCTGGGGAGACTTCACCCTCTCTCCCAGCTTCAGTGCCTCCCTCCACCCCCAGACACTAATGCTTGCTGGGTCATGTTTGTCTTTAGCTCATAAGCTGTTTCTAGGTTTCTGCCCTGGGGTTCAGCCCCCTCAGATTGAACGTGCCCCAAATCTACCTCTGTGCCTTCCCTGCGTATCTGCTCCTCCTCCAATGCCTGGACTTGAGCCCCATTCTCTACTGCCTGGACCTCGCCCATCCTCCTTCCGGGCATCCCCCTCTGGCCCGGCCCCCTCACCAGCCCCCAAGTATTCCACACACACAGATCCATCCGAGACCCTCCCCGGCTGGCATTTGAAGCCTTTTACACTCCCATGTCTTCCTATCCCAAATTTTCCTCCCAATCTCACGGAAATGCTAACCCACCCGTGAGCGGGAGGCTTCCGTGGGTTTGAACACATTTCTGCAAGGCTCAGCTCCAAGACCGCCTCCTCCAGGCAGACTTCCCTCCGTCTCCCCAGGTGAGTGCCTCTCCCCCTTTCCTCATTCCACCGGGACTTGACCGCACCCGGCTGGCAGTGTCTGTGCCCGGCTCTGTCTCCCTCGCCCCTCGCTGCTGCGGGGTCAGCGGCGTCGAGCTGGTGGCTGGGACACATGAATGAAGGACAGAACACATGCATGGATGAATGAGTGTAATAGTGGGATGAGATGATGAATGATGACTGAATGAAATCAGTTCGTGACGAGTGAATGAAAGGGGTCCGGAGGCAGGAGCTCAGGACAGGGAGAGCCGGGGAGGAGCCCCAGCCCGAGCCCTAGAGGTCCAGGCTGCAGCCCGAAGAGTTGCGCGCGCTGAGCCCCTTGTGCTGGAAGAAAGACTCTCCCGGATTGGCTCAGGCTGGGGAAGGCAGGCCTCGGCCGAGCCACGAGTTTCTATTGGCTTACTGGCCAGGACTCTGTCCAATCAACGCGATCTCTTCCTCCAAAAGACTCCGCCTCCCTCCCGCCGGCCCCCGCAGAGGCGGAAGACCGCGCCTTCTCGTTACCCTGGTAACCATCAGCGGACCCGCGTTGCCCCAGCAACAGCTCAAGGCCTCCTGTCAGCCTTTGCCTGGGCCCCTCCGGTCACCCAGGTAACCGCTACCAGTCCTGGTCAACCATCAACCTTTCCCCCGTCACCGCGGCAACCGTCCGTATCCTGTCCGCAGGCCTCCCCGCCCCGGGGGGGCGCTGCTCCCACCCTGGCCCGGGCCCGCGTGGGCCGAGCCCGGAGGTCCCTGCCCCGCCCCGGGCTGAGGCCACGCGCGGTCCTCGCCTGCCGCCCTGCCCGCGTTCTCTCGTGTGACTGTCCAGCCGCCGCAGGGAGCTCTTCAACATGCAAACCATGTCCCTGCCCTGCTGAAAACCCTCCCTGGCTCCCCTTGCGAACCAGATCCAAACTCCTGGCAGCCACTGGCCGTCTCCTGGCTCCCGCTGCCTCTGCAGCCACCGGCCTCCACGTTGCTGCTCCAAGAGCCCAGGCTTATTTTCGCCTAGGCCTTCCTATTTCCTGCCTCCCACTCCTGGGAAAGTGTGTCCCTGGCTAGGGTCCCACCCGTGGTTGTTCAGGGAAGCTTCACGTGAGGCCTGTCACCAACTCCCATAGCTCCCTACTCCTCCGTCAACTCCAGAACTGGGCAGCTGTGTCTCTGGTTCACACTCTATTCTTATGACCTAGAGCAGTGCCTGGTACCTATGTTTAGGGAAAAGATATTACGTTGGGGACAAATGAGGGCACGGGGGCATGACCGGCAGGCAGTCCCACCCCAAAGACAAAAGAATGTATTTCTCAGATCCCCTGGGTCCTTACATTGCTGGGGATAACACTCCCCCTAAAGGCCAGGCACAAGCCAGGGAAATAGAAGTTGATGCTCTTTCTCAGGGGTCTTTTTTGGCGAGGGCGCGGGTGGGCTGGCCACTCCGGGGATCCAAACCGTTGACTTCGGTGTTACAAGGCTGCACTCTAACCAGCTGAGCTAACCCGCCAACCCTGGTCCACCCTCCATCTGTAAACCCCTGGTTTGGAAGCTGGAGCCAGAGATCTCCATACAGTCAGCAGAAACTGCAGCTAATTTGGAGAAGATTCCAGGAGCTGGAGGGGCAGGTCTCAGATTCCAGATGGTCATTCATGGAGCTGGTCACTTCCGGTGCTGAGTCCAGAATCTCACATATCCTAACAGAGCCAAAAGTTGTTTGCCGAGGGATCTGAGACAGGCCAGCCCATGCTGGGGCAAGAGCACTTGACCTGACAAGGCCTGGGGTCACGACAGGGAGGGGGTTTGTGGGAGGTGGGAGCTGCCTTGGGCCTGGCTGGAGAGCACTCTGCACGCCCACCTGCCTGCCCGTGGGGGTTCTCCCATGGTGAGGTTGTCAAGAGTGAGACAGGAAGGCCCCCTACTCTTTAGATAGGAATAGCCTCATCAGGACTGTCTAAACAGCACTTTGCACTAATGTGGCAATCGTGCGCTTCAAATATGGCTAGTGTGACTGAGGCACTGCATTTTTAATTGTGTTTCATTTTAATTAATTTACATTTAAATTGAAGTAGCCAGATGTGGCTGGCAATACTGTATTGAACACAGTGGCATTTAGCTTAAGACCGAGACTGGAGGTGCAAGCCAGAAACAGGAAGGCCAGTCTGTGGTTTGTGCAACCAGGAGGGCTGACTTGGGCAAGAGTGGGGCCCTCAGGAGGGGGTAGGTAGGACACTGGCTTCATGGAGGAGAGGCACACCAGTTCCCAGGGTCAAAGTGCTTGCTCACACATGTACATACCCTCGCCTGTGTGTGAGCATAGGGGTTGGTGCCTGGAAGCACCCATAGATACATTTTTGTGCGATCTAGGAGTCTCATGCTTGTGGGTGATCCAGGAGTCCATTCATGTACGTACATTGTCTGGACTTCCAGGCACATGCAGATGGCGGGTATGTTCCCAAGTGTCTGTGTGCCTGTGCACCTGGCAAGTCCCCTGAGGGCCACTAGTCCAGCAGGTCTTGCAAGAAGGCCCACATGTACTGGTGCATCTCCTGAGGGTTGCTCTGTGGGATCCAGTGCCCTGCGCCTGGCAGGATGTGGGCCTCCAGCCGGCCTGGCACAAAGCGGCTGCCGATGGCTCCCACCAGCCCCGGCTCCAAGTAGGGATCTTTCTCTCCCCACAGCAGCAGCGTGGGTGTAGCCAGCTCTTGGGGCTCCAGGGGGAAGTTCCTGTGGCAAAGCAGACAGATAGGCAGAAGGATGGCTGCAACCCCCCCCCCCCCCCCCCCCCCCCGCATCTATACTGAGTTTCTGCCCTGGGGCTGGTCTCACCTGAAAAGGTTCCGGTAATAGTTGAGGGGCCCAGTGAGGCCACCAGGCTGTGAGAAGTCATAAAGGAAGGCCTCAAGCTCGTTGGGGGTCAGGTGTGGAATGCCTGTCTTGTGGTTGGTGAGGGTGGTCTTCAGGATCTGGGCACACAGCAGGACTCTAGCCTCAGTGCCCAGCCTGCCCAGTCCCAACCCACTATCTCCCCACCCCCAGGCCTTCACCCCCTGTACCTGGAAGTCAGACATGGACAGCAACTTCTCAGGTAGCCAGGGAAGTTGGAACAGGAACATGTAGTTCGAACGGAAGAGCTGGCCGATGTGGCGCACAGAGTAGTCTGGGGTGATGGGGATGGGGGTACGGACGTGGAGCCTGAGCCTGGGGTGGTCCCACACCCCTGCACACACCCAGGTCAGGCACATGGGTCTCAGGAATGCCACCACTGCCTGCCTGAGTCTATGAAGACACCCTGCTGGCCCCAGCACCAGTTTTCCCCTTGCCAGATGGTCACTGAGTCCACAGAAGGAGGGTGCCTCCCTCGGCAGCTCTCAGGAACCCCCACAGCCACTGAGGTGCTTCCCCCGCTCAGGCCTGGATGCATTTGTCCTGCTTCATTCAACCAACATTTATTGGGCACCTACTGTGTGCCAGGCCCTGTTCTAGACCCTGGAGACATAACAGTGAATGGGACAGACAGAACTCCCTGTCCTCAGGGAGCTGACAGTCTAAAGGGGAAGACAGATAAGAAACAATAATAACAAGAAAGAGAGAGGGCTGGCTTGGGAGCTCAGTTGGTTACAACGTGGTCTTATAAAACCAGGTCAAGGGTTTGGATCCACATACCAGCCAGTCACCCCCCAAAATAAAGAGTGAGTGCACATGAACAGTTACGACTACAATACTGGGAATTAAAATCAGGTGATGTCACAGACCTGATTTTAATTTAGAATAAAATGGAACAGAATAGAGAACCCAGAAATCAACGCACGTACTTACAGCCAACTGAAATTTGACAAAGACATCAGGAACACACATTGGGGAAAGGACTGCTGGGAAAACTGGACATCCATGTGCAGAAGAATGAAACTAGACCTATACATCTAGCCATATACCAAATAAACTCAAAATGGATTAAAGACTTAAATATAAGACCTGAAACTATAAAACTCCTAGAAGAAAACATAGTGGTAACACTTCAGGATGTAGGACTGGGCAATGGCTTTATGAATAAGACCCCAAAAGCACAGGAAACAAAAGAAAAAAATAAACAAATGGGATTGTATCAAACTGAAAAGCTTCTGCACAGCAAAGGAAACAATCAACAGAGTGAAAAGACGACCTACAGAATGGGAGAAAATATTGGCAAACTATGCATCCAACAAGGGATTAGTATCCAGAATATACAAGGAACTCAAACAACTTAACAGTAAAAAAACAATGTGATTTAAAAATGGGCAAATGAATGGAATAGACATTTCTCAACAGAAGACATACAAATGGCCAAGAAGTATATGAAAAAATGCCAATGTCACTAATCATCAGGGAAATGCAAATCAAAACCACACTGAGATATCATCTCACTCCAGTCAGACCAGCTATTTTAAAAAAGACAGAATAAGGGCTGAGCCCGTGGCGCACTCGGGAGAGTGCAGTGCTGGGAGCGTGGCGACGCTCCCGCCGCGGGTTCGGATCCTGTATAGGAATGGCCAGTACACTCACTGGCTGAGTGCCGGTCACGAAAAAGACAAAAAAAAAAAAAGACAGAATAATAAATGCTGGTGAGGATGAGGAGAAAAGGGACACTTCTACACTATTGGTGGGACTGTAAATTGGTGCAGCCTTTATGGAAAATGGTATGGCGGTTCCTCAAACAACTACAGATGGATCTTCCATACAATCCAGCAATCCCACTACTGGCTATACACCCAAAGGAACAGAAATCATCGTGTCAAAGGGATACGTGCACTCCCACGTTTATTGCAGCTCTATTTACAATAGCCAAGACACGGAACCAACCTAAATGTCCATTGATGGACAACTGGATAAGGAAAATGTGGTGTATATACACAATGAAATAGTACTCAGCCATAAAAAAGAATGAAATTCTGCCATTTGCGGCAACATGGATGTACTTAGAGAAAATTATGTTATGTGAAACAAGCCAGGTACAAAAAGAGAAATACTGCGTGTCCTCACTCATAGGTGAGAGTAAAAGGAAGGAAGGAAGGAAGGACGATCATAAAAACATCTTGAACTTTCAGGAGAGAACAGAACTATGGTTATTAGAAGGCGGAAGGGAGAAGGGGAGTTAGAAATTGGTTAATAGACACAAGGAATGATTACGTTTCATAATGATTAACATGCTAATTATCCTGATTTGAGTGTCACACATTGTACACAAGTATTGTTATTCAACTCTACTCCATAAATATACATAATAAACTATTTTTCAATTGAAAAAAGAATCAGGTGCTGTGACAAGCATTGGGTAGCCAGAGACAGCATCTCATGCTATTGCAGTTGCTTAGTTGTCTATGTCTTTCCTGCCAGAAGAAAGCCATTTAACTTTCCTTGCCTCAGTTTCCCCCAACTGTAATATGGGAATAGTAACACTTTCATAAGCCCGGGAGCTTTGAGTAGGTGACTGTATGCAGGTTCCCTTACCTGTAAGTGCTCAAAAATGTGGGTTACTCCTTTAGATGGAGGAATGCCACGGGGAAGAGACCCAGGTTCACTGCTGCACCCCCAGCCCCTGGCGTGTTGACAGGTGGACAGAGAAGTATAAACACTGACACACGCTCCCACACAAGGGCACCTCCAAGTGTCCCAGACTCCCCAACACACCTTGGTACACCGACATGGGGGCACCGCTGACCACAACCATCCTCTCGACCAGGGAAGGGTAATAGATGGAGAAATTCCAGGCGAGGAGAGCACCCCAGTCGTGGGACACGAGGATGCACTTGGAATAACCTGGGGTCAGAGGAGCTGCTGTAAGTGAGATGCCAGGTAGGGGTGGGGGAGGTGGGTCCCAGCAGGGCAGAAGCACTGGGAGATGGGCCTGTGCAGGATGTCCGCACCCAGGCCCAGGATGACATCCTGGATGTCTGCCATCAGCAGATCGGTGGTATAGCAGTCCACGTTCCGTGGCGCATCCGAGGAGCCGTAGCCACGCAGGTCCACAGCCGCGACGTGGAAGCGGTTCTGGAACTCCCGGAGCTGGTAGCGCCAGGAGAACCTGCCAGGTGGGTGGGGACAGAGGTTGAGTCAGGGCCCCTGGGCTGCTCTTCCACCCTATGCCCAGCAAGAACGTTTGGCAACCCCACCTTCCTGCTCTGGACCTCCCAGAAGGGAGAATAGAGAACCCAGGCAGAGGCCAGCTGCATCCTGGATCCAGGGCAGCCTCGGCCTCAGCACCCCTTAGTCCCATCCCTTCAGGGCCTACAGATCCTGGAGTCCCAGGGCAGTCACCTTGCCCCCTTGCATCATCTGGGCCCTACAGTCGGCCGGCCCTCAGTAACGATGGGTTGTGCATTTGTGGATTCAACCAACCATGTATCGAAAATATTTGAGAAACAATTGCGTCTGTACTGAACACGTACAGACTCTTTTTTTCTTGTCATTATTCCCTAAAGAATACAGTATAACAACTATTTACATACCATTTACATTACATTAGGTGTCATAAGAGATGATTTAAATCTTTCTTTACGGAAGGATGTGCACAGGTTATACACAAATACTAAGCCACTTTCTATCAGGGACTTGAGCATCTGCGGGTTTTGGAATCCGAGGGAGGCCCTGGAACCAATCCTCCACGGATACCAAGGGGCGACTGTATACGCTCTGCGCCCGCCCCCGGGTGCCCTAGCGGTCCGAGCTCCACCCGCCTCTAGTCCCGTGCGTCCCAGACATACCAGTTCTCGGGGAAGCCGTGTAGAAACAGCATGAGGGGCCCATTGCCACGTCCAGCGGAGACATAGTGCAGGCGCAGGCCCGAGCTCTGGAGAAGACATTGTCTGAGGTCTGGCAACCTCTACCCCCTAGGCTTGAGCCCCCCACCCCCGACCCCCGACCCTCTGCGCCGACCCGAATTTGGATCCAGCCGTTCCCTCCCTGCTCGCTGTCCCGACGCGCTCACCTTGAGGCTCAGGAAGCAGTGCTCACCCAGCGCGGGGTCGCTTCGACAGGCGGGGGCCGCGCGCCGGGGGCGTCCGCAGCAGCCGCGCCGGGGCCGGCACAGCACGTGCGCGAGCGCGATGCCTCCGTACACGGCCGCCGCCAGCAGCGCCGCCGCGTACACCAGGCTCCAGGTGAAAGCGCGCAGCAGCTGCAGCGCCAGGCGCGACGGCGCCAGCAGCGCCGTCACCACCAGCTCGGGCATGTCGCCGCGCTCCGGGACGACGGCGGCGGCGGCGCTGCGGTCGGGGGCTTGGGTCGGGGACACCCGCAGCAGCGGCGAGGCGGGATCCGGGCTAGGGTGCCCACCGCCTTTGGTCCGGAGCCCCTCCGTGACGTCGGGGCCTGCGGGACGCGCCGAGGGAAGAGGCGAGCGGCTTAGACCGAAACCACCACCGCGCACGACTCACCTAAGTGCCAGGTAAACACCTGGGCGCGACGGAGACAGGGAACAAGGCTCGGACGCGGGGGCGGCTCTTGCGAGGATGGTGGCTGGGGAGGGGCCTTGGGGGAAAAGAAGTGGGCGGGGCCTAGGAGGTGCCCTGGTGGGACTCCCGCCGCGGGTGGGGGGGGTCCAAAGACAAGAGGGAGATTGGGAACCCGGGCGAACCGGGGGAAGGGGGACCTGGGTGAAATAGGCGGAGCCTGGGGCGAGTGGGCGGGGCACATGCAGAGTAGGTGCGGCCTACGAGCCGGAAAGGAGTGTTGTAACGGATAGGGGCGTGGCTCATGCGAGTGGGCGGTGCGTGGGTGGAGCCTAGAAGGGGTGGGGCCGAACATTGGGCGGAGAAGGCCGGAAACTGGGCTGAAATGGCTTGGGGGCGGGAGCCGGACCAATAAGCTGGCGGTCGGTCTGGAGCCGGGCCAATGAGACGGGGGGCGGGGCCAGAACCTAATATGTCCGGTCAGGCGGAACCGGAAGCGGAAGAACGGGTCAGGCAATGCTACGGCTGGGAGGAAGAGCGAGGCGCGGGCGGCCGCAGCGGCCTGAAGAGGCTTTGGGAGCCCTGGCCGCCGTCCCCGGGAGCTCTCTGCCCCAGAGCGCTCGGCCCTCCCCCCGGCCTGGCTCCGAGAGACCTGGCAGCACCTTCACCCAGCCCTGGTTCCAACGGCAGGTCCAGCGCCCTTGGCCCGGCGCCGTCTCCGGTCGGCCCAGCGCACCCACCGACCCGCCCCTGCACGGCTGTGGTTGGACGGCGGCGGCACTGATGTCCAAACGACAGGTTCTGGCCCGAGAGTCAGTTGGCAGGTGTTGAGACCCAAGCTCCGCAGATGGCGGTCAATAGAGGCGGGGAGAGCCTGACTCCTAGGGCAGGCCCGGCTGGGGAGGAGCGGGCAGATTGAGTCACTGGCGCTCTGGCCGAGAGGAAGCAGGGCCGGGCCAGGCCGGGCGTGATGGGCCCCGGGGTCACAGAGCCTTGTCCCTGCAAGAAGCCAACTTCTTCCATTTTGCAACCTTCCCCTAAGATGCTTGAACATCTTGGTGACACCCATCATTTAACCCTTATAGCAACCGTATTACTATCATCACATCCGTCTATTACAGATTCCTGTAATTCGGTGATGAAGTCATTTGCCTAAAACCAAATATCTGGCTAAACAGCAATCCAGAAGAACTTACGGAGAAAAGCAGCTACCTATGGCTCCACCTCTCCTTCCTCCCTTGGAGGCTTTTAGCTTTCTTCTGGGGGTTACATAAGTTATCTGTAAATGTGCTTCTGTGATTATTTCCTGATTTACCAATTTGGGGCATTGACTGTCTATCATCACTGAACGAGCCATTTCCATTTTATCTATTGGTTTCCTCTAACTTTAAAAACTCCACCTATTCCTTGTCACCTCCCACCCACCCCCGTCCACTGTTACCCATATATCTTTGTATTGTCTGGGCTGCTAAACGTGCTGCCCTGGGACCACAGTTAAGTCCATGGGTAGCTACTTAAAGGTAAAAACTTGTATGTCGTTATGCTTCTGTAAACCGTGTGCCTCAGTCGAATAGACATTACGATTACGCTGCTTACGTTGTACAAACTTTTGACCTCCCTAGACTTCATCACTTCTTTTCTTGCATAGTTAGCCTTTTATCACAGCTTTAGTTTCCTTAAGAGTTTTCATCAAATCAGTTACCTGACAACTTGAAGTTCCCAGGATCTCTCCTGAGTCCTCTAATCTGGCTGTATGGATGATGAGTGTCTGGTGATCTCCCTTCTTCCTAACACTGACCCCCGCCCCACCTCACCCCCTCGTCTCAACCCTCCCTCAAACAAAGACAGCAGTAGTCACAAGAGGGTAACTTTATATTCAGTACAAATGTTTATTTTTGCAATGATAACTGCACCCAAAAAAAAAAAAAAAAAAAGAAAACCTTTAGTATATAAGTGAAAAGTCTACGAATTCCCTTCTACAAATGTCTAAAGTGTTTAATACAAGTCTCAGATTCACTGACATAATTGTTGGCCAAGCGATCCGTGCATACAGTACAGTGGGGCTTGTACACACCTCTTACTCTTGTATAAGACTAAAATTTCTAGTACTGTGGGTGGGATTGGGAAATGGCTGGAGAAATTAAATAGATCCCAGTTCTAATTACAACCCAGTTAGAGAAACACCCATCACGGAGGTGTGGAGAAGGCCATAGCAGAGTTAAATCTTTAGCAGGAAGGTGCAGACAAAACTCTTTCTCCAACTCAACAATTGGAAACAGCCTGGGGAGCTTTCTGAACAAAACAAGGAACAGAAACAAGGGGGTGGGATATGATGAAAGAAACCCCAAAGAACCAAAATATGTCACACGTGAACTGGCACAGTGGAGTATGGGGAAGTGCCTGGGGTGGGCAGGGACACTGAGGAAGTGGGAGGGCCTCTGGCTGGATGCCTAAACTATAACCTTGCTGGGAGTTTTGGCAGATCCCAAGCACAAGACAATAAAGGACCTTTCAGGTTGAAAAAGGGGGATGTGGGTTAATAAACAGTGCTAGAAATGTTTCCGTTTGTCTCTGCATATATATAAATTATATATTGTATCTTACACCTTAGGGACTGTTCTCAGGTGCCACCCGTGTCTTGTGGCTGGGGCATGTGCATATAGGTGGGCACACAGGCAGGGCTGGCAGGGAGGCCACTGGTGGACTTTCTCGGGCATTCCATGCCTGCGTGTGTACGTGCATGGGAGGTGAGTATCCAATTTGGGAGGATGTATGCTTGGATCTAAGAAAATCTGGTTAACCCTGAGCTTAAATGAATGGAGTTAGGTAAAGAAAATCAAGGTGAGAGAAGTGGCCCAAGTCCTTTGGTGAGTGGGGGACCAAGATGGAGGAGGGTAAAGAATACTGTCTGGAGTTTGGCCAGGGTTCTGCTGGAGCACGTCACCCACCTGGCACAGCTTCAGCTTGGAGTGGCAGCTACGAGTCTGAGCAGCTCCTGCACAAAGAAGACAGGGATAGGCCACAGGAGAGGAGTTACGTGGCCCCTGATGGTAGTTCTTGTACAGATGTGGTCTGGGGTCCAGGGAAAGGGCCCCTGGGCCTAGCCTAGGCAACAGTTGGTTCACAAAGAAATGTCAGGGAGACGCCAGCATTAAAAAAGAGAGATGTGTTTATTCCATGATCAGTACAGACCAAATGCATATTCCCCGTATGAAAGTCAAACCAGTCAGTGACTCCAGAGTTTGGCCAACACTGAGGCACCAGCATCGTGGTGTAGAGTGGGTTCTCATGGCACGCATAACCTCAACAAGGGCCCCGATTATAAAATTAAGGAAAAAAAAAAAAAAGTGTGAGAAGGAGCAACCGGCTAGTTGGGGCCAGGTGCTGGGCAGGGGAGCCTCTGCCTCAGTTTGCGACCCTCCAGTGCCGGGTGCCCACCTCGTCCCCTGGCCCTTCCTTTCTTGGTTAAAAAAAAAAACAACACAAAACAGATTTGACATTAAAAAACAAAGAAGAAGCCAACAAATGGAGGGGTAGGGGAGGGGAAGGAAAAGAAATCGCAGCTTTCTGGTTTAATAATTAAAAATAGACTAATAAAGTTTGAAACTGAGTAAAATATAGGCAGTTTTTTTGTGTTTTGTTTTTTTTTGTGGATTTTTTTTGTTTTTTTTTTACACCTGTTTGGTGGAGTCACCAACAAACTTCAAACAAAGATATGCCAACTATGTTCACTATACAGTACAGCCACGGTCACACACTACCCACAGCGCGGTGGTAGCCGCCGCTCAATGAGGAGACGATCACACCATTTGGAGATAAGCAGTGCCACTGTGTCTGGAGGAGAAGAAAGAATTAAAAATAAAATAGAATTCAACAAAAAATATATATATAGGAAAAAAAAGAAAACCCAGAAACACAGGTGGGAAGAAACTGACTTTGGTTGGTGGCCTCACTCCCTGGGCAAGGCCCACCCACACACTTGCATGGGACAGCCACCTCGCTCCGATTGCCATGGACACACACACCTCCACGGCACTATTCCCTTTTGCACAAGCGAACACAGAGAGCGGCTCTCAATTAAAGGCTTGTGGGGGCAGGGAGGGGGGTGGGGTCTGTTCAAGGCAAAGTCAGTGCCAGCAAGGGGGTGGGCCGGTGCCTCGCCTGCCTCCAGCCCACATGGGCCTGCCCTGGCCTCCTGGGAGCTGGTGGCGATGGCTGGGGTGTGGGGAAGGACTCCTGGTGGGCAGGACGTCACGAACGTCACGTTCTTGGGGACAGAAAGCCAGTCACGGTGGCGGTGGCAATGATGTCCTGTGTATATTGTGTAGACATTTGGCGGAGAGAAGGGACTCTGCCCCACACACGGGGAGGCAGGGCTCGGGTCCGGCCGGCACTTGCTCATCACGAGGCGTGCTCTGAGCTGATGTCCTGTGAGGGGGTGGCGGGACATCCCTCTGGCTGGCTGTAAGGCAGACAGGCTCTGCGATCCTCAGCTGCCCGTCAGGCCCGCCCCGGGCATAGCATGCAGGAGGGCCAGGTTCAGAGACACCCCTGGCCGCTGCTACCGCCTCCACCGCCACCCCTAACACTATGGAAAGTCAACGTTTTGCCAGAAAATCAAAGTCAGAGGTCACCTAGGTGCTCTCAGAAAAGATTTTCTTCAAATATTGACAATAGATCACTCTGGAAATTCATGTCAATGGTAGCTGCCATCTGGAGGGGAAAGGAAGGAGGGAGGGAGTGAGGCAGGGTGCCCTGCCACTTCTGCGTTTCCAAACCCTGCCCCCCCAAATGCCCAGTCACCAGCATTGGGCCCTCAACCTTCCCACCCACCCCCCGTCAGCCTTCCCTACCCCTTCTGTTCCCTCAGCGCCCAACCTGGAGCCTCACGGTACTCAGGCCATCTATATCTGAGCTTGCACAGCCTCTGAGCCCAGAAGCTGCCCATGCAGACCAGCAGAGTCCAGGCTCCCAGCTCCTCTACAGTAGAACCCTGTCCTCACTAGGGCCCCAACTCACTGCTTCCCGGCGCCTTCGCTCCTGCTCCCGCTTCCGGGCCAACTCCCTCTGCTGGTCCAGCATGGACTGGGGCTGGGAGCTCTGGGCCTGGGGGGCAGCTGCGGCAGCCACCGCGGCTGCTTGCGCCTGCTGCTGTTGCTGTTGCTGTTGTTGCTGCTGTTGCTGCTGCTGCTGCTGCTGCTCCTGCCGCTGCTGCTGCTGTTCCTGACGCCGGCGTGCCTCCTCATGGGCTCGCCGGGCCTGCTCCAGAGCGTCCTCATCCTCCCGGCTCCTGGGCACAGCAGGGCCCCCAGTCAGCCCAAGGCCCGATGTGGTCCTGGGAGCTCCCGTGCCCAACCTGGAGTCCCCGCCCACCTCATTCGCTCCTGCCGCAGACGTTCCTTCTCTTTCTCCGCATGCTCAGCCTGTGCCTTCAGGGCCTTCTCACGCTCCTCCTTCTCCCGAGCAGCACGTCGAAACTGCTCAAAGCTATCGCTCGATGACTTGGCTGTGGAGGATGGAGTGGTTGGATGCTTCTGCACCAGGCTGGCCCAAGAGCCCATGTTCTTGATTTTCAGGTCCTGCAAGGCAGAGGAGGGGGAGCGGGGGTGTGTGTGTGAGGGGCCTGTTTTTCCAGCAGAGCAGAGTAGGACCTGCCCACCCTTGTGCCTCCCTGGAGCAAGGGGCACGGGACATTCAGAGGCCTAATGGCCCTACCTTTTTGGGCGCAACTGGTGTCTTCGGCTCCTGTTTTTGTTTGTCCTTGTCAGGAGCTCCTGGTGGGGGTGCATTCTGCTCAGGTGGCCGGATCACAGGCCTCCCAACATCCACAGGCTTCATCTCGGGCCCTGGAACACAAACAGTCCATGGGCCTGAGCCCACCTTCCCCCGGCAGGGCATGGTCCACCGGCCCCACAGCAAGCTCACATCCAGCATAGGCCAGAGGGCCTGAGCCTCAGCTGTGGGTGGGGAGGGCACTCACGCTGGGGCAGGTGGACAGGGGCCTTGATGCTCTCCGGATGCTTGGGGGGCTCCGGCCGCAGCGAGGGGCTGAAGGGCTCGCTGCGGATGATGGGTGAGTGGATCTTCTCCTCCTTTACCACCACCAGGGGCTGGGGCTGGACCACAGAGGCTGCGCGCAGCTCCTGGGATGGCACAGGCACGGTGGGAGGTGAGGCGGGTGGACGCCCCCAGTCCCAGCCTCAGCCTGTGCTTGGCCCTGGGGACCATGGCCCAACCCTACCCTTTACCTGTTTCTTAGGCTGGACGTTTTGCTGGGGTGGAGACTGGTGGGTCAGGCTCTGGAACTGTGACATCTGGGGGGAATGTATCATAAGCGGGGAGGGAGCTTCACGGAGGTGACCTAAGAAAGGGGACAAGGAGCATGTCAGGAGGCTGGTGTAGAGGCCACCAACCCTGGAACACTTGGGCCTGAAGGGACAGACTTGATGTAGAACGAGCATGCAGCCAGCCAGGCACTGGGGCAAGGGTCCGCAGGACAGGCTAGAAAGAGTGAAGACCCACAGAAGATATTGGGCCTGGTGAGAACACGACTCCCCCTGATTAGGGGCTGAGTACTACAGATGCCCCAGTTCGTCCAGCTTGTGGGATTGCTCAGTCATGCCCCAAACTCAGTGTGCAGTGAGGCTTTCTATTGCCAGTCCTGGCATTTGAAAGACACAGATCCTGATACATTTGTTCTCGGGTGAGGTCTGGGTAGCAGCACTTTTCAAAACCTCTCCAGATGGCTTGGAAGTGGGGCCTGGGTTAAATATGAGGGACACTGATAACCCCACAAAGCT